>NC_090923.1:584662039-584965069 GCF_040938575.1 Ambystoma mexicanum | reverse complement strand
TCCTTCCACAATAGGTCTACCCAGACCTAGAGATATTCCCAACAAACAAAAATAGGGAGTTAAAATACCCCCAACAAAAATGTTTAAAGACCAAACACATAGGAGCCTCCACCTTCTTCCAGCCACATAACTCTATGACTGTTTTTGGAAGACTGGTGCTAGCACAGCAGTACCTGGGGAAGGAGCTTTTATTTTATTACTCCCTGATCTGAAAAACAACTGCAAGGTAAAAATGCATTTAGTATTTTGCGCGAACTGCTAGATGCAAAGAAGTATGGATTATCTCTTTTAGACGAAAAATATGTTTTCATTCACCTACAAAATACCCCCATTAAAAAAGGTAAACAATTCCAACTTCAAAATCTTATCTGAAGAACTGTTTCCACCTACTCCCCATGTGTTTGGCTGTATGTTGCAGTTGTTTACAGGTATTGTGTCTGTTTCAATATTTGATCCATTCGTTTTCTGTACTTAGAGTACATACATATGCCCTAGGTTTGATGTGAATACATTGAAGTCCCGACATTGAAAGGGTTCATATTCATTAGTAGTACAAAGATATAATGTTTTACATATGTTATGTTATGTTACTGTGACTTGGAGTGCATACAACGGAGTGAATGGAACGGTTTGGAGTGCATGGAACAGTTTGAAGTGCATGGAACGTTTGGAGTGCGTGGAACGGTTTGGAGTGCATGAAACGGTTTGGAATGCATGGAACGGTTTGGAGTGCTTGAAACGGTTTGGAATGCATGGAACGGTTTGGAGTGCTTGAAACGGTCGGAATGCATGGAACGATCGGAGTGCATGGAACGGTTGGAGTGTACTCGACCTCAAGCACCTAAGGTAAACCACCTTATCACATCTCCACGCTTACTCTCTTCTTTACACCACCACTCAACTAGAACACAGCGAAACTATGACACCATTCGGTATAGCTGTTCTCATACCATCACTTGCCTCATACTCCCCATCATCCTAACTAAACACAGCTGGTTACACACCCTCCAGCCTAGGCGTTCTCCTCAGGCCTAACGCGGCCAGAATCGGTCTGGCTATCAACTTGCCAGAATGAACACATACTCTTGATCTCCCAACCACCACACCTACCGCTAAGAAGCAGCTATCTCAGGAATGCCACACCTGCTGCACACATATCCGGTGCTCACGCGCACAGTATGACTCTCTCTCTCTCTCTCTCTCTCTACTGACTTGAATTTCGGTTCCTGAGGGCGTTCAACCTACCAGCGCCTTGAGATCATACCAATGGTACATAAGGCACTATATACATGCAAAGTAACATAACATAACATAACTTATGTTTTGTTACTGTGACTTGTACTGCACACCAATGCCATTTTTCATTGTCCCCAGGTGCTCTGGCGGATCTTAAAAGGAAGCAGGGTGGGGAGATAGTTTAGTAGGATTGAGAGGGAAAAGAGCAAGAGAGCTTTGATGTGCTGTTTGTAGCTTCAGTTCGGACAAACGGGCCACTGTGTGCTGGTATGATGCTGGTAGATTGTCGTTTGTGTGATGTTTTTGTGGATGGTTGTATGCAGATGTTTCATATGCATGTTGAGTGTTGTGGAGAGTTGGTAGAGTGCCTGTGGTTTGGGTTGCTTTCTGTTGAAGGTCGGTATCTTCTGTATTGGGTGGTGAGTACACTGACTGTTTTTGGTAATCTAAATTCCCTAGCTTTAGGGGAATCACATCGAGAGGTTCAACAAGGCAATACTATTGGACCTTCACAAATATACAGACAAAATAATCATGGGAGCCAACCCATTGACATATCCTAACCTAAGTCTAAAGGAAAGAGAGCCTTGGACAAACTAGCAAAGGATGACTCACTCATCATCAAAGAAGCTGACAAGGGAGGTAACATTGTCATCCTAAATAGGCATGGCTATATTAGCATGGCACATATGCACCTAGAAACACCAGGATGCTATACGAAACTTAAACAGAGCCCCATGAACAACATCCTAAAGAAATACAGTAAAACTATAATTAAATGGCACAGCAAGGGCATTTTTCTGGATGGAGACCTACAAATATTCACAAAACCTTTAACCAGCTTTCCGAAGTTAGGCCAATAGTACGTGGAATAGGCTGGATCGCAGAGGGTGCAGGCCAATACATAGAACAGTATCTCCAACCATCAGTGCTTAAAATGAAATCATATACCTGAGCCTCCACCCACATAATGGAACTACTGAAACCTATAACATGGCAGGGTGACATTTTCTTGGCCACACTTGACGTAAAGGCACCATTTACGTCCACAAACCTCGACTTAGCAATAACATCTTTGGACTATCACTTCGTCAAACTATCTGCCACATAGTTATTTATTTATTTTTACAATTGTAAAGCGCGCTAAACCCTGCGGCATCAGGGTGCTGTAGCTTGACCATTTACTTGCAAAGAGGTGACAAGTTCATACATTGTTCTCAAATAGGTACAGGAGGCAAATTACTTGTTCCAGTTAGGCAAACAATCATGTTTTTAACACTTTTCCGAAAGTCCTATAGGAATGTTCAGCATGCAGGGTAGGTGGCAGTAGGTTCCAGTGTTTGACCACGCTGGCTGTGAAGTTATAGCCTCCATATTTGGCACATTTGTATTTAGGTGGTGGGATGCAGTGGGCATAGGCTGCTCTGGTGGGTCTAGTAGATGTCGTCCTTAGCGATTGTTTGAGATAAGTGGTAGGTAGGATTTCTATTGGGTTTAGTATGAATTTTCTTTGGGTGTTGCCGTATCGTAGGGTTCTGTTGCGTTGCAGTGGCGGGTTTGTTGCTCCAATGTTTTCTTTAGTTTGGTGCATTAAAGAGCCATGT
Organism: Ambystoma mexicanum; assembly: GCF_040938575.1. NCBI lineage: Eukaryota > Metazoa > Chordata > Amphibia > Caudata > Ambystomatidae > Ambystoma > Ambystoma mexicanum. The sequence goes on along the minus strand of NC_090923.1, from coordinate 584,962,229 downwards.
TTTTACCAGTTTCCTGTTGTTCATGTTTCCTTTGGGAGCGAGTTCCAGAGTTCCACTGCTGTGCTGGAGAATGCTGATCCCACATTGCATATACTATGCATGTTGTGTGACAATTTATAAATGTATCAATCGCATAATTCTGCCTCCCAAATGCTTTGGTCTTGGTGAAACCTAATGAGCAACTACTGCCATCCCCTCATTTTTAGAATCCAAGTGGTTTGTGTAAACAGCCAGGTTGAATGGGGCCTGTCACATTAATCATCAAAGAACTAAAATGTCCAAAGCGTGTGGGGAAGTGTTATGTTTTGCAAAATCCTATAAATCTCAACCCGTAGACCTTATGTTAAGAATGTAAACTTCTAAGGCACAAGCGGTTTCAAAATATGGCATGGGGTTGCTGACTCTGGACAGTCTAGATTGTCTTCAGATTGAAGAAAATCGTTTTTTTTAATTGATCCTATGTTTACCTATACAAGCCCGTACATATGCAGTTCACAGAGAGCTGGGTATGTTATATATCGAAGACAAGATCTCAACCCGAGTCAGTCAAGCTCTCGAGTTTGGTTTAATACTAAAGAAACTCTTTCTGTTATCCTCTTGAATCACACCTCAAGCTCTGGTTCCGAGTTTGGTTAAATACTAAAGAAACTCTTTCTGTTATCCTCTTGAATCACACCCTAGCATCAGAGGCAAACTACCTAATGATTCCTTGTGTCCCTTATGTTAAAAGTCACCTTGATGTAGTAAACACTGTGGAAGGTTTTGTTAACCCTTCAGTAATTACTCTACTCTATAGCAATTAATACTGCAGAACATTGATATGCAGTTAAAACTGGTTTGCGAAGAAAAGGAGCTTTCTAAGGCATCAAATCGATCACATGTTATATTTTCCAGTGAGAGGCTCTCTGATTAATTGGTGTGAACCGAATTCAAATGTGAACGTGCCCATATCACGAGGGCTATATTACATCTATTACCATTAAGGGCTATCACTGGGAAGTGGTCTGACAAAAATAATGTTTGAAATAAGTTAAATTGCTTGTTATGTAATGCTCCGCTGGAAGATCTTCTGCATTTTTTTTTATTGCTATGTTTAACGTATACTCAGATTAGGAGGAGCACTTTAAAGTTGCTTTTGTGTGATACACACCTTAGGCAATGTAGACCGGCAATTACTTTTATTTTGTCAGTTAATACTAACATTGTAACTTGGTCTCTGTTGCTTTTTTTGTTACGTTGTTCAAGGAAATTAAGGAGTATGTTGATGAATTTGATTCTTGGCATGTGATTTTATAGCTTATTTTAATCTTGCACTCTGTATTTTGTGTATTTATTTATTAATTTATTTTATTTATCACTTATAGAGCAAGCTAAACACTGGGGCAACAAGGCACTGTTACAGAGCAAAATTTGGGTAAGATTTAAAACATTAGTTCAGGTGTAGGAGGAGGTCCCGCACAATCAGGTAACACAAAGAGCAACATTTTCATGGCCTTATGGGAGGCCCTGTAGGACTGTTCAGCTTGCAAGGAGGGCAGCAGCAAGTTCCAGTATTTGGCTGTTATAGTTAGGAAGCTTGCACCGCCTGCTTTGGATCGTTTGAATTCTGGCTGAACAAGATGGTGGACGTAGACCTGTCTGGTAGGTCTGGTAGATTGGACTTTCTTGATTTTCTGTGTGACCTACGGAGGCAGAGTTTGAAAGTCATCTGTGCGTGATTCACAGAGTTTTGAACAAGATCCGTTCTTGAATTGGGTGCCAATGCACATTCCTTCTTGCCGTGGTGATGTTTTTTCATTTCAGGATGTTGAGTGCTACTCGGAGTGCGTTATTCTGGATAACCTGCATCTTGTGAATTTAGCGCTCTGAGGTGCCACCGAAGAGTACATTGCAATGGCCAAATCTTGAGCATATAACCACACAAGCAATGGTGAGGTAACTGTCAGGGGATAGAAATGCTCTTGATGCATTGGTCAGTTTTGTTGTGTACATCACGAAAGAGACAATGGCGTTCACTTGATGTGTCAGGGAGAGTGTGGCATCCAGGTATACTCCCAGTGTCTTCACTGCCACAGAGACTGGGATGATAGTGCCGTCAATTGGGAGTTAAGCTTCTTCACCTCTGCTGCTGGCCCAATGTGGAGAATCTCTGTCTTTTTATCATTGAGGCAGAGGCAGTGTGTGGCCTTCCGAGCCTGGACAGGTCGGTAGACAGTGTTGAAGGAGTATGAGTCTACAGTGTAGTTCCCAGTGAGAGGAAGGAGGATTTGAGTATCATCAGCATAATTGGTGTAAGTTATACCAATAGAGTCTAGGAGGTTAAAGAGGGGTTTTGTAAATATGTTGCAGAGGGTAGAGGAGACGCATGAGCTTTGAGACACACCACAGGTGATAGATGCCAAAGGGGCACTGGAATTGTCAGCAAATACTCTGATGGTTCTTTCCTGCAAGAAAGAGGCAATCCAAGTTGTGGCTTTGGGTGAGAAGTTGGTTGCCGAGGTGAGGTGCTGCAAGAGGATCTTGTGGTTGACCAGATGAAATGCAGCCAAGAGATCTAGGAGTAGAAGGATTGATGGCTTTCCCTCATCCCTGTAGTTACCAAGCTGTTTTTTTCAGGTCCAACTGACCTGATTGTGTTCCATAGCCTGGTCAGGACCCATACTGGTGCATTCCCAGGATGTTGTTGAATTCCAGGCAGTGCTGGATTTATAAGTATGACACTCTGTCTAACATTTTCAGCAGGCAGGGAACTGTTATGATGGGTCTGTAGTTAGTTGCCGCAGCGGGGTCAAGGGAGGGCTTCTTCAGTCGAGGGAAAACCAAAGCTTCCTTGAGGCAAGTAGGGACTTGGCTGGTGGTGAAGGAGGTATTAATGAAGGTTGTGATGAAGGGACCCAGGGCATCGGCACAGTCCTTAATGATGGTGGCTGAGCAGATGTCACCTTTACACCTGTATGGTTTCAGGCCCTTTAAGAGGGCTGTAACTTCCACCACTGTGAGGCTGTTAAAGTGAAGGGAGAGAAGGTCTTGACAGACAGTGGGTGGAGGGGCAGTAATGTGTGGCTATTGGATTTGACTTGCTTGTGGTGGATTTTCTTTTGCAGGTTATCAGTTTTGTTAAGGACAGCATTTTGTATGCTAGAGCACGAAGAATTGTCTTTTGTGATGTTAGAAGGGGAGGGGAGTTGGGGCTTCCAGTTCTCTGAGGATGGAGAAGATCTCTTGAGTGTTATACTTGGCGTAAGTGATTCTAGCAATATAAGTGGTCGATTTTGCAAGTAGGATTGCTTCTTTGTTTCGTTTAGCTGTGGTGGTGAACAGCAGCTTCTGAGAGTCATATGGTGATCTTCAGTTTGATTCAGCTTTGCCTTTTTTGGTACAGGCCACTTGGAGGTAAGGTGTGAACCAGGCATTAATGTGCGCACTGGCCATGGGTTTTTTGAGTGCAAGGGGGGCGAGGACGTCAGTAGCTGCTGTCAGTGTCTTTGCATTTAAGTTAGCTAGCACAGTAGGTTATGTTATGTGGTGTTAGTCTGACTGCAGAGTTTTTAGCAGGGGCAGAATCCTATCTTTGGTAAGGTTTTGAGTGCTGCAGGCCAGTGTGGGTGGCAGGGATTGTGTGGGAGGAATGGATTGGCAGGAGGGTGTAACAGGGAACAACAGAAGGTGGTGGCCAGAGCATAGGCAGGGGGTGTTGGCTCCGATGGAGACCATGCAGTTGAGGTCTGCGACCCAGTCAAGAGTACTTCCTTTGATGTGAGTCGGGCACTGATGCAGTGTTTGAAGCCTAGTGCAGGGAGTGAATTGGCTACAGATAGGGCATTTAGTTCATCTGGGTCGTTGAGGCCAAAGTTAAGATCGCCTAAGAGGATGATGTTGGAGGTTGGTTTGATATTGGCTCCAAAGGTGTGTAAGAGGTCCTCTTCGAAAGGATTGGGTGGGCCCTGGAGGACAATATATAACATGTATAGTGATGGTCTCTGTGGTTGAGATGGGTAGTTTGACTGAAGGTAAATCACAAATCTCATTCAAGGTAGCGTTAAGTTGTCTGATGGGAAGGGTGTTTTTCACCATCTGTGTGACTCCCCGCCTCTAGAGTTCAGTCTATCACTCTTGAATATGGTAAAGCTGGAGGGAATGGCTATGGATAGTGATGGGCCTGATGCTGCTTGTAGCCAGGTCTCAGAGATAGCTAAAATATCCAGATTATGTGCTATAATGAGATCATTTTGGTATTTATTTGGAGCGCACATAACCCGCAGGTATCTAGGCGCTAGTTTCATTGAATTTTGGAAATGCAGGTTATTTATGAGTAGTGTAGATTGCTGTTAACATCGGTAGGTTTCCTAAAACATTAGTTTCAATACCGAGTTCCGTAATTTGAAGTTTCACATCTACAAAATGTAGCTTAGGAGCATCAACATCAATGGCAAACTTAATCCTGGGATGTATACAATTTATATAGTCCAAAAAATAGTTAAACTCTGACATATTGCCTGAGCCAATAACAAAAATGTCATCTATATACCTCTTCCATAGTGCCTGCTTGGTTGACTAAAATTAATGCTGTAGGATATGACAAGTCTCCAGATGATACATACATTTTTTATTTTATTGTTATTTAAAACATATAGCCTCTTTGGGCTTTGTATGTTACATACAACACATATCAAATTCATACATAATCAATTTCAACTAACAAGGAATAATAAAACAGTATCACAAATTAAGAATAATTCATATAGAAACTACTTTAAACATGTCCATGATCTCTTTTTATAGACACATGGCATGATAAATGAGATTAATATCATTTTCACACATTAAAACAGACCACATTTCTGTCGTGGTTAAAAAATCACTGCTGTTTGAATAGGCTCGTAAGGCCTTTGTTCTCAGAACTTCTAGATTCTCACAAATGCACAGTACATGTTCAACGGTCTCTAAACATTGTTACTACAGAGGCGACAATTGCGCTCTTTGCGTTTAATGTGTTTATGTACCAGTATAGTATCTAATACTTCCGCTTGATTGAACTTGCATAACAAAGAATTCCTCATATTCGAGCTATTTATGTATGCATTTATATAGTTACCACCATTAGTTCTTCTCAGCTAATAGGTCATGTAAGCAATACTGGTTGATAGAGATGCCAGATATACCATATCTTTCTCACCAAAACATTAATTTATCAGTTTTTTGGAATAGTATTTTTGGCCTAAGGACATGGTGCTATATATAGACGGATTTCGAGTGATCCATTTCTTATACATCACGCTAAGCAAGCCCAAAGTACCACGCTGTACAAAGGTTGCCATTTTCTTAAAAGAGTCTATCATTACATTAATGATTGTCTTGTTATTTAAAGAGGATACATTCTCATACATCATTGATAGTGTGCATTCGAAAATTCCAGAGGTTTTCGTGAGAGACATTTCTAGTAGGAGAAATTCAATAGGTAAAGAGGATGACATTTGAAATAGGAGCCTAAAATGTTTAGCGTCCAATTTACCAAGTTCATACATGGATTTGTGTCCCCATAATTCAGTACCATATAACATGCCGGGTACTATTTTCGAGGTAGACAGTAACAATATAGTTTTGAATGAAATTCCACTTCGGCGTCCGATGAATGTACTCACACTGTGTGCTATTGACATACATTTGTTTTCTGTAGCTTTTTGTTGTTCCTTCCAGGTCAGCTTCTCATCAATTATGATTCCCTAGATAACGATAGCTCATAACTTGTTCTACAACCTTGCTATCTATCTTTAATTTAGTTTTTAATTTTTTACTCAACATTTTTTTAGGCAAGAAAGCTACAGTTTTTTTCTATATTAATACGTAGCCCATTCAGTGTTGAATAGTCAGTCAGTGCATCCAACAAAACCTGTAGACTCTTTGGTGTATAATCGACTATAAGCAGGCCGTCTGCATAAACTAGCCAACTGTACTTCAAATTCCCAAACTTAATCGGACAAATGTTGGAACAGTTGAAACTTACTACTAGATCGGCCATGTATAGGTTGAAGAGTGTCACTGCTAACAAACCGCCCTGTTTCACTCCTCTAACCGTAATAAAGGGATCAGTGAGATCACCATCATTGTCTGTCCGTACTCTTACTTTGGTGTCTGTACATAAGAGCTGAATCGTTCTTAACAGACCAGGAGCGACATTCCAAGTGACAAGTTTGTTCCACAGTCTGTTTCTCACGAATGTGCCAAATGCCGCGCTAAAGTGCACAAAGGCAGCATACACAGGGAGTTTGTGGGATTTCCATGAGTATTCTATTGTTGAAGTTAAACAGATATGATTATGACTTGTCACCAACACGTCTAAATCCAGTCTGATTTATTGGAAGAGTGGAATTAGCTTCAATCCACTCATTCAGTTCTTTCAGGAGAACGCGGGCAAACACTTTTCCAGGAATATCTAGCATTGCTAGCATCTATAATTTAGAGGAGATTTCCATAAACCTTTTTTATACACAGGAAGAATGATACTTTCTTTCCATGACATTGGAAGAATGCCATTACTTCCTATTTTATTAAATTAAACTGTTGCCCATGCATCTGGGGAAACTTTTAGAGGGCATTACAAGTTCCATCGGATCCCATGGCGCGGGAGGATGGTAGTTTCGCTACCTTTTTGTTAGTTTTGTAACAGTCACAGTGGGAGTCACAGTGGGACTCCATATGGCTCCATATGGCTTCTTGCTGAATATTGCTGTCATCACAGGGTGACTGTGTGCCTAGAGTGTTCTGTATGTGACATTTCCAGCTTTCTGCTTTCTGCTGGGACACAATTTATGGGTACTGTTTTTTTAGTGGCACCTCTAAGTATATTCCATATTTCTGTATTGTTATTCTCACGCGCCTGGGATGCTAATGTCAACCACTGGGTGCATTCTTTTTTTTTCTTGCAATTAAGTAGAACATTTCTTTATTGGTTTCTGATTTCTTTTACCTTTTTGGGTATGTTAACATTATTCTCCATACTATGAGTAGCTTTTGCTATTTCCTTTCTCATAGACACTTTCGGGACCTGGATGTTTTTGTCGTGGCCTTAGTGGGACTGTTTTTTTTCTTTGTAACTTTGCTGATGTGAGTAACAAGTAAAGAAAACTCATGTATAATGTTAAGAGTGGAGTTTATCTTATTATCTTGGATTTTATTCGCAAACTGTTCCATTTACTCTATGGCTACATTGTTTGCTGCCGATAGATTTGAGGGATTCCATTCAAGGTGATTTCTCGCTATGTTCAATGTGACATCACCTGTTTCTAAGGTGTTCATTGACTTAGCTCTTATATTAAGTACGACACTTAACAGTAGGGGATCACTTTCCTCTTGGTTGATAATTGGCATATCACACATGACAGCCTTGACATGTGTATTCATGAATACATAATCTAAAGTTGTCACAGACTGTCCACTGATTCTAGTAAATGCTCTAAGTGGATCTCCATTTGTGTTTCCATTAAGCATTGTAAAATTGAATTCAGTCATCAAAGATGACCACATCTTACCCTGGTGAGCAGTTCTGTTTGTAGATACTGGGCCTGTCTCACTACAATAATCATGTTCGTGGTTGTATTCAAAGATTCTTGCATTTAGATCACCCATTATGATTACTGGAATATTTAGCTTTTTTGAGTTGAGTATTTGTTTAACTAACTTACAGTTGTTTTAAGTATGAACTAAATTAAGGGGATCATGTATATTTATAATGATCAGCTCAGGTGTAAATTTGTCTTCAGTTTTTACTACAACAGCTAGAATAATTTCTGACAGATGTAGAGGAGTTAAAACCCAAGGATGACGAACTGATGTCAATAAGCCACCTTTTGGAAGACCTTTAGAGCCTTTTGTCACCAACACTTGTGTACTACTATGTCCATCTATCTCACAATAGTCTAACATCCATGTTTCTTGTAATGCAAAGATTTGGAAGAGGGTATTGTGTTCTAGTAATCCATCATTGTTGGATAAATGGTTAAAGCTTCTGGTATTCCAGGAGCATATAAAACAATACTCATTGCGGGCTGCATGTAAAGTGTGATTTAAAAATAGCTGGTAGCCATTGCCAGTATCCTGTAGAGATGTCTAGTGTATCTATTCGCGTTACTCTAGTTATAGGTATGATATCCGGGTTGTCTTTACTTATTGTCTGTATGATGGATGGAGGTATATTGGGAATGTTCTTTTCTATTACTGTTTTTCTTGAATCTATTGGTTTCTTCATTACATTCTCCTTTGGATATTTATTTCTCAGCATGTCTATTTCTTTACACTGGTATCCCATTTTAAACAGATCATATTTGCAATATGTAGGATATCATGTGATTTGATCTAAAACTTACTTGTGAAGTAACATGGTGTTTATCTTCTAGCTGATCTACTATTGCAATATCTTCAGATGTAATCGTTCTGAGTGGTAGAATCATATGTAGGATACGTAGAAAGATTGTTCAATTCAAAGGGAGGTGGTTCACGATCCATTGATCTGATTTGATCTCCAGCGCCTTTACTTTTTCCACAAGGACTGAGTGATTTCGTAAATCGATGACATTCATGTTTGGAGTGTTATTTCTCACTACTAACTCATTTGCTAAAGCATTTAACATAACATCTGTTTCGCAGTGTTCTTAGGGTAATGTTTTGTTACTGTGGATACAGTTTTACATCCAGTGTTCAATGTCAAGTCACTTCTTTTGCTCGTGACTGGTAGATCATTGCTAATTTCGATTATGTCAACTTTCTTTTGATTTGTGTTTTGTCCCTTCTTTTCCCTTTGTTCATTGTGACGATATTGCATTTCGTCAAAAAAGTCATGTAAATGATTGCGAATATCTTGCTGGTTTAATTTGTCTTTATCAGAGTTCGTAACACAGCCACTTCTTACTTTATTGAGTTTCATGTTTTATTAGGATTAACCATAGTAGATGATTGTGATGTGCCATCACTGATATTTTTGGCATCATTGGGTACTGTTTCTTGCTCAGATATCTCAGCATCACTTATCATTATTCTTTATGTTTTTATTGTTCCCCCTTTTTTTAAAATGTATACATGAAAGCCTGCGATGTAGCTATGTTTCTTTGTTTGGTTATAAATTTATTTTTGTGTCTAGTGTTTATCGGACTAGTTTCTTCATCTGCTTCTTCCATTTCATCTGGTAATAATACTGTGTCTGTTGCCATATCGTTACATACTACTCTGCTTTGGTTTATACTTTTGTGTAGCAGTAGAGATTGAATATCGATTTTTTTCTCTACACTCTCACATTTCTCGTTTAGACGGTAAAGCAGGTTCTCCACAATTTCAAACATACCACCTGAGGTAATACTAGTTACTGAAACATTAGTGGTGTCTAGGTCAATGGTATTATAGCCAATCTGAGAAGTAGGTATTTCTGATCAGATAGTGTTTTATCGTTCTCGTCTATTTCTCCATATATGTCTTAATCATCACTCACAGTCAGTGCACTCTCAGCTAATGATGTTAAAGCTGTCTTTTCAATGATATTGGTAATTTTTTAATTGTCTATCTCTGGTGATAATAGCTCATTTTACGGCAGATCTGTATGTATATTTCCATGATCTAATATGGGAATATTATCTGCAACGGGAATGGAATTGATATGTGCTACTATACTTCTGTTATTTAGCTGATTACTATGATTGCTCTGGTTACCCAGTGGAGTTTTTATCTGGGAAATCTTATCATTTGGCATGTTCACTGGCAATAGAACATTTCCAATAAGTTTGCCTGAGAGGCAAGGTAAAATAGTGGTGAGTTATTTTTCTGTTTCTTTAGCCTCAATCGTTTTTTCATTTTGTGTCATCGGCTTGCTGTGATTAGTAGCACCCGTTTTCACCTACTTTTGTAAGTTATTGGAATTTCTGCACTTTTTGTTGCTCACAGCAATTTTAGAGTAATAATTTGTCATCACTTTCATTTTTGGTGTATTATTTTCGGACTACATCATTTGTTTATTTTACTTTGATCTCTTGTGCTCCCATCCTCTATTTTTTGAGGGCCTATTGCAGTAATGGTTTTTGGAATGCAGGTTCAATTTCCCGGTCGCGGGTAATGTCTCAGGGGCGATATAGCTAACATCAGGTCTGTGTGTGCACATGGAGTATATGCCTGATGTAGTGTATCATGTTGTATGGGGGTAGACTTCATGCAGGTGTTTGCTACTACTACGGGTACAGCCAAAGATTGTATTTCTAGTTGCCTAAACGTATCTTGTGTACCTACTGTATCTGGATTATTAATATAATTTACTACTGGTACCTCACTAATTGTCTGCTGATGTGTCGTTATTATTTGTGAACAAACGTGGGGTATTATTTCAGCTGCGGAGTCCATCACAACGTTTATATCGCAACAAACACTCAACAATATACTTTTATGGGAGGGGGATAGAGCTTCGTATTATTTATATCCAATTATTTCAGCTTTCGCTAACCGAAATGAGTTTGATGTTTACTCTCTGCACTCACACCAAACGTTCAGCAGAATCACTCTCTCTATTTCAAATTATGCTCAGGAAATGAAAAGCTAACCACTACAAACAATATGTTACATAGCGTTACTTCCAACGTGAGGTCAGTACAATACCTGCCAAAACTTAGAGGTGGTGTTAGAACCACAGTGAAGTGACGAAAAGAGGTAAGAAAAACTAGCTGTATGCTTGATGCATTGAAACTGGCGTAACTGGCGTAATTCTAAGTAGTTATGGACCAGCTTCTATTACCACAACAGAGAAAGATTACTCTCAGATTCACTCTCAATTTTTGCCAATTCCTATCTTAAAAGCGCCAGTATGCTCAAAGATAAAATAACTGGCGGCCGCACCTTAGAAAGGTTGATTTCTCTCATGCCGGCAACTACCTGTGTGCGTGATCAAACCAATATATGCATATTCGGAAGTTGTTCAAAGCAGAATTTGTATCACCCACCTCATGGCATGCATGCCGTTGTTTCAGCTGAAGCATGTGGCTGAAACCAGGGTAATAGAAAGCAAATGGAATACTATTGCTGTCGCTGTCGCATACGACCAGACAGCAAGACAGTGCACTCACACAGTGCACTTCCACAGATGCGTACGCACGGATGCGTGCACACTCATCTGATATGGGGAAGCTATGGGGAAGCTGGGTAAGGGGGAGTGGTTTCCACTCATTTATTTTCTGTGTCTCTATGAGAAAGAGAGAAAGCAGAGGATATAGTGAAATACTTGCTTAGTTATTCAATCCACATCCACATCAAGTCCACACCAAAGTCCAAATTATTTTCATTTGCAAATAATAGCAAAGTCTTCACCTTTTCAGTCGGTCTTGGCAGCAAGACAGTACACTTAAACAGTGCACTTCCACAGATGCACGCGTGCGGATGCACGCACGCTCGTCTGACATAGCTCTCAACTCACCCGCTTTTGGCAGGTGCCACCCGCCTTGCAAAGGGCTGACTCACCCGCCAAGCCTCCTGCACGCCCATTCATTCCAATGGGCGTCTCACCCGCCAAAAACAAAATCGGGTGATTTCACCCGCCTTTGCGAGACAAATGGTTGAGAGCTATGGTCTGATATGAGGGTGCTGAGTAAGGGGGAGTGGCTTCAACTCGTTTTTTCTCTGTGTCTCTTTTCAGTTGGTCTGGACAGCAAGACAGTACACTTAAACAGTGCACTTACACAGATAAATAGATTTGCATAGTCCAGGGCCATTGCTGACCCCATTGACGTTCTTGAAGCTTGAAGCTAATATTATGCATTGAATCTAAAAAAGCTATTCTGAAGAATCAACTTAGTAGGTTCAATCTCAAACAACCTGCGGGGCCTGACAATGTTATACTGTCAATAAAATCCATTCAAGTGCCTCAAGTCCTTCTGAATGAGGTATGGAGGTGTTTAGCCTTTGGACATCAAAGGAGACCAGTGAAAAATCACTAGATACAGAGCCAATGTTTTAAATAGTATTCAAGAAGTGTGTTGTATCTCGAAGATAAGTCAAGGTGGCCTGGACGATGGGTTGTAAAACCCTGTCCAGATAAATTGCTAAAATTGTATTGGTCCCTACAACTATTGGTCTTATTGGTGTATGTAACCAATCCTTGTGGATCTTGGACAATCCGTAGAAAACAGGTGTTGTGGGAAATTGATTCAAGAAGAATTATTTGAATTTATTAGTAATCTACCCATTTTCAAAAGCCTTATCAACAGTTTCCTGAATAAGAGACCTTACAGCAGGTGTGGGATCCAGGTCCAGAGCAATGTAGGTGTTAGTATCACTCAAAAGTTCCAATCGTTGTATGTTGTAGAAAGAAGTATGCATCACTACTAAACCCCCACCTTTGTCAGCAGGTTTAATTGTTAAAGAGGTATCACTGGCCAAGTCATGTATGACACTATTTTGATTTTTCCTAATATTGGGATGTGAAATCCTATGTTAGTTGATGGTTTGAAGATCATTAATCATTTTATTTTCAAATATACTAAGGGCCAAATTATTGATATGTGGATCAAAATCATTCTTTGGTGAAATCTCCAAGTAATAAAAATTGACAGAAGATTCCTCCTGAGGCAGCTGTAAATTAAAAATACTTTGAGGGGCATTTTACATACCAATTTGAAAATGTTCATGCATTCTTCAAAAAAAATGTGCCTTGTGTCAGTACAAAGGATGAACTCAAAATACGGGTCTCTGTCATATTGTTAGAAAGTAGTTTGCTTGAAATGTTCACAATCAAGTGACTGTCTGTTTGGTTTTGGATCTTAGATTTCTTGCACCGTTGTCTGACTTTCTTCTTCTTAAAACAAAAGAAGAAGCAGTAGCTGGGTAGTAGTAGTCAATTGAGGGAGTGTTAAATCAGTTCCAGAAGCAGTAGCCACAGGCGTATCCTCATGAAATGCTGCTGACATAGTTACTGTTAATTGATGTGGAGCCCTAGGTAACTCTACCAACTCTCCCTCACTGCTAGAAGTATCCGTAGTTTGAGCACTAGCTCCTCAAGCAGGAGTTTTAGAGGGTCCTCTATCTGATCGAAAAGGCCACTTATCCTGGTAAAAATTCCTGCCAACTGTAGACAATGGGCCTCATTACAAGTTTGGAGGCAGCCATGGTGCTGTTAGCACCATGGCTGCCTCCAAACTGGGCTCCATTACCAGGTTCCTTCAATGTGGAATAACCGGGTCATTCCAACAATGGAGCCCCCATAGGGCTCAATGGGAATGGGGAGGGAGGTAATAACGGGCCCATTACGAATGGCCCGTTATTACCTCCTTCTTCCCCTCGCAGGACCCGGAAAAGACGTCTGGTTTTACCAGACGTCTGGTCCGGGTCCCGCAAAGGGAACCTCGTAATCGGTGCTCCCGTAATGAAGGGTGCCGGTCCCGTACCGGCAGCCTTCATTACGGGAGCGCCACCCTTGTAATGAGGCCCAATGTCTTGTAAGTAATCCAGAGTATCCTGTCCAAACTTACGGATTTCATATTGTTCTATATCTTTTTTATAAGAATCTAAAGAAGTGTTAATATCAGTGAATATCGTTTGTAATTCTTCCATAGATTTGAAAGAGGAAAGCTGTTGTTTAAGCTGACAAATCTCTCCTTCCTGGGCGGTAAGTGAATAACGATGCCGGTAAAGGATTAGCGGCATCGCTTACCGCTCCGGCCGATTAGGACACGCCAACCCGCTATTAGCGGCACAGCAATTAACGGTGCTGCTAATAGCACCAGGAACGCGGGCACGCGACCATCCATGCTGCCAATACCGGCATGGTGCAAACAGGGGATCATCACAAGTCAGGCGGACATGCAAATAGCGCCCTACTGAAGCCCGAAAAGTACCTTACCTGCATGGAGCTAATTCCGGCATCGCGGACCACCCGTAAATGGCCATGTGCAGTGTTCCCAACTGCCACAGGTACACACAATCAGCACAGGTGGAGGCAATACAGACTGGGCCAGCACAAAAGCAGCACACCCCACCCCTTCCCACACCCAGTCACACTCCACAATGATTCCAATACTACTAGCAATGCTGGGGCTGGAGGACATGATTGCAGTGGAACTGCTGCAACAACAACAACATCAACAACAACAACAACAACAACAACAACAACAGGCAGCACAGAGGAGACGCAGGAGGAGAAGGAGGGCAAGGCAGGGCCAGCATGCTCCACCAGTGCAGCCAGTGGCACCACGCAGGCAACCCTCAATCCCTTGCATCAGAGGCAGTCCATTCAACCTAACCCCTGAGCAGATCCACACGCTGTACCGTGTGGACCGGGACACCATCACCACCATTGTAGATATGATACATGACGACATTGCCAGCCTGATTGAATCACGCACCGCCATCCCACCCCTACTGAAGGTAGTGTCTGTGCTCCACTTCCTGGCCACAGGCACCTACCAGCACACAGTGGGGCACATGCCTGGCATATCACAACCATTATTCTCACGTACGCTGAACCAAGTGCTTGATGCCCTCCTGAAGCACACAGGCGACCACATTTCCTTAACACGGTCTGCCCAGGAGATCTCAAACACCAAAGTTGGTTTCCATTCACTGGCCGGCATCCCTGGTTGCATTGTCACCATCGACTGCAGCCATGTGGAATTGGTGGTCCCACATGCCATGGAGGTAGTTTACCTCAACCGTAAACTATACCACTCAACCAACGTGCAAATGGTATGTGACTCAAACAAGATCATCACACATTGCTGTGTCCGATACCCCGGATCAATCCATGATTCAATGGTCCTGCGGAAATCCACGATACCACGCTACATGGAGCGACGTGCAGGGCAGAGATCCTGGCTTCTCAGTGAGGTGCATGTTAGGCTCATGGAAATGTGATGTGGGTAGGTGATTGGGGTAGAGATGCATACTTCACCTGGCTGAGATGGGAGTGGGGAGAGATGCATACTTCACCTGGCTGAGATGGGGGGGAGATGCATACTTCACCTGGCTGAGATGGGGGGGAGATGCATACTTCACCTGGCTGAGATGGGGGGAGAGATACATACTTCACCTGGCTGAGATGGGGGAGGAGAGATGCATACTTCACCTGGCTGAGATGGGGGGGAGAGATGCATACTTCACCTGGCTGAGATGGGGGGGAGAGATGCATACTTCACCTGGCTGCGAGTGCCTGAGAGAATGGACCATGCTCATACCCCAAAGCAGGCCAGACTGGAACTGACACCTGACCACATAATGCAAGATGAAAGCTGCCCTACCATGTAAATGATGCAGTGTCACAACCATTCCATAGCCATCTACATGTGCACTGTACCTAATCAGACCATATCCCCCTCAACACAATGCAGCTACAATCAATTACTATGGCCAATACACAGCACCAAATACGATCAGCTGAAAGGACAGTTCCCCATTACTACGTACAAAGGAGTCACATGAGGGCCAAATACATGAATACACCACTACAATAACACAGAGGTCCAACAAAAGTGCATGTCACCATTTTTAAAAAAAAATATATTTGATTAGTTTCATAACATGAGATGACAAAACTGGCATCAGTGGAGATAGAACAAGCGCATCAAAAGTAAAGTCCTCAACTCCCCTCCACCCATCCCTCCCCTTCCCCTCCAAGACCACGGTCAGTTCACTGTTTCTTAGAGTCCGTGCCAGGGCCTGGGTCGCCTTCCCCGTTTGGCTCACGATCCTGCGACTCAGGATGGAGCAGGGGTACTGTTAAGGCCACCCAACGGTGTAGCTCCTCGCTAGAATCGAGTCTCTGCACTTGGATCGCCGTCTCCCATGCCGCGGTTTCAGCTGTGATCCACTTCGCAAGGTCACCCCACCACAGGGGCATAAGCGGTCCTCTAGGGCTTTTCCACCCCATGGCTATGCGCCTTTTGGCCATTATATATATAAGGTCTCTAAGCTTATTCAGGGATTTATTCTTCCTGCTGCGCCTATACCTGCCCAGGATACATGCCGAGGGTTCATCCACTTCAATGTCAATGTCTGCACCGGCCACTCTGTGCTTCACTTGTGACCAAAACTCTCTAATCACAGGGCATCCCCAGAACATGTGGGCCATACCAACCTTGGGTTCAATGCATTTGGGACATAATTGGGTGCCCGCACCGGTAAATCTTGAAATAGCTTCTGGGGTGAGGTACGCTCTGTTCAAAATGTACAGTTGGATGAGCTGTAAGCGGGCGTTTCGGGAGATTTTTTTGTGGTAGTGGGTTATATCACCCCAGTCTTTGTCCTCAAAAACAAGGCTTAGTTCGGTCTCCCATCTATTCCGGCATTTGAGGTCTTCTTTGGTGGAGCCCTGCAGAAGGGCCTTGTAGATACGTGAGGTCTCGTGTCCCCCTTCCGCAGCGTTTAGTATCATTTCGATGCATTCGTTTTCCTCTGACTGGTCGACAGCGACAGGCCATCTGCTATTCAGGGCCTGTATGACCACTCTGTGCAACAGAAATTGCCCGGCAGGGAGGCCCGTGGCATCGCAGAGCTCCGGGAAGGTCAAAACCTCCTGTTCTTGGATCAAGTCCCCCAGTGTGGCCACCCCGAAGGGCTCCCATTGTGTACGAGTCTCAAGTTGCCCCCAGGAATGACTGGTCATGAGTGCTGCAATGGGGATCTGTGGGAAGTACGGGTCTACGGACCCAACTAGCTTGCAGGCCCTTTTCCAGAGTTGGATCCCCAACTTGACAAGGTAAGGGCACTGTTCGAGGGAACTGTTCCTAGTCCACAGCAAGTCTCTAAGTAGCAGCTGGGGGCGTGCCGGCTGGAGGAGGCGAGTGTCTGTTGTGCATTCATCGGCCATCCACCGCACAACGTGTCTTAATTGGCTAGCAAGGAAGTAGAGTTCAAAATTGGGGATCTTCAGCCCGCCCCTCTCGTATGGTCTCTGGAGAGTTTCCAATGCCACCCTGTGCCTGCCTCCCTGCCAGAGGAAGCCCCTACAGAGTTTGTTGAGGTCCTTAAAGAAGGAGGGGGGGATGTTAAAGGGAATGTTAGTGAAGTTATGCAGTAGGCGGGGTAGGGCGAGCATCTTAAGGAGGCCCGCCCTCCCGGCCATTGAAAGCGGGAGCCGCCTCCAGAACTCCATGGATCTTAAGAGAGAGTCCTTGGCTTTAATGGTGTTAAGGATATGTCTGTGCCGGGGTTTCGATGTATAGTTATCCCCAAATATTTGAACGATGTCGCCTGCCATTCGAGATCTAGGGGAGGGAGAGAGCCATAATATTCGCTGTGTAGTGCAGCTAGGGGGTAGAGGCAGGATTTACTCTTGTTAATCTGGATCCCGGCGTGCTTGTGAAAGCTGTCCAGGGTTTCAAGAATGTAGGGTAGGAGGTGTTCAGGGTCCTGTAAATACAAGAGGGTGTCATCCGCGTACATAGAGACAAGGTGAGTCGTCCCATCTATTTTAATGCCCATATTCCTGTCTCAGGTAGGCTGCTACAGGCTCAGCGGCAATGATGTACAACATGGGGGATAGAGGGCAACCCTGACGGGTGCCTCTGTGTAGGGACCATTTCGCGGAAAAGGTTCTATTGGTTCGTACCCTTGCAGTGGGGTTGGCATAAACCAGCTGGGTCCATTTCAGAAATACAGGGCCTATTCCTATTTTTGCCATGGTAGCATATAGCCATTCCCACCTCACGGAATCAAAAGCTTTGGTGGCATCCAGTGACGCCACCGCGAATTTCTGTGGTCTTCCCTCTGTACTATAAATGACGTGATGGTTCTCAGTGATAGATCGTCCGGGGACATATCCGGTTTGGTCTTGGTGAATCAACAGTGGGATCACTCTGCGTAGTCTGTTAGCGAGCAGTGCTGTGAGGATCTTGCAGTCCACGTTTAGCATAGAGAGGGGCCTGTATGAGGCACAATCTGCCCCGTCCTTCCCAGGTTTGAGTAGGGGTATTATCACGGCCTCGCTCAGGGAATCCGGGAGGGCGCCACGCTCGAAGGCCTCATTATAGACCTGAGCTAATATAGGGGCGAGTGTTTCCTCATAGGTTTTATAGAACTCCCGGGGAGGCCATCCGAGCATGGGGTTTTCCCAGCTGGTAGCGATCTGATTATCACCTTGACCTCGTCAGGAGTGATGGGCTCGTCAAGGGTCTCAGCCATATGCGAGTCTAGTTTAGGCAAGTCGATGACGTCGAGGGCATCTTCGATCCCTGTGTCAGAGGGGTGGGGGGTCTTGGAGTACAAGTTGTGATAGTAGCTAGAGAAAACCAAATGAATTTCCTGTTGGGTATGCACGGTAGTGCCGTCTGGTGTGAGTATGTGGCAAATGGGTGGCCTGGGGGTTTCCCTTTTGTAGAGCCAGGCTAAGAGTTTCCCGGGTTTGTCCCCCAGGGCATGGACTCTTTCCGTGTGTTTGGCGTAGCTTAGTTTACCTAGGGCTTCCCAGTGCTTTAGGCAGGTTTGTCTAAGTTCGGTAATTTTAAGTAAATGATCAGGGGATGGGTCAGCCCTGCCCTCGAGGGCACATAGGTCTCTCTCGGCTCGTTCCAACAGGGTTGTGATGGATCTCTGGACACCCCCCACTGCTGCGATCATCTCGCCCCTCATGACTACCTTGTATGCCTCCCAGGTGGTACTCATGTATTTAATGCTATGTAGATTGTTGTTCCAGTATTCTTCAGTACTATCCCTTATGCGTTCTCTGAATGTTGTATCAAGTAGGGCTTCAGCTCTCAATCTCCACGTGGGAATGGGGGGTTTTGGCGGGAACACCTCCCAGTGAGTGTCAACAAATGCGGACTGTTGTGCTTGGCTGAGAAAAATATAGTCTAGCCTGGTATGCACGGCATGTGGTGGGGAGTAGAAGGAAAACTCACGTTGCTCGAGGTGCTGATCCCTCCAAATATCACTGAGTTGCAATTGTTGGACTAATTTGGAAAGTATTTTGGCTGGGGGGGAGGGACGATCGTGTTTATTGTCGGATCTATCTAGTAGAGGGTTTAGGGTGCAGTTATGGTCGCCTCCCCATATAATAATTCTGTCCACGTATGGGGTGAGCCGTGTATAGAGGGAGTGGAAGAAGACAGTTGCGTCATGGTTGGGTGCGTAAGTACTGACCAGGCATACCTCTTTGCCTTCGATAGAGCCGCAAACCGCAACCATCCTCCCCTCATTGTCTGATTTAGTACTAGTAAGCCTGAAGGGGACCGTGGGGGCAATCCAGATCAGGCCCCCCTGGCGTAGGAGGAGTAAGCGGAACCCACTAGGGTGCCACGCCAGGCTTTGGACAGGACATCTAGCTTTTTGGCAGTTAGGTGAGTCTCTTGAAGCATGGCGATTCCGACCTTGCACCTCCTACAAGTAGGATTGGACGCGTCGTTGTTTGACGAAGCTGTTTAGGCCTCTGACGTTCCAAGTAACGATCTTCACAGTGTCAGCCATGGGTGGTGCTAGGGCGGCCCTGTGGGGCCAACAGGACTCGGGGCCTTGCTAGTGCGCAGTGCGTATCGAGGGATCCCGTGGTCTTGGCGTTTTCCGTTTATAATTCCCACCTGAAATAATAACTCCCTGCATCCCACCTCCCCCCTGTAACTGAGAACAACCCGAACATAGGTGGGTTCCCGTTCTCAAAAACTTTGAACTCCCAAGTAACATAACAAGTCTAGCGAGGTTTCCCCCGTTCTGACTGTCCCGTTTCCGCGCCATGTGACCTAAGGTCTCTAGGTGCCCTACGGGCGGGTGTAACGCACCCAAACTTCTTCAGGGGGCCTGAAGCAGGAGCTCTTCAATTGTTGTCTTGTGAGGAGCCGTCCGACTCCCGTGCAACTCCAATGGGGATCAGTGTTGCTGCGTTGCGGTGCGTCCCAGTTTCCGTGTGAGCCCAGCTCCATAGCTGGGCGGCTCGTGTCACTTGGGGTGCTGCTTCCGTGGCCTGCGCTCTCTAGGTTCAAGGTCTGGGAGCTGTTCTCCGTCCATCCACTTGTTGGCTTCCGATGGTATATCGAATAGCAGTGCTTTGTTGTCGTGTAGCACTTTTAGCCTGGCTGGGTAGGGAAGCATGTAGTGTAAGCCTGCGTTTTTTTAGTCTTGCCTTGGTGGTGATGAATTGGGCCCTCCCCATTTGAACCTGGAATGTGTAGTCCGGGTATATGGCCACTTTGGCTGAGTCCCTTTGTATGCGGCCACCTGACCTCGAGAATGCGAGGATCACCTCCCTGTCTCTGTAATTGAGCACCTTGGCTACTATAGGTCTGGGTGGGGTCCCCGGGGGCAGCCGTTTGGTGAGGGAACGGTGTGCGCGCTCAATGGTGAAGCCCTGCGACAGCTTTCCAGCCCTGATTTCTTGTATTAGGAGGTTTTCAACGTAGTTCGTGGGGTCACTCCCTTCAATGCTCTCCGGTAGTCCAAGGAGTCTAATATTGTTTCGGCGCGTCCGCCCTTCCGCCTTATCAGCTCTGTCCTCCAAGTTTTTCACCTTTTGTACTAGAGCGTCCACATCATGGAGTATCTGAGTTTTTGCCTCTGTGTTTTCACGGACTTGGGTTTCCAGCGCTTCAGTTCTGCCTGCAACAGCGCGGACATCCTGTCGCAGCAGGTTCAAATCAATTGCCACAGCGTCAATTTTGG
This sequence comes from Ambystoma mexicanum, assembly GCF_040938575.1. NCBI lineage: Eukaryota > Metazoa > Chordata > Amphibia > Caudata > Ambystomatidae > Ambystoma > Ambystoma mexicanum. The sequence continues at coordinate 584,941,628 of NC_090923.1, read as the reverse complement.
TCTCCATGGTCCTCTCCAGGGCCTTAATGGCTTCCATGAGCTGTGAGTTCGCTGGTTCCTGGGTCTCCCCCTGCTGAGCTTCGGTACTGGTGGTGCAGGTGTTAAGACTGACTGGGCCACTAGCCGTGAAGGTTTCCATGGTTGTTTGCCTCTGTCTACCCTTGTTGCCTTTCACTGACATTTCTCAATGGGCAGGCGGGTCCGCAGGTCCCAGGGCGGGCCTCGGCGTGGTAAACTGCGGTGTTGTGCCGAGGGCAAGACTACCAAAGTGTGTTGGCTGCGGTCCTTTGGGCTATGTGCGCTTTTAAACAGCAGCGCGGGAGGAGCCACTAGGTTTATAGTCAATTGCGCCACGGGCAGAAGAGGCGCCCGTGGTCCTACTTTATTGCTGGCCCGCAATCAGGCCTCTGTTTGGGGTGGGCACGTCTCCCCGGTTCACAACCGAGGGCTACTCCGGGCCGGATCCTCCAGGTGCAGTTTGCGGCCCCGGCAAAGGTGCGGTGCCACAAGCAGGGGCACTAATGCATTGGGGGCGGGCGGGGGGGATAGGCCGCTTGATCAATGTGGAATGTTGGCGATGGCGGCTGAGTCTCCCCTCCCGCCGTCTCCTTACCCCGTATTCGTCGGGTGAGGTGGCGGGCCTCTCCGCGGCGGCTCCCTCTCTCTTCGCTAGGCTGCTCGCCGGTTATCAGGGTGCTGTGTTCCCTCGTTTGTGAGCGGGTTTCAGTCCTCACGGGACCCCGGCAGTGCGATTCAGGCTGAAGTGCATGTCACCATTTGTTGTGCATAGTGAGATCATCATGAGGCTGACATCAACGGTGCCAGGATGAAAGCATACAAATTACTGGACATCAGCCAGATCATGGAAACAACCAGCGTGGACTAACAGAGTGCATGAGCACTCACAAGGAACTGGACCCCTCTGGGCCCACTAGTTGATGGCACGCACACCAGTCCATAAGAGGAATACACACATAGCAGTCACATCGTGTGTCTCCATTCATGCATGGGAATATGGTTGCAATCAGGAAATCAATGCATGCTAGGGTGTCATTGATAGAGGTCCCATATGATGTGATGACTTACACATATACATTGTTGCCCACATGCAGGTAATGCAGGCTATCCCTTGAAGAGGTGGCTCCTTACCCCAGTCCGGAACCCACAGAACAGGTACGAGGATGACTACAATCGTGCACATACACGTACCCGTGTGGTGATTGAGCAGACATTTGGCCTCTTGAAGGCATGGTTTTACTGCAGGTCTGGTGGGACACTCCTGTACCGCCATGAGAAGGTGGCCAAGATTGTCATGGCATGTGTCATGCTACACAATATGTGTATCAGACAGAATGTGCCCCTGCCCCCTGACACTGAACTGCAACCACCTGACGATGAGGATGAGGAGGGTGGGGATGGGGCAGCACCTCAGGGAGGCAGCAATGCACAGGGGGGACATGCCATGCGTCAGACTCTGATCAACCAATGTTTCTAGCACACATGGACAGGAGTGTGACATGGAGGTGGCACTCGGGGCACTGGGTGTGTCAGGGACATGGACACTGTAGACTGTTCACCAATAAAGCACACGTACGCAATAAGCAATGTCCACACATGTGAATCATGAGTTGTCAAAATGTGTATTAAAGAATTATATCAAAGTGAACAAGCCCTCCACCCCACACACCCTCTCCCCCCTCCCTCCTCAACTCCCCCAAACACCTCTCCCCCTCCCCCCTCAACTCCCCCACACACACACCCTCTCCCCCTCTCCCCTCAACTCCCCCACACACCCTCTCCCTCTCCCCCCTCAACTCCCCCACACACATCCTGTCCCCCCTCCCACCTCAACTCCCCCACACACCCTCTCCCCTCTCCCCCTTGACTTCCCCACACATGGTGTGCAGTAGCGTGCACCTGTAGTCCACATGGCACCAGTATGCATGGCTGTACCTACTGCCCTCCCCTTCTTCCAGCACCAGGTGCCCCCCTGTCCGATCTGCGCAGGTTCCTGCCAGACTTACGCACAGGGCTGGTCCTGGTTGAACTAGCAGTCGAAGATGTTCCAGGTTGTTCTGGCAACTGTGGTGGACGCATGGCCTGCATTGCTGCCACCATTTCAGAGAGGACGTGCCGCACAGCTGCCAATTCGGCACAAATGTCCTTCGAGGATGACTCGATAGCTGTTTTCAAGGATGCAGCACATTCCTGAATATCATCCCTTGCCCTCCCACATTCTGTTATATGCTGCGTCAACAGGCCTGTGAGCTCCTCCTGGCGCCTCTGAATATCCCGGATCCCCTCTTGGCTGGTTGGGGTTGCGGTGGATGTTGGAGGGGTTTCGGACATGCTATGTTCCTCGGGCACAGTTGGCGTGGTGCTGAGAGTTGCAGGCCATGAATGAACCGGAGACAGCCCGTGCATGCTGCTGTTGTGCATGCTGCATGGGGATAGTGGTGGGGAATGCAGGGGGCCTGTGGCGGGAGTTGCAACATGCAGCTGATCATCTTCCTCATTGTCAGAAACTGCTGCTGGCAGCCGATGGAGTGCCTTCTGCCACTGCCACTTGGGTGCTGGTGGCTGTGGTGGGTGCTGTAATGGAGGCCACAGAGCACATTAGTGCTGTGGCCTGTGGTGTTTTCTTGGCTTTCAGATGTGGTGCAGGTTGGCCTATACCCCTTGAAGTGGAGGGGCGGTGTTCTCCCTCCTCGGCCCTGCCCTTCTTACGTGGTATGGCATCTTCTTCCAGTGTCCTCGTCACCACTGTCTGAATGCGTGCCTGTGGGGGACCAATAGAGGGAGAGGGTTAGTGATGGGTCTACAGGCATCGGGCATGCATTGGGGTGGCTGCATTCATATGGAATGGCAGATGATTGACATTGGGGGAGTGACATATGGGTTGCTTGGCTTTTGGGTGGGTGATGCATGGAGGTGTCTGGGCTGACACATATGGGGTGCATTCTGCATGTGGACAAGGTGATGCTCTGCACTGCCTGTGGGCAGTCTTGTACTCATGTGTCTGGTGGACCCTGCTCTACATCATTGCACTGTCAGTTCAGGTGGACATCATCGTGGTGGTATTAGCATTGTATCATTTGGGACACCTACCTGCATCGCCTGATGACGGGGCTCCTCGCTCCATGTCCCCAATTCCCTGAATTGCCTCTGTCCCTATGGTGGTGGCGCATATCTCCTCCCATGGATGCAATTTGATGGGGGACTCTGCACCTCTGCCTGTCGCCATCCCCAGGTTGCGGTTGGCGGAGAGGATGCTCTGCATGTGTAAACGCAGATCATCCCAGCGCTCACGGCAGTCTTTGGGAGTGCGGGGTGTGGTGCCAACGGCACTGACTTTCTGGGCGACCTCCACCATATTTGTTTTTTCCACTGCACTGCAGCACGGGTCATGCCTGTGGAAAACACCACATCTGCATGTTCCTGTAGCGTCTCTGCCAGCATGGTTAACTCCTCTCGGGAGAAGCGCTCCTTGCGCAGGCGATCAATGGTTTTCGTGACAGCTTTCAGCATGGTGAGATGAAGCAGGTGGTGTTGGAGGTGTGGCAGAGTTCTGGGGGTCAGATGGCTCCTGGTTGTGGTGGATGGCAATGGATTGTGTTTTTAAAGATGGCCGCCGTGCTCTTTCCCGTTCCTATGCGATGACGCTACTTCCGGTTCCGCTTATTTGCGGTCACCACTAATAGCGGTTACCGCTATTAGAGGTGACCGCTATTAGCGATCGCCGCTAATGCCGATGGCTTGGATGCCGGAGGAGATATTTGCACTACAGACGATGCCGGAAAGGGGGATTTTTCGCCCTTTTACACCATGGCGGTGGGGTCATTACTGGCATGGCGCAAAGCTCAAGCCCGCGTACTCGTAATAGGGTGATTTTAGCGGTCTTTTGCCAGCACGGACACGGTACTTCCGCCATTCCGGTAATGACCGGTACTTACCGCCCAGGTCGTAATGAGGCCCATTTTGTATAAAACAGCCAAAACAAAGTATACACATGTTCATTAGGGCACCACACTCTGCAACACTGAACATACACGAGATTACCCCTGAATCTAGTTCATTTCTAATACACAGTAGTTAAACCGAAACCTCATCATCATCTTTCTCAAGTATGGTGAGGGCGGCTGAGCAAGATAGACATTTCTCTCCCTCAGTGCTTTGTATTTTTTATGTATAATATATTAAAAATGATATCCCTTGACTGTATTGAAAGTCTCACACCAGTCTTGCTGCCCCAGTAATTGTTAAGCTCATCCAGGATTTTCCAGAATGTTCACAAATGTCATGCCTTTTGCCATTATGATATTTTCACAATTTTTTACATAGCATAAAGAATTACTCTGCCAACTTTTACTAAAGAGTTCATGGAATTCTGTGGCAGCAAAATCAAATTCTAACTAAGAGATATTTTCTTCCATAGGAGATGAATATTTAGTGATTGCAACCCCAGTTCAAAGTGAATCTCTGCTACTGGTACGCATGATGGGAGACAGAGAACGTTTCTCCATATCAAGCATTCAATTCTGGAGAAGACATAATTGTCTAAAATATTATGCATTTCCAGACAATACATCAACACCAGGATGAACCTTCCTTCACAAAATTTAATCAAGAGATTCAACTTTCCATATCGGTTCTGTAAATATTTAATTTGCGCTTTCAATTGTAAAGCCTTATTTTCTAAAATATTGAACACGATTTTCCGATTTGGACCATCACAGTGAAACCCAACATTGAATAACTTTGGACTTGCTGATATTAATTCCAAGATTGTTATTCACAGTGTATTTATGAAAGGTTGTCAAGAGTCTTTGAAACCCAATTCTAGTGGCATCCAGCAGGATCACATTGTCCGCATATGAAATGCAGAAAAGCTCGAACCCATTCACTTTAGGAGAAATGAAAACAGACTCTGCAAGATCCTTTGCCATGCCAGCTGTGCACAAATTATACAGACTAGGGCCAAGTATGCATCCCTGTCTTAAACCCCTGCTCGTCGAAATGGGTTCAGAAATGTTGCTTTGCATTTTGAGCCTCACTTTTAAGTCTGTGTTCGAATGAATATGAATCAGTATGTTTAGCGATGGTTAGGTATTTCCCATTTCCCCCATAATCTACTGTGATAGACTGTGTCAAATGCCAAGAATAGGTCAATTTTACCAATGTAGACTGGGCTAGAGTATTGCATGGTCTTCTCTGTATTTCATCAATTAGATAATCATTAAGGTTTGTGCCCACTCCCCTACCAAAGCTCGTTTGAAATAAGGATGTTATGGGTAGTAGTCCATTGATTTAAGTCCTTATGTGTAAGGGATAATACAATCTTGGCATCCACATCCAATAGGGCAATGGGCCTATAATTCATTGGGTCTCATTTTGGGCCATTTTTTATAAATATGAACAATTATGGATGGTTTCCAAGAAGAAGGTGTTTGCTTTGTACTAAGAATTTGGAGAAATAAAATATTCACCCATATGTTCGGTTTTTCCTTGAAAATGCGATTGGATAGTCTGCTGGGGACTGAAGCTCGAGAGTTACTGCATTTGTCAATACTCCACATGTAATCCTCTACATCAAAATCTAACTCTCACCTAATACATTCAGACTACCCTACTGAGCCATCATCCAGATGTGTATATCATTTAATGTAGTGTTCCCTCCAGGTAGACTCCAAGATTGGGATTTCCTGGCTGATGGTTTGAGATGAATTTATGATGGAAGTAATTTTCCCAAAATGAATGTCCGATTTCTTGAGGATAGTGTACAACATGCGCTCAACATCAGTTTGTGCCATCTTAGTTTGCAATGCCTTCAAACAGTTTTCATAACTATGACTAATTATTCATATAGATCCACTCTTAGCTTCTTGTGAAGTCAAGCTGGGTTTAACCAGTTTAATATGTTTCCTCGTCCTTTTTTTAATTTTGTTGGATCACATTGTAATCACCATGTGGTCTTCTAGAAATAGGCCTTCGAAAGAACACGTTCTCCTCCGTAATCATTCTGACTCCCCCAGTAGGTCTCCCTCGTACTCCCATTCAGACTGCACAAAAAAGCAAGGCTTCGGCCAAAATTACTGAATCTAAATGACCTACACCACAGAAAGTTTGAAAATAGATACTACTAAATGTTCTACTGACTAAATGTTCATGGGACATTTTGCAGTAACTATTTGGTGGTGTAGGTAAAAAGAAAAGACTGCGGGGGCTGCGGGGGTGTCCTACGCAACATCACACTCACTATACTATGCAGTATAGTGAGCGGAGGTTGCAGGGGACACCCGCAGCTGACCCAACCAAAAAAAAAAAGAAAGAAAAGGACCCTGCAGCGCCGGTTCACGATCATGAAAGTGAAAGAATCAGCGTTGCAGGGACACAGCGCATCAGAATGACACATTAGTAGGGGGGTGGGGGTTGTTGGGGGTGTGGGCAGGGGTTGCGGGGTTGGTAGGGGTTAGGTTTTCTATATATTTGGGGTTGTTTTACTGTGGATGTCCGAATGGGAAATGTACCAACAATTCTGTTTAACGTACATTTCTCATGCAGCCATTTCCGTCGCAAACATTTCAGCCACAGTAAAACAACCCCAAATCAAAAAACAATTCTCACACAATCTAATCCACCCACTAGTGTCCCTTCATTTCGAATCTTTATTGATGCAAAGATTGTACAGTCTTGTTATTCGGTATAAACGCATTTCACCGCTGTATTTTTCATCGCAGGTTTCTTCATCGCCGTTTTTTTTCGAAAAAAAAACTCATTGTTTTTTTTGGGGGGGGTTAAAAAATTAAAAATATGGTTGTGGGTGTAAGGGAATTAAAAAAAAAGGGGGGGCTAGTGGAGGTAACCCCCCCAAAAAACAAAAAAAAAAACTAGTTTTTCGAAAAAAAAAACGGTGATGAAAAAACCTGTGATGAAAAATACCACGGCAAAATAACATACAACCTGTTATTCAACCGAAGCAAGTGATCTACCAAACAGTGGGACTTTAAGTCGCATGCCACAATAATAAATTGGATCTCAAATAGTCCAAACTATGTACCAGTATCATGGCCAAATTGTAAAGGAACATGGTTAAGGTAGATAGAGCCTCAATATAATATACATTAATAAATAGGCTAGTATGATCCAAGGTTGTAATAATATGCAAAGCTAAGATCCCTGTCGTTTTATCATCGAAGATCCTTATGTCAGAAGACCAAGATTAATTCACAGCGACTAAGAGACCTCCCTGGGGCCTTCCATTTTTCACCCTAGCTGCCAATTGTACCACTGACCAAAAGCCATCCAGAGTAGCTTACATCATTAACTATGTTTCTTGGAGTATAATGAGGTCCTGTGACATTTTACAATCTTGAGTGCCCTCGCGAATTCCATGAGAGAGCCCTCGTCTCTACAGGATCGCTAAAAACACAGCCGTGGCATGGATACATGATTCGTTGTTGCTGTATTCTTATGGTAAAGGTGTTCAGACAAGTCGGGTGTTTTGGTTGATGCTGTTACGTGTCCAGCTAGACCAAATTTGTCATAGACTCCGGAAAGCCATGATCAATTCAGGTCATCATCCTCCCTATTAGTTGCAGTCTCCCTCACTTTAACTATGTGAACCGCGGACACCCCTGTCGAGCATGACATTTCTAACCGTGGTAAACTTTTCGATTTATCACCTGTATCAACTTGATCTGAGTTACTGGTAGAGCCTCAATACATAGATATATTGATTCCTTTTTGTCTCAGGGCATCAACGGCTATTAACAGGATTCCTCGGATAATGCAGGATTGAACCATTATCACAACAATATCAGTTGTACTCTCACGTATAAAATCGACTAAATCCAAGTCTCTTGATGTTATTAGCCTGAGAAAAGGAATCTCATGAAAAATTACTAATACATTTCCATGATTCAGTACAATTTTATGAACCTGTGAAAAAATTGCTTAAATCAGAATCTTTCCCAAAAGACAAGCTTTTATTCATTTTTTTTAACTTTTGATTTTAGGGGATTATTTAAAAACGTTTTACACTGAGTATTCCTGTTACGCAGGGCTCTGTTTACCTTGGCCTCACCCAACTGTGTTGACACACAAATCAGCGATGGCGTTGGTGCACTATTTACTGAGATTTCACAATCCAGCTGACTTTGTCATTCAAGCTCATGCAAGAGTTCAATGGAAGGGCGGGGTGTCTGGAAATAGCCTTGAGGGCTGGTTTATCATTGGACTATGCTGCCGCAACCCTCACTCTGTCAATGGTAGTAAAGCGTTATCTAGCCTTGAGGGCTGGTTTATCATTGGACTATGCTGCCGCAACCCTCACTCTGTCAATGGTAGTAAAGCGTTATCTAGCCTTGAGGGCTGGTTTATCATTGGAATATGCTGCCGCAACCCTCACTCTGTCAATGGTAGTAAAGCGTTATCTATCAATGTTAAGGAGCCCTGTTCCTCTGTAACCCGCTCTGTCAAGGAACACAGATTACATTGAATGTAATTTAATGCAGACGTATGTAGTTTCACTTCACTACTAATCTGATCGTAGACTTTGACAAGGGAATCGAGAACACAATGCAGTGCCACTAGTGACATGCTTACATCATGTTGGGGCTGTACCAGAGGTGGACGCTGCGTAAAAGAGGATGAGTATGACGACAAGGAAGAAGCAAATGAAAGCTCGATCTGCTCTTCTATTTGAGTGGGTAATAGCACTGGGGTGTCAGATAGAGCTCCGATCGAGCTGTGCAGTACTGGGTCCCTTCCAGTTAAACTCTCATCATGAGCACTTTGTGGATGTATGCTTGAGTTCGAAGGAATAAACAAGGAGGAGCTTGTGGGTTTGGGTGACAATGTTATTGGCAGCGGTGCAAGCTGGGTTGAGGAAGGTACGCCTCCTTCAGTTGTGCTTCTATTTCTGAAGAAATCAGTGATTTTTAAAATAATATTCATTGAAGAGGGCATATAATCTCCCATTGATGTCTCAGAGCGTACTGGTGTTTCCTCCCCCTGAATTACCGGTTTCCCGCTTAGAATTTAGCTGCCACACGCCTATCTCCTTGCAATCTGTCCAAGTCCTTGATGATAGAATTACTTTGCAAGTAGTACATTATGCTCCACACACGTACCTTCACCAATGCTCAGCAGCTCCTTCTGCTCCTGCTTCTATAACTGCACTCACGCTGCACTCCACTGTGCTTCACGCGGCTACTGGCGATAAGTGCTTTCTCCTGTGCTTAACCTTGAGACAAGCCCTGGAAGCATATAAGGAAGGACCACTGGCACAGTCCTGCTTTAAATGCACTCACACTGCACTCTGCTGCGCACTGCGCGGCTGCAGGCGATAAGTGCTTTCTCCTGAGCGTAACCTTGAAACTAGCCTGGGCAGCAAACAAGCCTGTGAGGCACCATTCAAGTCATCCAAATGCACATGATACGTCTGGGAGCAACGTGAAGGCGGCTCATGGAAAATGCCTCATGAATGTGATTTATACATTGAGTAATTTGGCTTAATCCAAACATCTATACTTTGTTCCGATACTAGTTCTTGGTTTAGTTTAGTTTAGTTTATTTTATTTATTTGTAACGCGCACCTCCAGGCCCGGGGGCATCAGGGCGCACATTTGGAAAAGTTTACATACAAAAGTTACATATAGAAGCTACATATGATCGTTGCAACAGACAATGACTTCAGTGATTTACATATGATCATTGGAACAGACAGTGAGATCAATACTTACAAACAGTAGTTGCATAGAGAGGTTACATAGGATCGTTGCAACAGACAGGACAATGGCATCAATAAATTACAAACATGAATACTTACCGGTATATACAGCGGATCAAGGTAAGGCAGGCGATTGCGAGGTAGGACCGTAATAGGAAGCCTTAGTTAGGAGCAAGGAGCCAGGATTTGTCTCAGCAAAGATTGGTCTCAAGGTGAATACTTTGCTTTGACTTGTGGGGCCTGTGTAGTTCGCCGATTAAATGATGTGGCTAATGATACATTAAGCTTTTTTAGTGTGATATGTTTGATAGTTTCTCTGTATTACTGGATTTCTCTTGGGCTTTTATTTTATGTTGATATGCTCTGTTAATGTGCTTTTATGCCATGCCAAATCGCCTCAAAGTAGAATAAAAAAGGGCCTAGGCTTGTCCGGCTAGTGGCGTAGCACACTCTGCCTCTGCCAGAGTATTGGGCCTGATTCATGGAATATTTGACACACATGGAAAGTGTATTTTTGCAGTGTACAGTCTGGGCAAAGTCAGCGCATAGTCATTTTTGCAGTACTAAATGACTCTGCCGGACTTTGCACAACAAAAACACACTTTGCTTGGTTCCATGAATCAGGGTTTGTGTTGGCAGTGCAAAGTCACTTATCAGCAGTGCAAAGTCACTGTGAACAGGGCAAATATTCCATGAATCGGGCCCACAGATGTTACGAGCGGGGGAAGAAACGAGGATGAGAAAGCAGCAAAGAGAAGGTACAAACAGAGTGAATGAGGAAGGGAGGGAGGTAGGCAGCCGCAGAAAAAAAAGATTTGTGATAGCACAGGATTTTATAATTGTTCTTTTTATAATCGTTCTTTTTATAACACGCTTAATACCGGTTGCTACGTGTTGTTTTGCTTCCAAGACAAACGCGTTGCCCCTGGGATAGCCTCCAGGCCATCCTGTTAGGTGGAACATGATTCTGCTAAAAAGGAGGAGGCAGATATTGATGAACATACAGGTTATAGAAATATTATACAATATGATACAGCATGTGGGTGGGTGTGTCTGTGTGTGTATGATACAGCATGTGGGTGGGTGTGTCTGTGTGTGTATGATACAGCATGTGGGTGGGTGTGTCTGTGTGTGTATGATACAGCATGTGGGTGGGTGTGTCTGTGTGTGTATGATACAGCATGTGGGTGGGTGTGTCTGTGTGTGTATGTTCACGCACATCTGAGCGTCTGCTGGAAATGATGGATGCAGAACATTCAGCTAAATGCAGAAGAGGAGCGAAAGTACTAAGCATTTCAATTTTAGACTGAGTAGGTTCAGCCTCTGATATTTCTTGAGCTGCGTAGTAGCAACAGTTCCTATTAGTGGTATCATTGCATTAAAATCATTGCATCCCATTAAAATCATTGTATTCAAATCACCAGTGTTTCAAACAGACTGAATTCACCTACATTGGCGAGCTGCACAAGCGAGGCAGCTATTTCCAGTGGTTAAGGAAAAATGGGGCAAATGTAAGAAATTCAATTAAAGGACAAAAAAGGTCTAAAGCTTCAAGGATTCCTCAGTAGCTCATAACATTATTGCAGATGCATACATTTTCATGTGCTTGTACTTCTCAGAATATGCTGATAGGTTAAACTGCACTACGATATCGTTTCCTATGTATTTTACTTCACAATCTTTTTAATATTAAATATACAATTCTTTTTCTTTTTTTTTTCTTGAACTTTATTTATTGAAGCTTGACAGTTTAACAGAGAAACACGAGCAGGATGAATCAGTGATAAGAATACATTACGTGTTTAAAGTCTGGTGAAAGATCATAGGAAACAGCAAAGGTACATATTGCAGCTCAGTAACCGAAGACACAGGTAACACGTTAATAGTCTAAGCCTGAAGGTTTAAGCAGAGTTGGGAACCGGGGACATCGGTTTGCTGGCATCATCCTGGCTGTCATTGTATAAAGAAAAAATATAGGAACGAAATGCAACCTATGTGTTTCTGGGTCTAGACTCCGCAGACTGTAGGCTAGCCCAGCATTCCTCAATGTCTGAGGCCCAGGTAACAGAACAGAGCCACTGGGCGTGTGTAGGGGCCCCAGGGTGAAGCCAGATCAGCAGAATACAGCGGGCTGCTAGGAGCATACATAGCCCTGCCAGTTTTCTGGAGTCACGTCCGAGCTGGTGGAGCTCATGGAAAAGGCAGGACAATGAAGATGGGGTAATTGTGCAGTCCAACATTTCAGATATGGTAGAGCATACCTCCTCCCAAAACAGGGAGAGGCTCAGGCAGGACCACATCATGTTTATATAGTCGGCATTGTCTGATCCACACCTTGGGCATCTGGGGGGATGGTCTTTGGACATGTGATGTAGTCTGATCGTAGTATAGTGGAATCTAGGGAGTACCTTAAATTGTATCAGTTTAAATCGAGAGTTAAATGAAATTTAGTGTATTCGGGCACACATGTGATCCCAGCGTTGATCTGTAAGCTTGACCCCTAAATCCGTCTCCCAAGTGCCTCTGAGTTTGACGAATGAGAAGGGAGCCCCACCCTGGAGGAGAGCATACAATCTAGAGACCTCCCCTTTGGAAGTCGAGGTATCCATAATTTCAGAGATTATAGGGTTATCTGGGGGAAGTCTGGGTACCTATTCTTAAGTGACCAGCGCAAGCCAGCATACTAGAGCCAGCATGAAGGTCTACCTCACAGGGGATCAGGTAAGTCAGGCCACTCAAGGAAGCTGCCCTGGGTGAAGACATCTAGGACAGTGGCCAGGCCTGTGTTAGACGAAAGATGTGTTGTTATGGCATCGACTCGAAGGGATTCAGGAAAGAAGTTCCAAAGGGGAAGGTCGCTGTGGAACGGGTGTGGGGTGCCAGTCTGTTTCCACATTTTACTCAGAGCTAATGCTGTGGCCCCAGTGGGATTGAGGGGATCAAACTTGACGCCACGGAAAGGGAGAACAAGAGAGCGAATATCACGATTGTCAGTTGACAATCTTTCAAGTTTAACATGAAGGAGGGGATTGGCGGACTCGAACCAGTGTGAAGCAAAGTGGGCTTGGTCAGCTATCCAGCTATCAAAGTCAGGGGTGCCAAATCCTCCCCTCGACATCGAGATAGTTAGTGTTTCCAGCTTCAACCGGACAGCGCCGGAGTGCCATAAGAAGGTGTTGATGGTGCAGGTCAGTGTTTTAAAGAATTTGCGGCGTGGCCATAAGGGTACATTTGTGAATTCATATAAAGGTTGGGGCAGCACTATCATCTTGAGGATGGCGGTTTTACCAGCCAGAGAGATGGGGAGTTTAGCCCAGCCAGTGCTTTTACGAGCAAGGGTGGACAGGTATTTTCCAAAGTTAGCTTTGTATGAGGAGGTTGAATGACATGTAATCACGACACCGAGGTAGGTAATCTCAGCTTGTGACCATGCAAATCAATGTGGGTGGTAGCTTCGGTCAATGGGAATAATGCGGATTTAGAGAAGTTTACTTTGAGACCAGAAAGTTCACTGAAGAGTATCACGTCGTCCAGGACTGGGGCCAGGTTGTGCTCACGAGAGTGGATGAAGAGGACAGCATCATCTGCATACAGGGAAATTATCTCGGGGGACCCAGACAACCTAATGCCCCTATGCGCATGTCGTTGGTGAATCCTGTCCGCCAAAGGTTCTGTCATGATCTCTGCTTCCAAAAGGTCAGGGTTTTCCCAACTCCCTTGGAAGCAGATCCATAACCCAGGTTCCGAGTGCCAACCAGTCCCAATTGGGACCTTTTGTACCCAGTCCTGGCGCCAGTGGCACCAGGCTCATAAATATGCCCAGTCCCAGCGCTGGAAGCGCTGGGCTTATAATGCTTGGGTGGACTTACCTGCAGCAGACCATGCTGCTTACTTGCCTGCCAGTTGAGCCTCTGATCCTCTTCTGTTTGGAACTACTTTTCCTGTTGGGTGGGGCTGGAGCCACTCCCTAGATTCAGAACACTGGAACTCTTCTGGAAGGCAGGAACTCTTTTCTTACCAGGAACTCTTTTCTTACTTAGGCGTGGCTGTGGAAGGAGACACCTAAGCACTACAGGAGGCTATTTAAACCACACCCGGTGGATGAATCTTGCTTTGCGTTATTCTGCACCCTCTGCAGCAGAACGCTCATCGTGTCTTCTGCATCCGGTCCTGGGCCTAAGGAAAAAGGCTTACCATCCTGAATCCAGTCTTCAGCAAGACCTATAAAGACAAGAAAGAACAGGTTAGCACTCCGGGATCTGAAAGGCAAAGGCTTACCTAATCTTCGTGCGCTCCGGAGGTCTTCACACTGCATTCCGGCATCTGAAAGACAAAAGCTTACCAACTCTTCGCACGCTCCGGAGGCCGTCGGCGCTGCATCCCGCATCTGAAAGACAAAACAAGGTGCGTTTAAAGACATTGGGGAACTTTAATACTCACGTGCCATTACTCCTTTCCACATCTAACCCAGTGGGTATCCCGGCACCCTGCAGCCGCTCCGAACTTGTACCTGCAAAATAAAAAGACAGTTAGAGCGCATCGTGAAGCTGGCAACAAGCGCTTACTTACGTGCTTCCAGGCGCTTCTATCCATCACACGGGCTCCATCTTCAACTCACTTCAGCCCGTCATCCGCCATCGCCGGAACCCTGCAAAACAAGAGACATCATTATTAAAGACTTTAAAGACATTTGAGTTACTCGAAACTTACCGTTCGTGCAGTAAACGACGGACAGCAGTCCTCTGAAGTCAAGAGGCCTGCGCTACCTATCCAGTTAAGAAACTGGTTACAGCACCCTGCCCTGAGGCAGATGGAGAGCTCGGCATTCACTTACCTAAGGTGAGAGCGTTAACCTGTGGGGGTCTACAGGAGAGGAGAAGGGGAAAGAGATAGGGACACCCCAATAACCCCAGTTCATTAACCCCGTATTTTCTATCTGCAGACATCTTACTCTGCACGTCAGGCATACAGGGCACAGAGGTCCAGCCCAAAGAGCCAACCGGGTGCTGCACATCACCTTTGAAGATACGGTAGTCGCCCAGTCAAGACCGGCGCCTCTGCGAGAATCAGGTGAGCGTTACAGAACGCAAAGCCTACCGCAAAACTCTCGCCCAGGCGCTATGGAAACCTCGGATACTGACCACCTAGCCCGGTTACTTGGGGAAACTAAGGGCAGAAGTGCATGCAGCTCATCAGGAAACGAACGCTCTAAGAAGGGAACTAATTATTTCCAAGGAGAGAACAGATGATCTTGCTAGACAATTGCTACAGTCACAAGCCGGACAGACCCCGCTACCCGCATCAGGGGCAAATCTTCCTTCAACATCCTCTATGAATCCAGTGCAGATCAACCTACCTGGGGATGTACCTCTGGCTCCGCCCGAACGATTTTCTGGTGACCCAAAGAGGTTTGCGATATTTATCAATCAGTGCCGGTTGCACTTCTTATGCCGGCCAGCAGCCTTTCCAACTGATCAAGCTAAAGTAGCTTTTGTACTTTCGTACCTTAGTGGCAATGCGGCAGACTGGTCGATCCCTCTAGTTAATCAAGATGATCCGGTTCTCCATGATATTCAAGCCTTTCAGCTTAGTATGGAAAAACTGTTCGCAAGACATGCACAGGGGCAGGCCTTGGACAATGAGCTTCTTTCGTTGCGACAGGGTAATCAAGACCTTTTGGCTTATATTGCATCTTTCAATAGACTAATAGTGGAAACTCAATGGCCTGAGGACAAAAGGATTACGCTGTTTTATAGAGGTCTACGTGGAGAGCTCAAAGACGTTTTAGCCCAAGTAGTGAATCCCCCACAAGATTGTTCGGATTATATAGACTTGGTCGTTCAAATAGATCACAGACTGCAGAACAGGAAGGCCGATCGTTCCAAGTTTGATGCTCGAGTATTTTCCAAACCGCCAACTCCTTCCAAAGGAGTAGACTCCGGGGAACCCATGCAAATAGGGGTTCTGAAAGGTCCTCTAACACAAAGGGAGCGGGAAAGGAGAAAACAGTTGCAATTATGCCTATATTGCGGAAACTCAGGGCACTTTCTTCGAGACTGTCCGGTGAAACCTGCCAAGAAGGCAGTAGGAGCTGCAGTTACCACAGTTACAAACTCTGAGCAGGGAAACTACCTCCCCCGACAAGAATAGAGGTCCTCTTGCCGAGCGTGAAAACCAGTTCCGTGACCTCGCATTTCGTGATACCTATGGTCCTCATTGGCCCTGACAATCCGGATCGATTACATGCAATTGAAGCTTACGTCGACAGCGGTGCCATCGGCAATTATGTGGATCATGAAATGGTTTTGAGGATGAATCTAACTCTTTGTCCCAAGGCTGTAAAGGACGTCATTACTACGGTGGATGGTACGGAGATAGCCTCCGGGCCAGTAACGCATACCACTCAAGAGGTGACGCTAGTAAGTCAAGATGGACACCATGAGAAGATCTGTTCGATGTGATCAAGGCCCCTCAGTTCCAGATTATTCTAGGAATACCTTGGTTAGAGAAACACAATCCTCTGATCGATTGGCGAGCAAGAACGGTCCAGTTTCCAGAATGTGTCTCTACTTGTCACCCTCCACCTGGTGTTGCACTGGCAGCAATTTCTTCAGAGACTCCCCAGTTACCTCCCGAACACCTAGAATACCAAGATGTTTTCCGGAAGGAGCAGGCTAACTCTCTATCTCCTCATAAGTCTTATGACTGCCAGATAGACCTGATACCTGGATCTACTCCTCCTTGTAGTAGAATTTATGCCCTCACCGAGCCTGAGAACCTTCACCTTCGACAATACCTGGATCAATACCTGGCAAATGGGTTTATTCGTCCTTCCAAGTCCCCTGCCTCTTCAGCTTTGTTCTTCGTTCCAAAAAAGGAAGGAGACCTTAGAACTTGTATCGATTATCGCTCCCTGAACCAGATCACCGTTAAGAATAGATATCCGTTACCTTTGATCCCTGAACTCCTGGACCAAGTCAGAAAAGCATGCATATATACAAAGCTGGATCTTAGAGGAGCTTACCACTTGGTACGAGTAAAAGAGGGCGATGAATGGAAGACGGCCTTCCGCACCAAGTATGGGCTATTTGAATATCAGGTCATGCCCTTCGGACTTTGCAATGCCCCGGCCGCCTTTCAATATTTTATGAACGATGTCCTCAGAGAGCTCATAGATGTGTGTGTTGTTGTTTACATCGACGACATTCTCGTTTATTCTTCATCGGAATCTGAACATCGGAAACACGTGAAAATGGTCCTCGAAAGATTGCGTCAACACAAACTTTTCGCTAAGTTGGAAAAATGTGTTTTCAATGTGACTGAAGTTGAATTCTTGGGATTCATATTATCACCTGGCGGAGTGCGTATGGATTCAAAGAAGGTCGATGCAGTTCTCAAATGGCCATCACCATCCTCCGTAAAAGGTGTGCAAAGCATGTTAGGCTTCGCTAACTTTTACCGCAGGTTTATCCCCGAGTTCTCTCGAATAGTCCAGCCCATCACTGCCTTGTTAAAGAAAAACAAACGTTTTGAATGGTCTACCGAGGCGAAACAAGCTTTCCAGGATTTGAAGACTAAATTTATCTCTGCACCAATCTTAAAACACCCTCGCCCCGAACTCCCCTACATCGTGGAAACTGATGCTTCAAGCCTTGCCATGGGGGCAGTTCTATCACAAAAGGACCCGGTAACCAATCAGTTGCATCCCGTGGCATTTTGGTCCCGCAAATTCTCGCCTCCTGAAGTCAATTACACGATTACTGACAAGGAACTTCTGGCTATCAAGTCTGCCTTTAAGGCTTGGCGGCATTATCTGCTGGGGGCCCGACACACCGTTACTGTGATTACGGATCACCGAAACCTGCAATATTTGAAAACCGCAAAAGCCCAATCCTCTAGACAACTCCGTTGGGCATTATTCTTTGCCGAGTTTGACTTCATAATTACCTATCGACCTGGTACAAAGAACGGTAAAGCCGATGCCCTTTCTCGGATGGGAGTGGAAGAACACTTGATCAACCCTAAACCTGTACCAATCATTCCCGAACAAAGAATTCTGGGTGTAATCGCCACAGAATCCATAGAGGAAGTTAAGGATAAAGCCAGGCAACTTGTAACTCCAGCAGACATACAGAATTGGCATCTGCAGGGAAAGGACTTTGCAGTAAAGGACAACTTATTGTATTTCCAAGAACGATTATACCTACCCAGCACAGATTTACAGAAAAAAGTAATCTCTTGTTATCACGACTCTTTAATGGAAGGTCATCCCGGTATAGCCAAGACCTCAGAAAAGATCAAGCGCTACTTCTGGTGGCCGTCTTGGAAAAAAGATATCAGAGACTTTATAATGTCCTGTGGAGTATGCGCCCAAAACAAGAGTCAAAAGGAAAGACCAGCAGGCCTCTTACGCCCTATTGACATCCCACCTCGCCCTTGGCATACGCTTTCTATGGACTTCATCACCGATCTACCTCCATGCTCCGGATACAACACGATTCTAGTAATCGTGGACTTATTCTCCGAGATGGCGCATTTCATTCCGCTCAAAGGCTTGCCAACAGCAGCAACTCTGGCCCGAGAATTTCTCGAAAACATCGTCCGACTGCACGGTTTTCCTTCGGTTCTAATTTCGGATCGAGGTAGTCCATTTATTTCTCATTTTTGGCGAAGTTGCTGTCGGTCGGCTCAAATTGATGTGAGACTATCGACCAGTCACCACCCTCAGACCGACGGACAAACCGAGAGGACCAATCAAACTCTGGAACAGTATTTACGCTGCATGCTGCAACAAACTGAAAAAACTTGGAAAGATATCCTTTGGATAGCCGAGTATGCCTACAATAACTCTGTCCATTCGGGAACTGGGAAAACCCCGTTTTTTCTTTTGTACGGCAGTCACCCTCGAACCTCGGAGTTGGATCCCCTCCAAGATCTTGAAACACCAGCAGTAGACTACCTGCATTCTACAATCACCCAAGCCCTTAAGGAAGCTGTTTCTCACCTTCAAAGGGCTAAAGAACAATACAAGAAAGGAGCAGATCAACATCGGAAGGAAGCCCCTCACTATCAAGTAGGGGATCAAGTCTGGTTATCCACCAAATATCTATCTCTAAAAGGGCCACGCACATTCAACCCAAGATACCTTGGTCCCTATTCCATCACTATCATAGTAAACCCAGTAGCGGTCAAGTTGGACTTGCCCCCGCACATGAAGATACATCCGGTCTTCCACGTCTCTCTATTAAAACCCGTGCAACCTCAAACCCGACTAACCAAATCTCCAAAACCTATCCTAGTTGATGGAGAACTCGAGTTTGAAGTCAAAAGCATTCTGGACTCCAAGATCTCCAAATCTAAACTATTCTACCTAATTGACTGGAAAGGCTACGGCCCCCAAGAGAGATCCTGGGAACCTGCTGAATATGTCCACGCTCCTCGCCTAATCAAAAGATTTCACCGAACATTTCCTGACAAGCCAAAACCCCCGGAGAAGCCCGGTTTGGGAGGGGCCTTGAGGGGGGGTACTGTCATGATCTCTGCTTCCAAAAGGTCAGGGTTTTCCCAACTCCCTTGGAAGCAGATCCATAACCCAGGTTCCGAGTGCCAACCAGTCCCAATTGGGACCTTTTGGACCCAGTCCTGTCGCCAGTGGCACCAGGCTCATAAATATGCCCAGTCCCAGCGCTGGAAGCGCCGGGCTCATAATGCTTGGGTGGACTTACCTGCAGCAGACCATGCTGCTTACTTGCCTGCCAGTTGAGCCTCTGATCCTCTTCTGTTTGGAACTACTTTTCCTGTTGGGTGGGGCTGGAGCCACTCCCTAGATTCAGAACACTGGAACTCTTCTGGAAGGCAGGAACTCTTTTCTTACCAGGAACTCTTTTCTTACTTAGGCGTGGCTGTGGAAGGAGACACCTAAGCACTACAGGAGGCTATTTAAACCACACCCGGTGGATGAATCTTGCTTTGCGTTATTCTGCACCCTCTGCAGCAGAACGCTCATCGTGTCTTCTGCATCCGGTCCTGGGCCTAAGGAAAAAGGCTTACCATCCTGAATCCAGTCTTCAGCAACACCTATAAAGACAAGAAAGAACAGGTTAGCATTCCGGCATCTGAAAGGCAAAGGCTTATCTAATCTTCGTGCGCTCCGGAGGTCTTCACACTGCATTCCGGCATCTGAAAGACAAAAGCTTACCAACTCTTCGCACGCTCCGGAGGCCGTCGGCGCTGCATCCCGCATCTGAAAGACAAAACAAGGTGCGTTTAAAGACATTGGGGAACTTTAATACTCACGTGCCATTACTCCTTTCCACATCTAACCCAGTGGGTATCCCGGCACCCTGCAGCCGCTCCGAACTTGTACCTGCAAAATAAAAAGACAGTTAGAGCGCATCGTGAAGCTGGCAACAAGCGCTTACTTACGTGCTTCCAGGCGCTTCTATCCATCACACGGGCTCCATCTTCAACTCACTTCAGCCCGTCATCCGCCATCGCCGGAACCCTGCAAAACAAGAGACATCATTATTAAAGACTTTAAAGACATTTGAGTTACTCGAAACTTACCGTTCGTGCAGTAAACGACGGACAGCAGTCCTCTGAAGTCAAGAGGCCTGCGCTACCTATCCAGTGAAGAAACTGGTTACAGCACCCTGCCCCGAGGCAGATGGAGAGCTCGGCATTCACTTACCTAAGGTGAGAGGGTTAACCTGTGGGGGTCTACAGGAGAGGAGAAGGGGAAAGAGATAGGGACACCCCAATAACCCCAGTTCATTAACCCCGTATTTTCTATCTGCAGACATCTTACTCTGCACGTCAGGCATACAGGGCACAGAGGTCCAGCCCAAAGAGCCAACCGGGTGCTGCACATCACCTTTGAAGATACGGTAGTCGCCCAGTCAAGACCGGCGCCTCTGCGAGAATCAGATGAGCGTTACAGGTTCAATAGTCAAGGAAAAAAATCAATGGCAAAAAGGGGCACCCCTGCCTTGTACCTCTAGCTATTTGGAATAGGGCAGAGCACCGGTCTCCGGTACGGACCCTGGCGATGGGGGAGGAGTACAGGAGTTTCACCCAGGACCGAATGCGAGGACCAAAATTACTTTTTTCCAGGACCAACCACAGGTAGCGCCAGGAAATGGAGTTGAATGCTTTCTGCATATCTAGTGTGACTGTGACTGCCTGTGTGTCTGGGTCGATTCGAGCAAGTATGTTGAATAGGCGGTGCAGTTTAAGAGAGGTGGAGTGACCTGGGATGAAGCCCGATTGGTCCGGATGAATAATAAAGGGCATAAATGATACCAACCGCAGGGCCAGTACCATGGCAAAGATTTTGACTTTGCAGTTGACAAGGGATAGGGGACAGAATGAACCTCATTGTGTGGGGATTTGCCGATGTGATTAATACCGAAATCATAGCCTCCTGAAGGGAGGGAGGGAGTACACCTTTCTCACAGGACTCCTACCATAAGGCTGTTAAGTGGGGGATTAGGTGGGTTTTATAGCGCTTATAAAATTCAATGGGGAGTCCATCGACTCCAGGGGCCTTTACAGAGGCTAATGCATCTATAGCTTTGGAGATCTCCTCAGGAGTAATCGGTGTATCTAGGGCATCGCTGGTCTCCGGTGAGATGATAGAGAGCGGGAGACTATCTAAGAATGACTCTGTGTTGGCTGTGGGGACATAGTCTGTGTTGGAGTAGAGGGTTTCATAAAAAGAGCGGAATTTGTTATTAATATCATGTGATGAAAGGGCCAAGGTGCCGTCGGCACTCTCAATTGCCGGGATATGGGGCGCTCCATTTTCCTGAAAGATCAATCTGGCTAAGACATGGCTAGGGCGCTCACCCTCACCGTATATACGGGCGGACTGGGGATCGTCGAGAAATGTCCGCTTCCACTCAGCGTGGGTGTGGAACGTGTCTAATGCCATGCCTATTTCAGCCAAGGTGGTGGGCGATTGGGAGGATGTGTATTGAGTTTCAAGTAGGGAGAGTCGGGATTCACTCTCTGCGATGGCTCTCCAGATTGCCTTAATAATCCCTGCCTCCTTCGTGATTGCCATGACCCTGATATAGACTGTGAATGCCTCCCAGAGAGTGGCTAGTGATTGCACAGACCTATTGTTCAGTAAAATAAAATCGTCAATGCTGGACCTCAGTTTAGATTCAAAAACAGTATCTAGAAAAGAGTGTGGTTTTAGTCTCCATGAGCGTATCCCCGGGTCGTAAGTGCTCCACCTAAGGGCCACCGTCACCAGGGAGTGGTCCGAGAATGTTCTGGGGAGAATAGACACTTGGGTAATGGTTCTGACGTGCATATCTGCGGTGAGCCATATGTCAATACATGAGGGTGAATCGTGCACTGAGGAGTAGAACGAGAATACTCAGGAGTCAGGGTGGATCAGCCTCCATGCATCCGTCACCTTCAACTGGGTCTGTACTTCAATGACGGTTCTGGCAGCCTTGAAGAGTTGACGGGGTTTGGAGCCCGATCTATCGAGGTTAGTGCCAAAGATAGTGTTGAAATCCCCACCCCAAAGTATAGGAGCGAGGGGGAACCCAGACAGAAGGGAGGAGATGTTATGTAAAACTCAGGATCATCAGTATTGGGGCCATATATATTAAGTAGTACAACCTCTCTGCCTAGCAGGGTCCGAAAAACCAATACATATCGCCCCAATGGGTCTGCGATTCTGTGTAGAATAATTGGTGTAGTAGCGCTGGGGACCCCATGATTTTGCAAACTTTTTGTATCCGCTGGAGAGAGCGTGTGTTTCTTGTAAGAAAAGTAACTTAACTTTATGGCGTTCAATATATAGCTGCATTTTGCGTATTTTAATGTGATTGCCCAGTCCTCTAACATTCCAACTCATACATGTGATACCATCATCCGTCATCGAGACGACACCAAAGCAGCGATAGTCCCAAATGGAAGGTGAACTATAGAATTTGACCCAGACATATAGAAGCCTCAACCAAGTAGAATCAATCTGGATACATTCAGGTACTCAGATTCTCAGTCGTGCGTCAAGCTTTTTTTAAACTAAACTCCATTCCCAACCCAAACCCACCCCTCCCCGAATCAGGGAGGTGAAAACCCAGTAAACCAATAACCTTAAAACAAGAGGTGGCATCATCGCCTGGAGCCCGTGCGTCAGCCAGTAACGGCTGGAGATCTGAAATTGGGCTTTAGCTAGGCATTGTGTGGTGCACAATATAACACAGTAAGCAAGAGACTAGGGAACGTCACTCATGGAGCAGAGCTGGATGATCGCTGATGCAATAGAAGAAATGACCTGCAGAGGTATCGACTATCCAGACCCCGTTCCAGGTTTGGCATTAAGAAACAAACTTCAAGGTGAAAACGGAGGAGTCCACAGTGACAGACTCCGCAACTGACTATCCCAGGAAGCGTTCAACAATGAATTTGGAGGCCTTCTCAACAATGGTGAAGAAGAATACTCGATTTGAGTGTTCTATTCTGTGCTTCGCGGGGTATAACATGGAATATTTAATTCCCATGTCTCTCAGGCGTTTCTTGGTAGCAAGGAAGGTTTTCCGTTCTTGCTGAACAGCCACAGAGAAGTCTGGGTAAAGGTGAATTCTGGAGGAGCCGAGGAAAATATAGCCCTTGGCTCTTGCAGCCCGAAGGAGGGCATTTCTGTCTTGGTAGTTTAGTACCCGCGCAATGATGGGGTGGGATGGAGCACCAGGTCTGGGTTTCACTGATAGGGAACGGTGGGCACTTTCTTTTGTGAACTACAGGGATAATTTCGTTAATCCAGGAGTGAGAGTAGAATGCGCTCGACATAGTCTTCCATGGGGCCATCAATCCTATCCTCCGGAACGCTAATGATGCAAAGGTTATTGCGTCTGGGGCGCGATTTGAGGTCCTCATTCTTCTTGCTGACATCCTGGACCGGACTAGCTGGAGCGGACAACTCAGTCCGTAGAGCGATAATGTCGTCTTCGGCCACCCCGACCCTCGTCTCCACTTCTGTCACTCGAGTATCAGTTTTTTCCATGTGGGCTTTGATCAAGCAATAGTCCCACTCAGGTCGTCCAGTTTCGAATGAAGAGCAGTGAACCCATCTCGCATGTAGTCCATCATTTTCTGTGATTCAGTAGGTTTGGGGGGGACTGACAAGGGTGCCTCCATCTCAGGTGGGGATTCACTCGGTTTAGCTTTTGCATACTTATTGATCGAGTCACACAGCACAAATGGACTTAGTAAGGAATAACTATGGACAAGAGGTTTAGCTCACTGCTGTGTGTATAGCCGCAATCGATGCTAATGATGTTTCACAGGCATATGGTGGGGTGCAGGGACCCACTCCTCGAAGCGATTTTGTGGCAAGGTATCCTAGACATGGAGGCACAGCCATGATAGTTCAGTGTGGTCAAGAATCCTCTACGCAGGCAGCCAATAGGTCGAGGAGAGAGAGCCTGGTAGCATGTGTTACATCCCAGAGGATAGTCTCAGTGAGGACAGAACCAGTTATCCAGTGCAGAGCAGGATCATCAGGACTGACCCAAGTCGGTGACTGTGTCTAGTAGGGCTTGTCTAGACTGCAACCATGTGAGTTGTGGCCTCCCTCGTATGGTGGGGCGAGGTGTAATGGCTTGGATAGACCAGGTATCCAATAGGTAGTTGGACGTGGGCTCCAACCCACAACTACCTGAGGAAGAGCAACCTCCACTCAGAAAGGTAAAGTTCCACGGGTTGAAATAAAGTCTGTTGTTGCGGAGCGTGGAGTTAATAAAGCACACCCACCACGGGCCAAGATATTACTCAAAAGCTCCCCAGTGCCAGCAGACCAAGTAGCCCAACGACACTCACGCAGGATTCTGAGCTGAACTGATGCAACGTGCTAGTTGACATATCATGCAAGGATGAGACTGTGGGTAGTGGAGTTTTACTGGCTGGAGGGGTTCAGCTGGGAGGCTCTGGAGTGTGATGGCTTAATTTCTGAGTCGCCGGGTGAATGCCAGTTGCAGTGGGAACCAACTAGGAGGCGCCAGCCCGTAAAATGAAACTTAAGTCCCTCGCTCAACACCGGGTAAGCAGCGATGCAGTGGGGTCATGTAAATGTTCATGCGAGTATATTGTGTATCCGTATGTCTAAGTGGGCTCCGGACCTTGGACTCCGACGAGGAGTTGATGCTGTGCACCCCGGGTCCGTCCAGTTGGAGCCCACAAGTCTGAGGTCAAAATCTGCAGGGCAAGGTGGCAGCAATTAAGTGGGTCCCAGCCCGCATTGTGAAGTGCTCCATAGCCTTACCTGGAGGCCGGTGGGGCTGGGAAAGCGACCCCCACATGACCCAGGGCTCCAGCCCCAGATGGGCGAGTTACGGGCAGGAGCTTCGGTAGGAGCTGGTCGTGGGTAGGGTCCCCGCCGGGGCCACAACAAGTGGCCTTGTTGTAGGGGCGAAGGGATCCATGACTTAGCCCAGCTGTGCGGTGGGCCTCAGTCCAGGGCACGATGTGCCCCTCCCCCAATTGGACCCAAAGCCACACCACTTGAGTCAGCAAGAGGCTGCACTCTATGGAAGCGCGGCCAGGCCGCCGCAGAGAATTCAGTCAGCAACTCTGAAGAGGGTGTTTCCTCAGGAACAGCTCACCCCTGAGCCACAGAGGTCAGGCAGGACATGCCGCTGATCAACAAGAACCAGTCTGTGGATTTCCAGGAAGGAACGCTGCACCAACAGGGAAAGTTTAACAATAAGGATCTTCCCTGTCACGGAGCAGCTCTTTCAGGCGACCATACTATGGAAGGGCAACAGCGCCCTGTCACAACCCTCGCCCAAAACCCCCTCTGGCCAACCCATTGGCCAGGTGGAGTCAGGGCTCGCCCCTCTAGAGCCTGGCATCCTCTTCAAAAGCCCTCATGGGGCCAGTCCTGGCGCCTATGGTGGCTAGCTCATACACCTTGAAAAACAATGTGCTTGGGAACTACTTTATTGTATTGTCAGCCAACATGGAGGCATCCACATAGCTTGGTTCCTAATAACCAAGCTATGCGGTCTAGTGTTTTGGGTGTGGTAGCCTAGGGACTACTTTACCTGGACTATTTTGTTGGGGCTATTTAAACCACACCCGAGCAAGACAACACGCTTTGCGTTACTTTGCAGCTTTCAACGTGATGCTCACCGTGTCCAGCTATTCCCTCGAACCTCGGAGAAGCAGAATCTGCAAGGAGACAAAAGGAACATCATTAGCAGCAGCATCTTACCTGCAGTCTTCATCTTTAAACACTCGCAGCTACTGAGAACAGCTTCCTCGAATCTGCACGCCTCCCAGACAGAACGACCTGAAAGAGGAAGATAGAAGAGGCAACATTAAAGAAAGCAGTAGACATTTACAAATTACAAACTGCTCAAAAGGCTTACCTGGCTGGTCGCCACTCCGAACATTCCACTGGCGCTGAAGAACACTGCAACCTACAAGGAAGGAAAACACAGATTAGCAAAGGCAAGAGTTCGCAGTGCTGTGCATAGCGCTTACTTACCTCATCATAGCGCTCTTAATGTGCCATCATTTACCAGCGGAGCTCAACCAAGCCAGTTTGCCGTGCTGAAGCTCCGCATACCTAAGACAGAAAACAAAGAAAGGCATGCAGGATAGCAATAAGACCTACCTGAACAATATCAAACGGGCCGGCGTCAGTGAAGTAACTGGACCGCACTCGCCCATGAAAGACAATGCGCCCCTGCAAAGAAGGCAGGACGGAGAGCATGCCTAATTCTACCACAAGGTGAGGAGAGGGCGCCAAAGGAACTGAAATCATACAGGGGTGGAGGGATGCTACTTACCCAAGTCTGTCAGTCTTGAACACAGTCCCCCTGTATTTTCAGGCAGAACCTTCTCCGCAGACCACATCAGGGCAAAGCTGAGAAGCATACCAGCGAGTAACCCGGCTGGGTGGCGTCCCTGTGGATACCAGGTGAGCATAACAGAATGTGAAGCCTACCATAACAAATCCACCTTGGTGCCATGGAGACATCAGAAATGGACCAATTGGCCCAATTACTAGGAGAGCTTCGTGCTGAAGTTCATTCTGCCCGACAAGAGACTAATGCCCTCCGGAGAGACCTAATAGTGGCCAAAGAACGCACTGAAGAGATTAGCAGGCAATACTTGCAATCACAGGCAGGACAGACGCCTCTACCTGGAAGCAATCCAACGAAGCAAAACCCCGCCAATACCACCCACTCCGTTACAGATCACGTTACCTGGAACAGTGCCCCTGGCACCACCAGAAAGGTTCTCAGGTGACCCACGGAAGTATGCGGCATTCATCAATCAGTGCCGCCTTCATTTTCTTTGTAGGCCTGGAGCTTTTCCAAATGACCAAGCTCGGGTAGCATTTGTCTTATCATACCTGAGTGGTAGTTCAGCAGATTGGTCGGTGCCGTTGGTAACCCATGACGATCCTCTATTACATGACTTTGGGTGGTTCCAGAGAGAAATGGACAAACTTTTTGCTCGCCATACCCAAGAACAAGCAGTAGTCAATGAACTCTTGTTCCTCCGACAGGGGAATCAGGACTTGTAACGTACATTGCTAACTTCAACAGACTGGTTGCCGAAGCTAGGTGGCCAGAAAACAAAAGAACCACGTTATTCCATCGGGGCTTATGAGGTGAAATAAAGGACGTCTTAGCCCAGGTGGTTGATCCACCCAGAGACTGTGCAGAATTCATAAATCTAGTCGTGCACCTAGACCACCGGTTGCAGGACCGAAAGGCAGACCGGTCTAAGACGGACCCTCAGACCGTGTAGGTTCGACCAAGGGAAAACACACCCTGTGTACCTGAAAATGCTGCAGAACCCATGCAGATCGGAGGGATACAACCTCCATTAATAAAACAAGAGCGGGACAAAAAAAGATAACAACAGCTTTGTTTCTATTGTGGGAAACCAGGACATTTCCTGAAGGACTGTCCAGTAAAACCCCCAAGAAGAACAGTCGGGGCCACAGAGAAGGAAGAAGCTAAGGAATCAGAAAACTACCAAGCTCGACAAACGTAGAGGTCAGTTTGTCGAGTGAGAAGAAAGAGTTGCTGACCTCGCACTTTGCAATACCAGTGATCTTAATTAACCACCAACAGTCGTCAAGAATGCATGCCGTTGAAGCATACATTGATAGCGGAGCAGTTGGAAATTATATTGATCAAGAACTGGCAGCAGAGATGGGGCTTCCTTTGTGTTCTAAGCCAACTATGGACAAGGTAACCACCGTGGATGGGACAGAAATCGCTTCCGGACCAGTAACCCAGTGCACAGCCAGGGTAACCTTGCTGTGCCCGGACGGACATCGGGAGTCTATTTCATTCGATCTCATCAAGGCACCTCAGTTCAGGCTAATACTAGGGATGCCATGGTTGGTTGCTCACAACCCTTTGATAGACTGGCGGGCACGAAAATTAACCTTCCCCGGTGACTGCTCCCCTGCCTGCTATTACCAAGAAGAGAAACCCGACGTCTGTATCCCCATGACTCCCGGAGCGACAGTATCAACCCTGGGAGCAACTAATACCTTGCCAAGTGAATACCATGATTTCCAGGATGTTTTCCGAAAGGACCAACCAATACATTGCCGCCGCACAGGCCCTATGATTGTCAGATCGACCTTGGTCCTGGTCCATAAATCCCTTGCGGCAGGATCTACGCTCTCACAGAACCAGAAAAACTTCATTTGAAATCCTATTTAGACCAGTACCTTGCAAACGGATTTATCCGTCCTTCGAAGTCCCCCGCAGCCAGTCCTTTGTTCTTCGTACCGAAAAAGGAAGGAGACATGAGAACCTTTATTGACTACCACGCATTAAACCAGATCACCGTGAAGAACCGCTACCCCTTGCCACTTATCCCTGAGATGCTAGACCAAGTTAAAGATGCCCAGATTTATACCAAATTGGACCTTCGAGAAGCATACCACCTGGTCCGAGTCAGAAAAGGAGATGAAACGAAAACCGCCTTCCGTACTAAGTACGGCTTGTTTGAATATCAAGTCATGCCCTTCGTGTTATGCAACGCTCCTGCGGCATTCCAGTATTTCATGAATGACATTTTAAGGGAGTTTATTGATGTGTGCGCCTTAGTGTACATAGACGACATCTTAGTATACTCAGCCTCGGAACAAGATCATGTCAGGCACGTTCGTTCAGTCCTCACCAACCTCCGTCAACATCGCTTGTTTGCAAAACTTGAAAAATGCTTTTTTCAGGTCACCGAAGTAGAATTTCTTGGTTTTATCCTTACTCCAGGAGGCATCAGAATGGACGTGCACAAGGTAGATGCCATTCTGAAATGGCCTTCACCGATGTCTCTGAAAGGGGTACAAAGCATGCTGGGTTTTGCGAACTTCTACCGCCGGTTCATCCCAGACTTCTCTCAGGTTGTGCACCCAATCACAGTACTATTACGAAAAAACAATAAAAAGTTTGCTTGGACCGAAGAAGTAGAAGAAGCCTTTCAGGAACTTAAATGAAGGTTTACCTCCGCTCCAATCCTGCAATATCCTCATCCAGACCTCCCTTATGTCGTTGAAACTGATGCATCCAGTCTCGCAATGGGGGCTGTCCTTTCACAGAGAGACCCGGAAACTGCCCATCTACATCCTGTGGCCTTCTGGTCGAAAAAGTTCTCACCTCCAGAGATTAATTATGCCATCACGGACAAGGAACTCCTGGGTATCAAATCCGCCTTTAAAGCCTGGAGGCACTACCTTCTGGGGGCCAGACACACCATTACAGTCATCACAGACCACCGAAACCTGCAATATCTCAAAACAGTCAAGGCCCAGTCCTCGCGCCAATTATGGTGGGCCCTTTTCTTCGCTTAATATGATTATGTAATCACATTTCGACCAGGAGTCAGAAACGGAAAGGCGGATGCCTTATCTCGCATGGGCATAGATGAAATAGTATGTACAACTCCAGACCCATTACCTATTATACCTGAAGACAAACCCTTGGGTATCACGACAGCCTTAAGACAAGCAGAACTACGAAAAGAAATCCAACAGACAATGAATCCTGATGCCTACCTCGCATGGCAAACTCAAGGAGAATATACCAACAAGGACCATCTACCCTTTGTTAGGGATCGCCTATATGTACCCAAGAAGGAATTACAACAGCATATTATTTCAAATTATCATGATTCACTGATCGAAGGGCATCCTGGGATCGCCAAAACCCTAGCTAAGGTGAAAGAGAACTTTTGGTGGCCTACCTGGTATAAGGACATCATTCAGTATATTCAGTCCTGCAGTGTCTGCGCACAAAATAAATCACAGAAACAAAAACCATCTGGTCTCCTACAACCATTGGACATTCCTCCAGTTCCATGGCACACTCTTTCAATTGACTTCATCACTGATCTACCTCCAAGCCAAGGGTTCAACACCATCCTTGTAGTTGTGGACTATTCCTCTCAAAGGCCCTCCAGATGCAGCCACTTTAACAAAAGTGTTCCTGGAGGGCTTGGTTAAGCTACATGGCTTCCCTTCGGTTCTGGTCTCTGATCGAGGCAGCCAGTTTGTTTCCAACTTCTGAAAAAAATGTTGTGCAATGGCGCAGATCACCGTTTGGCTATCTATCAGTCACCATCCCCAAACCGATGGCCAAACCGAGAGAACCAATCAGACACTCGAGCAATATTTACGGTGCATGCTGCACCACGAACAAAGGAATTGGAAAGACCTACTATGGATAGCCAAATATGCATATAACAATTATTTGCATTCAAGCACGGGACAAACGCCCTTCTATACCCTTTATGGCAGACATCCATGTCCCTCTGAACTAGACCTTCCAGCCAGCTTGGAAATGCCAGCGTTAAAGACTCTACACACAACCATTAATCAGGCTTTCAAAAGGGCAAAGGAACACCTTATTCATGCCAAAGAAAAACAAAGGAGATTTGCCGACCAACACCGGAAAAAGGCCCCTGATTATCAAGTAGGAGACAAAGTTTGGTTAGCTGCTAAATTTGTACCCATCGAGGGAACCCGGACCTTTCATCCCAGATACTTAGGACCCTATACTATTAAGGCAATTATCAACCCAGCAGCCGTGAAACTGGATTTACCACCTAATCTACACATCCACCCGGTATTCCATGTGTCCCTCTTGAAACCAATGCAACCCGACACATGGATTGGGACACCACCTAAGCCCATACTTGTTGACGGAGAACCAGAATTCGAAGTCAAAGATATCTTGGACTCTAAATACTCTAGGACCAAGCTATATTATCTTGTCGATTGGAAAGGATTTGGACCACAAGATAGATCCTGGGAGCCCAGTGAGAATATCCACGCACCACGTCTAGTCCGGAAATTCCATCGGAACCTCCCAACCAAACCTGGGACAGACATAAGGAACACCATGGGAAGGGCCTTAGGGGGGAGTGCTGTCACGACCCTCGCCCAAAACCCCCTCTGGCCAACCCATTGGCCAGGTGGAGTCAGGACTCGGGCCTCTAGAGCCTGGCATCCTCTTCAAAAGCCCTCATGGGGCCAGTCCTGGCGCTTATGGCGCCAGGCTCATACACCATGAAAAACAATGTGCTTGGGAACTACTTTATTGTATTGTCAGCCAACATGGAGGCATCCACATAGCTTGGTTCCTAAGAACCAAGCTATGCGGTCTAGTGTTTTGGGTGTGGTAGCCTAGGGACTACGTTACCTGGACTATTTTGTTGGGGCTATTTAAACCACACCCGAGCAAGACAACACGCTTCGCGTTACTTTGCAGCTTGCAACGTGACGCTCACCGTGTTCAGCTATTCCCTCGAACCTCAGAGAAGCAGAACCTGCAGGGAGACAAAAGGAACATCATTAGCAGCAGCATCTTACCTGCAATCTTCATCTTTAAACACTTGCATCTACTGAGAACAGTTTCCTCGAATCTGCACGCCTCCCGGACAGAACGACCTGAAAGAGGAAGATAGAGGCAACATTAAAGAAAGCAGTAGAGACATTTACAAATTACGAACTGCTCAAAAGGCTTACCTGGCTGGTCGCCTCTCGGTTGGCACCACTCCGAACATTCCACTCGCGCTGAAGAACACCACGACCTACAAGGAAGAAAAACACAGGTTAGCAAAGGCAAGAGTTTGCAGCGCTGCGCATAGCGCTTACTTACCACATCATAGCGCTCTTAATGCGCCATCATTTACCAGCGGGGCTCAACCAAGCCAGTTCACCGCGCTGAAGCTCTGCATACCTAAGGGAGAAAAAAGAGACATTTTAAACAAAGAAAGGCATGCAGGATAGCAACAAAACTAATGAACACCAATAAGACCTACCTGAACAATATCAAACGGGCCGGCGTCAGTGAAGTAACTGGACCGCACTCACCCATGAAAGACAACGCGCCCCGGCAAAGAAGGCAGGACGGAGAGCATGCCTAATTCTACCACAAGGTGAGGAGAGGGCGCCAGAGCGACTGAAATCAAACGGGGGTGGAGGGAGGATATTTACCCCAGCCTGTCAGTCTTGAACACAGTCCTCCTGTATTTTCAGGCAGAACCTTCCCGCAGACCACATCAGGGCAAAGCTGAGAAGCATACCAGCGAGTAACCCAGCTGGGTGGCGTCCCTGTGGATACCAGGTGAGCGTAACACGCCCCCCTTAAATATACAATTTGAATGGTGGTTTGTGCCACTGACCCATGGGTTGGGACTGCTGCATTATTGGCCACTAAATTGTAATCCCCCTTCCCCGGCCAAAAAGTTGTGGGTCCTCTCCTGCCTGGTGACATTGAGTCATTTGGTCACGACAATCTTCTACCCTTTGAATCCTTTGATATCTGTGCATGTAAGCGGTGCACTTGGACACCACTGGAGGTCACAGTGTATTGATTTATTTAATGTATTCATTTATTTCTACGGCAACGGAGCCCGCAGGCATCAGGGCGCCACATGTACACTTAGAATCACATTATACAAACAAGTCACAGGACAACATGAATCTATGGATTTTCAGGCGGGTTTTGGCTTGGATTAAGGGGGTTATCTAAACAAGTGGGTCTTGAGTTTCTTTTGGAGGGTAATGTATGAGGGTTCTAGCCTTATTTGTGGTGGGAGGTTATTCCATAAGGTCGCAGCTTTGGTGTGAAAGGCTTTGCCGAGTCCGTTGGTTTTCCTGAAACTGGTGGTTA
Organism: Ambystoma mexicanum; assembly: GCF_040938575.1. Taxonomy (NCBI): domain Eukaryota; kingdom Metazoa; phylum Chordata; class Amphibia; order Caudata; family Ambystomatidae; genus Ambystoma; species Ambystoma mexicanum. Next base: position 584,908,724 of record NC_090923.1, on the reverse strand, counting down.
CGAGGTTGCCCTGGGCTTCAGACCTGAGTGCCCACCTCAGGACATATGTAACCAGTTTCTTCTTGAGGTATGCTGTGGCTTTCCCATGGACGCACCTATGGGCTAGTGTCAGGGTTTTGAACTGTATTGTATCTTCAATAGTAAGCCAGTGTAGATCACTCAAAGTACTGAATGATTAGATCAGAAGTAGATCAACCCATAGGTATCTACTCTCTCAATATATTTTAACTGTATCATGTGCAGGGGGCTCAGGTTTACAGGAACATGTATACAATCCGGTCCATATCAGGACATGTGATAGGGTGTTTTAAGCAACCGAAGAGACAGTTCAGGTGCAAATGGAGTTCTGAGAAAATCATCTTCTACTGTATGCTACAGAACATTTGCAATAGGCATTATGTTGCTATGCCAGCTAAGAGGGCGAACTTCTGGACAGTGAGGATTATGACTATAATTTCTTCTATGGGCAAGGACACTATAATCCTGCACATGACATCACACCCATGTGTTGCACATGTAAATAAAGCTTGAATAAAAGAATGAAAGAAGACCAGAGCTAATGCATGAATGAACCACTATTCCCCAATACACATACAAACGCCCTCTGTGGGTCTCCCTAGCCCAAAATCCTACTAAAAGACACCCATGCTTTATCAGCTCATCCTACTTCCGCCTGATCCCAACTCCCACTAATACACTCCCGCCCTATTTTCTCATCCTGTTCCTTCTCTAGCCCAACTCACAATTTCGTAGAGCTCTTCCCATGCAACCTCTACCACCCTCAACACTTTAATCCGCTCTTAGCATGGCCCTTAAGTGATGAAGGGGGGGAGTCCTACCACCCGTCAGGTCCTCTGTCCTAGGCTCCCACAGATGGAAGGCTTGAGTGTTTTGATGGTCGTTGAGGCTATGGGTGGCTTGTGCCCCTGGAGCAGCACAATCTCCCGGCTAATCCAGCCTCTCCAGGATTCCTGAGCAATACCAATCCATGTGCCATTAACACACACATCAATTTCTGCCATGCAATACAGATGCAGTCAGCAGAGGCAGCTAATCTGCCTGTCCATCTGGTTGTCCAGGTGCACCAGTGTCTGCACCAGTGTCTGCTGCAAGCATCAGAGGACTGCCACCTGCTGGGCCCAAATGGCTTCTATGTGTTTTGATGCATGTCGATCACTCACATGGAGATCAGGACAATATGGCAGGGAGCTTCAGGATCGAACTCAGACTACAAGCCCCTGGCATGGGCTCACACTCTGTTGAGCATGGGAATCGCGATGGTGGCGTCCGGATGGGTAGTACCTGGGGCAGGGAGATCTACACGAGCATCACGCTTGTCATCATTGGTTGTTGATGATGTTTCATACTGATGGTGACAATGGCTAGCCTCATGCGCATATCACCTTCAGGAACAGCTGGATGCTCCATCACCTCATCCTGCAGCTCTGCAAAGACAGCCTTCCCGGGTTCGAGGAGATCTAGCACCTTAAAAGTCACCTGTGGAAGAGTAGCGGTAACTCCCATCGGGAACGATGTTGCCAATGCTAGTTTCTATCCCTTCATAAGTTTCTGCTGAGCTGCTGGGTTCCCTAGTGGTGCAGCTCCATGATCAGCTGCACCGGTGTCGGTGGCAACAGTGGTGGTTGCAGCTGTGCTGGTACTGCTGTTGCTTGAGCAGATGTGTCAGGATTAGCTGTGGTGCTAGTTCTTGGTGCATATATGCTGCCTAGACACTGTGCCACGTGGAGGTGGTGGCAGTTGTCACCATCCGACTAGTTCCATGGCCTCCTGTGGGAAAAGAAGGGGGTACACAGTTACTTTCCTGACATAGACAAGAATGTGTCTGAAAGTCATGCCATATGGAGTCCTTCTGTATATTTTGTCTAAGTTAAAATGTGTTTATTTCGATTACACACAATCATAAAACACACACATAATGCATTCAGGATAAAACACTTAAAAGTATCAAAGAAAACATCATAAACATAAAACGAGCGCTCAGTCGGTGTGTGGCATAAAACTCATTCAGTACTAAAATAATACGTACATTTTCTTCAGAATTAAAAAATATGAGGATATTCCTCAACCTAATAGTTCTAATGTTAACAGCATTTTATAAAGTACTTGTATTATCCAAAAAAATCATCCCTAAATTGACATGCCTGGCGAATTAAAAAGTTAAGAGCCCAGGTTAAACATTCATCTTGCAATAGGAAATAGTAGACTAATGCCAGCCTAAATTGATAACACGCTCTAGGTTAGAAAACAGGTAGGTGCGGTATTTTACAAATTCTGAAAATGACCCAGTGTTTCACTGTCAATTGGGCAAAAAGGGAAGGATTGACACTCAATTCCCAACCACTGTCATTTCCCAATTCCAGAGTTCAAATTGAGAAGGTTAACTTGCAACCAAACCAAATTTGATCATTGAGAGGTACCTAAACACCACTTAAGGTATGGCTCCAGTTCCCTTGGTGATGTAATTACCAAATGGGTTCTGTTTGAACATGAACCAAGCACTAGCCACTCCCTTTGACTTTGGAAAAGGTTCAATAACAGCGTCTTTGCCTCTCCTTATGACCACCTATCAAGCCTAGATGATGAAACTACAGACCGGCATGTATGGCTGTGAGGGTGGCTTTTGCATGAATAAGCCATCTAATTTTGAGTGCACCAGGGTGGGAAGGGATATCCGCAAGTATGTATCTTGATAAGCTTGCTTCCGTTTTCACCCATGTTGCTAGCCACATCACTGCTGGAGCTGTGTGATGATAATCCTCGATAAAGGCCAACACAAGCTCATTTTATGCAGAAAATGTAATTAGGGGCACTATGGGGTGATTTCCAAAGTGATCTGCAAAACGCATTTTATATAGTCTGAAATGTATGAGAAGACAGCAAGCCACAGTTTTCAGCCACATAGAGACCAATGGCGTGGGTCAGCATAATTGCCCGTAGGTGTACTCTTACAGACCTGTTGGACTGAGACATTTCAATAACTTTTTCAGTATGGAATTCCCAGGACCATTGGCAGAGAAGTGAAATCCCAAGTGATCAAAATGTTGCACTTTCTGTAACTGGGATCAGCTCACGTACAATGATTTTGACAAGTTCCGTGCCTTGCCCAATATTAATACTGATGACTTGTTTATGTTTATTTTTAATTATCTGAGCATCATAAACCCTGTGTAATCATCCAGCAATTTTTGAAGTGCTCTGGGTGTACGCGGTAAGAGAGTGACATTCTCAGCATAGGACAACAAAGAGACTCTTCTTTTTCCTAACCGGTGTGCATTGGCCGTGGACTGTTCTTAAGTAGTCTGGAGTGCATTTGTAAATGTATTGATACATTTCATATAATCGGAGTAGGAACACACCCATGGCGAAGGCTGCTATGAGTCCTAAAAGGAGGTGTGAAGTTCCCCCTGTCCTCATAACAAACTACACACTGGGCCTCATTATGAGACCGGCGATAGCTGTGCGGGAAAGACAGGCACAGCTGCTGCCGGTATAATTTTTTTTCCGGCGTCCACAAATGGGCAATTACTGAGTCATTGCGGCCCTGCCAGACCCGGTAATTGCCCAATCGCGAGCGCCGGAATAAAATGAATTCGTGAATGGTGCCGGTGCATCCGACATGCTCTGCTCGCGGGTGCCGGTACACCCGCCAGGTCAGACCTCGTAGTTTTACGGTCCGATAACAACGGTACCAGCAAGTTTACCGGTACCGTTGTTACCGGACCAGCAATCTTATAATAAGGCCCACTCTGTATTAGTGTGTAGTAATACTATAAGTTCTAACAACCCCTCTTTCCATATCTGAAAAAACTGACCATAGCTGTACCCTGTCCAAGAAATGAATAGCGATGAACAGGTCCATAAAGGACAAATAAATAGTACCTTCATTTAGAATCGTACATTTAGAGGTCAGTAGCATACATTTTAAGGCATGATTTAACCCAGTCCACAAGGTAACCTCATATTATGCTCCCGAGAATTTCTATGGAGGCATCCAAAATTGAAACTGGGCGGTACTATTTTGGTAGCAACTTATCTCCCTTCTTATACATGGAGAAGATACTCGCTCAATTCCACAATTGAGGTATTGCACAGCTCTTAGCAAGTGCACTGAAAAGAATGCAAAGAATGGGAGCCCACATGTCCAGTTGTTGCGTGTGCCTTGGTATCAACATGGCTAGTAAGAGCTCTGACCTTAAGGGCGCTCCCACCAGCTCTCAGCTTAGCTTAGAGTAAAGTTCTAGCGCTCTTCTTATGCGACGGGGAAGCTACCAGCCACTGAAATGGAACCCAGAGTACGTCTCCCTTCGTCCTATTCAATGCTTATTTTATGCTCTTGCTACAATGATTTAAAATTGGGATCCTGGGGCCTCAAAGTGTATTCCCTTTCCCAACTCACTGTCAGAGAGGTATTGATTTACAACCCTCAAACCTGATAACTTACTCACTGGTTCTGCAACACATCCTCAACAATTCCTGTCGCTCCTAAAGCGCATATATAGGGATATAGAGATTTAATAAAACAGAAAGACTTCAGGGAAAGAGACATAATGCATCACATAACACAGTGTTGTTAATTAGCATTTCCGTGTACCAACATATCCAGAGTCAAGAACAAACAATGCTGTTTAAAATAAGCATTTATTTACACATAGAAATACTCATTGCATTCTCTCTAAATCAAGACGGTAGGCCTCTTTACGAGATTGGCAGTAACCCACCGGTGCCACCGGCGGTTTGCTGCCAAACCCATAACACTGTTTACGACACCTGAGATCCTGGTGCCACCGGGACATTACAAGTCCCGGCGGCCCGGGATCTCGGTGCCAGAAATCTTAAGTCCCCTCCCCATAGAGTCTGATAGGACTCTATGGGACTGGGGAGACGGAAGCACTGGCACCGTTGCTAATGGTGCTGGTGCTTCCGTGATAACTGTGCCTTCCCGGGGCCGATGCGCCCGGCAGGTCAGACCCTTCCAGCGCAGAGGCCCCGGCAGACACAGTTGGAGTCTGTCCAATCCAACATGGGGCTTAAATCACGTTTCCATTGACAAAGGCACAAAGGCCCTGTCCAGCCTTATACTTTCTGCTTAAGGAAAATCAAAGTTGGGATTGGGAGCGATCCGGGACTGAACTTGTTTGTTTGGACAGATCACTGGTGTTCTCACATTTACAAAGCCAGTGATCTGAACAGAACTACAAGCAAAGTCTTGAGTAGAAACAAGCACAAACCATCCAAACAAGCAAGTTCAGTCTAGGACCGCTGCTGTGTAGAAATACAAACCGGGCATCATGGAACTATAAGAAGCATGTTCCATCAGCTCTTCGTATCCATAGTGATTAACGTCATACACTCAGATGGCACGATGATTGTCTATACATTGTAGCGACACTGCAGAAAAGACATCATACTTCCTGTAGTGCCAACCATTCTTGAAACATCAGTGTATTTCAGCATTATCAGTTCAGAGGAAGAGCAGCCCTGAAGAAGAGAAGTTGTTTGTCAAAACTAGCCGGCCCCTAGAACCAAGAGTTTTCTGGCCTCAGCACTGTGAGAACACCAAAATTAGTTTGAACTATTTATGTATTTCATTTATGTGTCTATTTTGTGTATGGTAGTCCATGTACTTAACTTTATGTGTTTATGCGTTGAACCTTTTTCCTTTATTATAGTGTGTAAAGATGTATATATTTTTATATGCACTTAATTATATAAAACAAAATAAACATATTTTTGTCTAATAAAGTATGATATATATTCAGCTCAGGTTCGTTACCAATAAGTAAATCTGCCAATTTACAGCTAGTTTTAGGGTATTCTTAATTAGAGAGTCACCCAGAGTTTGTGTGGTTCTGTATTGTTTTCCCTGCCTTGTATGGTATTACAGGGATTCCCACAGTAGGTTCACCAAAAAGTTATGTTGTAACATTGATGTTGCCATGCTGGATGGTACAGAGATCAAAAGCACTTCATGGGCCTTGGTATCAGCCTGTGTTAACCGGATACAAATGACAGTAGCAGAGCTGTAATATAACTACATCTTTTCAGAAATGATCATTTTCAAAACCTTTTTGATCTCTCAAAAGTGGGATGGGAGGTGAACTCTCCCCTAGTTCCGGCTGCTCATATGCTACTCCTGACATGGTGTATCGCCAGTCACAATCACTGCATGCTGTAAGGTCCCCGCCTTTCACCCGTTCTGGCAGGCAGGCTTTCCCCCAGGGACCACGCCTCCTCCCATGCACCACTGAAGCTGCCACTGCAAACTTCCGGCAAACTACACAGACGCTTCCCATAACACTGGGCGGGGCCCTCCTTAACCTCCTAGCACTCTTGTTCACTCTTGCTGTGCACATATTCCCCTTCAAGGGATCGGGGGCCAGATCCACTCATTCTTCCTTCACTCTATGCCCAAGCAGCACTCCAATGGAAGGGCACACCCTGCTCCCCTCTTCCATTGGCCTGCCTGATTTCTCCAGCCAGGAGCATCTCCTCTCATTCACTGCCAAGTGCAAAATGTGCCACTGCATTATGCAAACCCATCGGGCCCAAGGAGGGTGAAAGCCACACTGGCTTCCAGTTTCGTTCTTCACCTGGGCTGCTCCACCTAGACTTTTCGCCATGCCAGCTTCTCCCACAACCTGCCGAGGCCCAGACTTACCTGAGCAGTATGATATATATCACTTGCCACACCAACCCTGGATTGACCCTGGGTGGTGAACTTACTCCACCATTTGCCTCCTCATCCATGCCACACTACAGATGTAGTCCAGGACTTCTATCTCCAACAGCAGACCCCCTCAAATAATGCAGTTTTGCTTCTCCTTAATCCCCGGGGAGGGGGGCTGTGCTCAAGTCCCTTCTGGGATTAATAGCCTCTCAATGCCTCCCAGGGTCAAGTGCCCGCTTCAGCTCTTTCTATCTTTCTATCATTCATATCATCATCTCTCTCAACTGTTCTTTTTCTCTCCCATCCGCTTCTGGCTCTTACCATCCACGGCCACTCTGGGGGGGGGGGTACGGGGGGGTCTTAAGTCCAGTGTGCAGATACAGGACTTTCAAAAGGTTCCCCTTAAGTATTGGTACAACCTACTGCCAGAAAGTGGTATGCAGAACAATACAGTAATCACATATCCACTTCTATTATAAATAAACAACTTAACAAACCATGGCGTGTGTATTATTTTGTGATGGCATAGCCTAGGAGTAGCTTCCATCTAGGCGGACCAGTGCTTACAGGAACTTGAGTTTGGATGAACTTTGAACTAAGTATTTTCTTTAAATTCATGCCTACAAAAAGAAATCACTGGGGGCTAGTGATTTATTTTTATTGGAGGGGCATACAGGTTTCCCGTGAATATGTGGGAGCCCGAGCTAACCAAGGGTGGCTCGGTGGAGTTCTCCCCGATTACATTTTTTAAATAATGGGTTAAAATGGTGCATTTTGCAGAACACTTTCTTTAGAAAATGGTGTGCAAAGTAGCACAGTTGGTAATCAGTTTTATAGGATAATATATGAAAACATTCAATAGATGGCAAGTCACTAACAGTACACAGAAGCATTTACCAATGCATCAGTGATGGCAGGTACATTATTTCATTGGAGGGGTGTTAATATTTGGCCCAAATATGTGGGAGCGACCAACCGTAGCAAGGGAGCCCAAATAAAGCAAGAGATGGTTGCAGTTGTTCTCCCCCTGAGAACATTTTTTTAATCTTGGATTTAAATGGTACATTATACAGCACACCTTCAGCGAAAAATGTGGTCAAAAGACAGAAAGCTTGCAATTGGTTTTGCAAAGTAGTTCATGAAAACAGTCAATAGATGCAAGTCTCAACAGTGAACAAGAGTATTTCCCAATGCATTTTCATGATGCCTTTCCTCACAGTATATGCCAGTATAAAACACATTTACCTGCTGACTGCACCTGCATATGCCAGTATTCCCATGTATGAACATACTCATGTTTGCTTTGCGCATCATGCCAGTAATGATATAAGAAACTGAAAGCATGATCATGATCATAGCTAACAAAAAAACCTGAGAATTTTGGAAACTGATCAACGATATGAAATCTCATCCAAATCTGTCAATGATAAATGCTGTTCCGGAAGAATGTTGGTTTAACCATTTCTCTAAACTGTTTGATCATCCTCCCTCAGATACTGAGAGGGCACATCCACCAACCAAATCCGACTGGGTCGACCTATCCGATACAGATGATATAAAGTAAATTATCATGAAACTGAAACCTTAGCGCGCACCTGGACCGGACGGTCTAGCTAACACCGACTTGAAGCAATACCCAGAGGCGTAGTCAGCAGCCCTGAGCGTGATATTCAAACACTGCAAGGAACGAAGGATAATTCCGAGCTCCTGGACACAAGCAATAATCGTCCCGATATTCAAAAAGGGCATGAAAGAAGACCCCTCCAACTACCGCCCAATTGCCCTATTGGATGTTATCGAAAAGTTTTTGCCACTTATCTCCTGACCCACTTTCGGAACTGGACAACAACATCGCCAGCAATGGACCCTCTCCAATCCGGTTTCCAAAAAAATGCTAGCACAGCGGCTAACTTAATGATCCTAAGCATCTTAAAAGAAAAAGTCTTGCTTGGAGCACCGAGAATCTTCCTTGCCTTTGTGGACTTGACTCAGGCTTTTGACAGAGTAGACAGAGCCAAACAGTGGGCCAAGCTGAAAAACAGGAATTGCCCTAGTCAGATTCTCGACCCAATCATCGCTTTACACGCGGATACTCATATATCAGTCAGGCTAAACAACAGTGGACTACTCTCCAATCCTATACCGTCCAATCGAGGAGTCAAACAAGGCTGTCCTTTGACTCCAGCTCTTTTTATCTCTTTTCTCTGTGATTTCCAAACTTCACAAGAACTAATTAGATCGTTTCCTCCGAAAATAGGAACCACAATGGTTGCCAGACTCCTATATGCAGACGACCTCATCATTTTAGACCACACCCAGGTGGGTCTCCAACGACAACTGGACTATCTGCAAAAGTACACAAAGGAGAACAATCTGGAGATTAACAACTCAAAAACAAAAATATTGATTTTTCAAAAGCAAGGTCGTAAGAAAAAAGAATCGTTGAAGTGGTTTTTGAACCAATCAAAAATCGAAATAGTACCCTCATTCAAATATTTGGGTGTAACCTTCGACAGTTCGAAAAAATCTCTTAGCATGCAGAAGATCCTGTGGTGTAAAACTAAAAACTTAACATCACAACTACGCGCAGTGGACAGAAAATATGGGAAATTCAGTCTTCTCCCTGCAATCCAATTTTATAAGTCCAAATAATTCCAGCCTTGACATACGGCATGGACGCAAATCTTTCCATTCCTATGACCCTATGGGCAAAGCTAGAAGGTTTCATCTGGAGAACAGCTCTAGGCTTACCCATATCGACAGCAGTGGCTCCTATAGGGCGCAAACCTGGCCTACTCTCCCTGGAGGCTGTAGTTGCGCAGAGCACGATTCAGCTCTACAGGAAACTGCGGAACAAAGACAGCTTGGAAATATATAAAATGATTTCTAAAGAAATATCGAAGGGAACAAACAAATCCCTTACCAACTGGGCTGAGAAACAAAAGCTTACGCTGCAAGAAATAGCCTGCTCAGAAGAGGAACTAATTCAGAATCCCATGAGAATAAAATCTAAAATGGAATGGCTGGATTGGATAAAAAGAAATGACAACTCAACTACGAACAAGTTACTAACCCTCCTGCCACCAATTTACAACAAATTAAAGTAACCAATAGAGTACTGTCTGAAATATCCGACTAAGCGCCTCATGAGAACTCTACTCAAAGCCTGTTTAAATCTTCTACCGACTCAAGAAGTCCTGGCAATTTGGGCCACATCAAAAGAAAAATCCTGCAGACTCTGTGGAGATCCTCAATCCACAGAAACAATCAAACATCTTTTGATGGCTTGCCCTTCAATTGACCACGAAAGAGAGGCCTTTCTCGGCCCTATGTTCAAATCATCATATGTCATCGACAACAATGTCTGGTGGAATCGTTTGATCACGGGAGCCAAAACTAGATGGCTAATAGCAGCTTCCAAGCTAATAGACATTGCTTTGGAGAAAATTCTGCAAAAAAATTCAGCAATCGAAACCCTCAATCAACCAGCGGTATGAGCGCACCAGTGTACACAGGAAACGGTAGACTTTTTTTTTTCCTTTCTCTTCAGTTGATAACAAAGAAAGTTTTCTTCTTCTCTTGTAAAAATCTAATTTTGATTAAATACAAAAAAAAAAAAAATAAGAAACTATGTCCAAGCTGGCTTTGCCAATATATGCCAGTACCCACACATAAGAACATACTGCTTTTGGCTTTGCCATTAAAAATGTTATGCCACAATATGAAAACATGTTCAAAATGTCTTCTCCAATACAGGCCAGTCCAGACACTTATTAACACTTATGATGTTTGCTTCATCATTGATGCCATGTAAAAAATGCCATGTGTTAGTAAGATATTACAGCTGTACTGGCTGCACCAAAATGCCATTCTCGCCACTTAATAACATGAATCATGCTTACTTTATCATAGATGTTCAGTAAAACAAAGTCATGCCACAGTAAGAAATGGCTAGAATGGCTGCATCAAAATGCCAGTGTGGCCATATAATAATGCTTAGCATGCTTTCTTTATTATATATGCCCAGTAAAACATGTCATGCCACAGTAAGAAACGGCTAGACTGACTAAATACTTATCATGCTTGCTGGATCAATGGTAGAAACAGCATTCAGAAAGCATTCACTCATTCACACAAACAAACATTCAAACAGCATTCACTCACTGATTCACAAAACATTAATTTCAAACTGCATCCCCACAGCATTCACTTGCTCATTCAAACTATTCTCATGCATGATTCTCTCACTGTTTCACACAGCATTCACTCGCTCATTCACACGTGTGTGCACCCAACCACCATGCATCACATAATCGCTCATTCACACACGCAAACATACACACACACATAACAACATGCATATAGAGAATTACATTTTACACTTACCTCAGCCCGAGCCTGGATTCTGCTCCTCTCTGATGCCACCTCCTGTGACTATGTTTCCTTTTGACAGTTTAAACCATGGCTCCTCCATAATGGGTGAGCCTATAAGTGGGTTGGCGTCCCCTCGCCCATTCATGATACATTTGCTGACAATATATGACATTCATTCTAGCTGTGCTCGTACATGTCCATGCTGGCTGCACCAATATATGCCAGTGTTCTCATATAAGAACACACTCTTGTTGATTTGTCCATCATGCCATTAATAATACTATAAGAAAACATGTCTGTGCTGGCTCTACCAATATATGTCAGCATCCCCACATAGGAACATACTCCTGATGGCTTTGCCAATACAAATAACCATTCCACTAATATCAAACATGTCTAGACTGTCTGCACCAATGTAGGCCAGTATGGGCATGTAAGAACACACATCATGTTGCCTTTACCCTTGATGCCAGTAACAAATGCCAATGCACCAATGTCAGCCACCCATTTCAACCCCAATCAAAAGGCCTGCTCGCTGTCCGGCACACATGGAAACGCACACATTCCTACCACACATACAGTCTCCCATTCACACAGGCATCCAAACAACATACAGTCTCTCAATTGCGCACACACACTCAAACAACATACACTCTATCTCATTCACATGTGTACTTAGAGACACACTCCCTTACATGCATACATGCTGCATGCACACAAACATACATATACATGTTCTTTTCTTACCTGCAACCCTGGTCAGGACTACAAATGCCACTTGTCATGATGGTGCTCGAGCGTTCCCGAAACAAGCAACAAGATCCAGGAAGCAGGGAGAACTTCCTAGTTCTTTGCACATGCAGTGGAGCTGGTGCACCTCCATGTCACCGCTCCTGGGTCACTGAATGTGCGTGAGGTGAAGAAGTGCCCACTATGCACATTTGGCGTTGAAGTACCCACGTCTCCATCCCCAATGAGCCATGCAATGCTTGGTATGCAAAATGGACCCAACCTTGCATGGCCAACGGGGTGCTGAACTGTCAAAGGAAGCCACATTTTCATATACATTTAAAGCCAGCCCATAAACGCTCCCTCGGCTGATTCCTGCTGCTGAGGGAGTGCTAAGAGTTTTCAGTGAACTGGCTTTGCACCTCCATCATGGGTGGCGGGTCGCCCATTATGGAAGATCCACCCCCGTGTAAAATGCAACAAGCAGCTGCAAAAGCTCAAACTATTGGCTTTGTAAATGCTTTTTTCAATCCTCATTGGTCCCAAACGTGGGCATTTTGACAAGGGAGGGGGCAATTTAAGTTGTTTGTCCCTGGGACACATGGCAGTTCACAACACCACTCGGCTCTCCAAGTATTGTCATGCTTCTTTAGACTCATAGAGACAACAGATCAAAAAGCAAGCACCAATGAAGCCTCACATGCCCATGCCCTGTTGCTGAACCACCTGACACGACAGACAACTTGAATCACTCCGAATTACAAACTGAAGCGCTCACGTTGATGAAGCTGGTGTGCGGCTGCCGAATAAGAAGCTAACTTCAGCTTCTGAATAAGGAGGGGCGAATAAGAAAATAACTTCAGCACAGTCAAGTGTTCAAAGACCACGAAGGCACCAGAGCGAGCATTGCTGGGATCCAAAGATGATCATTGCAGATTTTTCATTTCTAAGAAGAGGGAGGGAGATTCTATCACCAGAAGGTACAGCGAGCGCATGAACTATCTCTGCAGCTCTGAAAGGAAACGTGTCTCCCTGATGTTACTCTGAAGACCTTTGGTAACGTGGCAGAGTGTGCATTGCAGGTGGCTGCAGCCATGTTCCTATCGCACTGATGTATCTGCCGAATTAACTTCCCACGGCTGCACTTCGTGCACTCCACGCCGCTCGAGAGCTGCAGCCGGCCCTGCCACTGGGGAATGAGAGTGCTTCGCCGGTTGTTGTTGTTACTATTAATAGAATCAGTAGTAATTACAATCTCATTGACGAATTGATCTCGCTTGTCACTTCCCCCAGCCTCGCTCGCGCTGGTTCACGCATTACCCACTGCACAGCTTGCGGTTGCAGTGCCTATGCCCCCGCAGGGATGTTTGTCAAAGCCTTCATGAGACGTTTACAGGGGGTGCCTGCAAGAAATACTTTCAGGAAAGGACACGGGCAAGCAATGCTTGATAACATAGAATTCATGTAGCTTTGTGAGAGCTCTGCCGCTTGGCTAATTATGGTTCTTCTTAAGAACAGCTGCAGCGTTCAAATGTCAGGCCTCCAACATGCATGCCAGCATCCATAATTCCATTCACAAAACGCTGGTCCAGGCGGTTTTTCATGTATTTATTTTTTTGCCTTTTGGGACTCATAGTGCTGGATATTATGGGGAAGCTGTCATTTATACATGGGATAGAGTTCCCCATACTCTGCTCTATAAGGAAATTGCCCAAGTCATAGAACAACAAGGTTACTTGCAATACTCTTTTTATGTATGGCAGGAGGTATTTTATTCCTCATAATATGTGGCCATACTTTAAAACTTGGTCTCTTGCTTACACTAATGGGAGCTATCTACCATTTGTTAGTACATGTAAACGTATCAGGTAATATTATCCCCACCAATAATATCGCCATATGTATGGTCGTGGGGTAAGGCCATAGGAGACATTATTAGTGGGAATAATTTATGGGATAAATGGGACCAAGGGTGGCAGGGGGTGTCCACCACACCATTAAAAAAATTGTAGAGGTTGCACGGGTGTCCCCCGCAGGTTCCATGGCTTAATATCGCTACAAAAATATGGCAATATTGTTGTATGCGGGGATATTAACACATGGAACAGTGTAGAATAAGCTGAAAAACAAAATATTATCCTTGTGTCGAGGAGCAGATGTACACATCTGCAGGAGATCCTACCCTCTACCTCCCATGAACTACCTCCCCTGTATACATGCCCTGTCTAACACCAGCTATTGTACCAATACCGCAGCAAGCATTTGAAAGACAGTATGCATTGAGACAACCATATTGAATGCACCCTCGAGTTGATGACAGCCTGCATGAGGAAATTGTCATGATGCCTACCCCCGGGCATCAGGACCAAGGCCCTCAGCTCCGGGAGCAGGCATCCAGACATTTGTTTAAACCTCAGCAGCCCCGGCTAGAGGCTGTCTGGGTTCAGTCCTGGCGCCTTCAGTCCTGGCGCCATAGGCGCCAGGCTCATAGACTTTACTTACCTGATGCAGACCATGCTGGAAAAGAGTCCAAGCCTACATGAGGCCTGGATGGGACTATTTTGTTACAGGGACTATTTTTTACTCGGGCGTGGCTCTAGGGAACTTCTTACCTGGAACTACTTTGGAGGCTATTTAAACCACACCCGAACAGAAGCACATGCTTCGCGTTATTCTGCATCCAGCAGCGTGACGCTCACCGTGCCTGCAGCCAGCATCCAGTCTTCTGCCACGCTCGCGTGCCTGCAGCCAGCATCCAGTCTTCTGCCACGCCCGCCTGAAATCCGGAGCTCCTAGAATAAAGAAGAAGAAAAGGACAAGGTTAGAAAACAAACTTATTTCAAATTCCTCACCTAATTCCGGAACCATTTCATCTCCGGACCTGGAAAGTACATCAGTCCTGCGTGCGTCGCTTCGCCAGCTCCAGCACGGCGCAATACTCACCAGTTCTCACAGCATCTTTCGATCCGGCACTGTCTCCATCATTTCTTCGCCGTAGTCCGGCACCTTGGGGACACAAGAAAAAACAAGGTGAGCCAAGGGAATCAGCAAATACAACCTCTTACCACCATAGACTTACCTGATTTACCACCGGCGGTATTATTCCATAACTCTCCACATTTTCATATGCTGCATCTGTAAAGAGGGAGAAAAACAACACGTTAACGCATGCAATAGTTACCGGACAGCGTTGGGTAACACAGACTCTTTCTTACCTGAACGCCAGCATCATCTACGAGACCTTCTTCTCACGAACTCAGTTCCAACTTAAGGAAGGAAGGGGACAAGAGTGAACATCGGGCACATTGAACTCTTTGAACTTGATACTTACCAATCCCACCAGGGACTTCAGAGTCAATACTTACAGAACTCTCCCAACGCCTTCAAACCAGTGAAGTAACTGGTATCTACGCGCCCCTGCAAGACACGCAGGATGGAGAGCTCATCTTTTACGAACATAAGGTGAGGTTACTAAGGGGATACCGGAGGTGATTAGTGGGGGAGAGCGAGAACAGTTGGGAGGCCATCACTAAAACCCACAGGTGGTTAATCCCTGTCTCCACTCGCAGGAAAATTATTCTTCGGGTCCAGCAGACAAGACTAGGCAGGCCAGTCCAGACAGTCATCTCTGCACTACGCATCCCATTGAAGGAGACCGCAGCTGTCCGGGTCCGATCGACACCCCTGTGGGGTCCAGGTGAGCGTAACAGAAATCCCTTAAAGAATATGAAAAAGAGCTAAGAAAATGGACTGATGACATCATTAGAAAGTATGCACAAAGTCCTGAAATACTGGAGGAAGACAATGTATGAATCCTAGAGGAGAAATGACAAAGTAAGGAATCAAGTGAACCTTAAAAGTGTAAAAGAAGATTACACGTTAGAAAATGCTGCAGTATTCCGAAGTATAATGAATGTACATACGATGAAATGCAAGATAGATCAAATCATAGTATAGGCTAGCTACAAGTAGTGGATCGAATGCAGCCAGAGCTGCCATTGTACAGAAACTGGACATTGGTATAATGAAATAATTAAGCCAAAGAATCATGAAGAGAAAATAAAGGCTGTGTCTCAGTAGAATAGCAAGTTGTTGGAGGTGCTTTGAGAGGCTATCTGGGCTGAAGTCCAGAACTGAGAAGTCAAGGTCAGCTATCTATGCTATCTATGCTGAAGCGGAACATGTGTGTGGAGGATGAATCCTCTCACGTTAAGGTGCAAGAAAGAACATAGAGGATACCAAGTCTTCATTTATTAAAACATTTAAAAGCTTGCAGAATGAACAGAATCATGGTCTCTTGTCAATTGACTCGAGGCTAAAAATAGGGCTTGAACTTGGAGTTCCTGACACGATACCGAGTGCCCTCACTCACATTGCATTCCTAGGACAAGATAACTCTGCAAGGCCAAGTACAAAGAGAATTTGATAGCAGAAGGCATGGGTGATGAGAGATGCTGCGCTAATTGGGTGTTAGGGCAGCTTTATTTATTTATTTTGTTTATTTATTTTATTTATTTGTTACACGCCCACACCCTGAGGTATCACGGCGAGGTTAAAAGACAGCTTAAAGAATAATACAAACCTCATTACATTAGTTGCATTACATTATTAGTGAACAGTTGGTACTAAGAAGTAATATACAAAATTAATGAAGGTGTGCAAAGGTAGAGGAGGCTTATTTATAGATACCAATATTGGTTGAATAACCAGGTTTTTAGCAGTTTCTTGTAGGCAGTGAAAGAGGGCTCTTTTTTGATATTGGTGGGTAGGGTGTTCCAGTGTTTGGGGGCAAGTGTGGTGAAGCTGCTTCCCCCCGCTCTGGTGGCTTTAAAGCGAGGGAGCGTCAGGAGGAGTTTATCGTTGGATCTTAGTGGTCTCCTATCCACTTTGGGATGTAGAGTGTTGTTGAGATAGATGCGTCCTTTTTTGGTCAGGCATTTGTATGTGATACATAGTGTTTTGAAGATAATTCTGGCTTTGATGGGGAGCCAATGGGCGTCTGTTCTAGTCTTGGAGATATGGTCTGACTTTTTTATGCCTAGAGCTGCCCTCTGGGCTTTATTTTGGAGTAGTTGCATTTTGGCTAGGTTGGTGTTGGAAGTGCCTAGTAGTAATACATTGCAATAATCCAATTTCGATAGTACCAGAGCCCTTGCTAGGGTGAGGCAGTTAGCTGGGGTGAGAAATTGTCAGCTGACAGCAATTAGTTTGGCAGTGTATGCCGTGGAGGAGGAAAGCGCATTGATCTGTTTGGTCATAGTCAGGCTGGAGTCAATGTACAAGCCCGGTGTTTTGACTTGCCTCAGCACGGGGATATTGGTGCCATCAATGCTGATAGTTGAGTATTCTGGGTTAAGGGTTGCTATTTTAGCTGGAGATCCTACGATGAGGACTTCAGTCTTCTCATTGTTAAGACACAGTGGGCCTCATTACGACCCAGGCGGTAAGTTACCGCCTGGGTCGTACTCTTACCACCATGGTGTAAACTACGTTTACACCATGGTGGATGGCGGATTTACTGCCCCATTCCAAGGTGAGTGGGGCGGTAAATCCCCATTTCCCATTTTACCCTTCCCCATTCCCATTTTTGCCCCATAGGGCATAATGGGAGTGGGGAAGGCGCTAATTACGCCACCGTAAATTACGGTGGCGTAATGAGCACCATGGTCCCTTAGCGCCATGGATTTTAACGCCTGCAAAAAGCAGCCGTTAAAATCACCATGGCGCTAAGGGACCTTGTAATCAGGCGTTAAGGGTCGGCGCCGTTTACGGCGCCGGTAACCCCTTAACGCCTGACTGGTAATGAGGCCCAGTCTATTTAGTGCCATCCAGTTTTGTATGATGGCGTAAATTTTATTGATTGTTGCAGTGTCTTGCTTATAGTTGCCTGTGAGAGGTATGAGGATCTGGGTGTCATCCGCAAAATTTGTGTATATGACACCCATATCATCTAGTGCTGAGAACAGTAGTTTAGTGTATGCGTTGTACAATGTAGGGGGGAGGCAAGAGCATTGGGGTACTCCTATGGGGACTGGAGTGGGGTTGGCTGCTTCTTTGCCTATGAACACTCTGGAAGTACGGTCGGTTAAGAAAGATTTTACCCAAGCAGTAGCTTCGCTAGAGAAGTTAAACTCCCTGATGAGTGAGTTGCATAGTTTGTCATGGTCAACCAGGTCAAACGCGGCAGAGAGGTCCAGCAGTAGGAGAATGCAGAGTTTCCCAGCATCTCTGATGGCATCCATCTGGATTTTGAGGTCCAAGAGGGCTGTTTCAGTGCTGTGGTTAGGCCTGAAGCCTGATTGTCTGGTGACGAGGAGGTGGTTAGATTCCAGATGGGTTTGAATTTGGTTATAGGCTAGTTTGTCGATGATTTTGAGTAGAAACAGGACCGTGGTTATTGGGCGATAATTGGTCGGAATCGTGGGGTCTAGATTTGTTTTTCTTAGAAGCAGTGTGACCCAGGCTTCTTTAATGCAGGTTGGAACTGTATTGGAGTTAAAGGAGGCATTGACAAATTTGGTGATGATGGGGGTCAGAGTAGGGGCACAAGCTTTGACTAATTCGGCTGGGACAGAGTCTCCTTTGCAATTGGACGCTTTTAACTTGAAGAACGTGTCAAGTACAAGATCTTGGGAGACGGGTGTGAATTTGAACGGGGGTTTGGGGTTGTTGCTGGGAGAGGCACAGGGGTTGGGGGTGGGGGATGTTTTGACTGCTAGGAGTAGTCTTTTGGTGTTAATTTTATTTTGCAGCACAGCAATTTTGGAGGCAAGTGCGTCTTGTATGGTGGTACACCATTCTTTGCTTGCGTTGGTGGGAGTGTCAGCCGGCAGGGGATTTTCGAGTTCTCTGAGGATGGCGAAGAGCTCCTTGGAGTCTGAGGCTGCATTGCTGATGCGAGCATTGTAGGCGTTGGCTTTGTGGGTGATAATAGCTGTTTTGTAGATGGAGTTGGCGTCTTTGAAGGCTTTAGCCTAATCAGGGGAGGGGTGTTTGTTATGGATATGCTCGAGAGAGCGTTTTTTCTTTCTAAGGGCAATTAGTTCCTCGTTGAACCAGAGGTTAGTTGTTTTATTGATGCGTCTTAATTTGGTGGTGACTGGGGCTATAGTGTCAATCGCTGTGGAGAGGCATTTGTGGTAGTACTCCGCGATGGTAGTCGGATTGTTGCTGGAGATTGTATGGGAGTCTATCAGTTTATTTAAGGTGGGGTCGAGGTTCTCTACTGTGAGCTTTTTGGGGTTTCTGCTTTCAATGGTGTTCATGATTTTGATCTTAGGCGGGCAGGGATCATCACTGGTGATAGTGAATTCAATGCAGTAGTGGTCTGTCCAGGTGAGTGGGGTAATTGGGCCTGTGGTGATTTTAGTATTGAGGGTAAGGATCCAGTCCAATGTCCTTCCCTTGGTATGGGTGGGGACATTGATGTGCTGGTGGAAGTTCATGTCATTAAGTGCCAGGAGAAGGGCTGTAGCTTTGGTGTCTTGGTCGTCGTTAAAGCCCAGGTTCAAATCACCAATGATGATACATTTAGTTTTGGGTTTAAGGATGGGCGCCAATGCTAGTGGGATATCTGTTTCTGGGTGGCTATTGGTTCTGTGAGTTCTATAGATGACCACTATGTTAACTGTGGTATTTTCATTCAGCGCAAGTTTAGCAAGCAGTAGTTTGTATCCTGCGATTGATTGGATGGAGCTGTAACTTATTTTAATGGTATCTTTTGTTATGATGGCAACACCGCCTCCTGGGGTGGTGTTTCTATCTGATCTGAGAATGGTGTAATCTGGTGGGATGGCCAATGCTAGCAGAGGGCCTGAGGCTTGGTATAGCCAGGTTTCTGTGATTACTAACAGATCAAGGTCAAGTTCGATGATATGGTCGTGAATTTCGATGGCATGGGCTCCTAGGGAGCGAGCGTTGATGAGTGCATTTTTTAGGCTAATGAGGGGCCTGGTGTCCTTTATAGGTGCATTCTTAATTAGTGGGTTGCTGGGCTCAATGTTTTTTCCTGAGGTTTTGGTTGCTATGGCCTGTGTTGGGAGGTTGTTTGTTCTGATAGTCATAGGTGTTAGTGGTCTGGGTGGCTCTGTCCTGGTTTTAGGATTGTAATAGGGTAATTTGGTGCGAGCTCTTAGTCGGGATGTTCTCTCGTATTCTGAGATGGGGAGTGTTTTTCGCTACCTGGGAGGTTGGGGAAAGCGAGTGGGACGTTAGGGAGGGTAGAATAGTGTTCCTCATTGGTTGTGAAGGTGTCCTTGGGACAACGGGTGAGGTTGGAGAGGGCCGGGAAGGGGGGTGTGGTTTGGAGGAAGGGGGTGGGACACGGGATGGGGTGGTGTCTTGGGCAGGCTAGTTTGGTGAGTCCATTACTGTGGATGATGAAATGGCTGCCAGTGCAGGGGGTGTCTACTTGGACAAGATGGAAGGGGAACATGATGATCAATATCCAACCCAACATAACTAGAAACATGGGTGTGAGGTGAGGAGAGGCTAGAGTCAATTTGTCTACACATTATAGGTTTAAAACAGTTCTGACTAACAAGATACACATAGGCTAAAAGCAATAATCCCAGGTGAGGCACAATTTAGGCTAAGGACGGTTCTGACCAACAAGATACACATAGGCTAAAAGCAATAATCCTAGGTGAGGCACAATTTGGGCTAAGTACAGTTCTGGCCAACAAGATACACATAGGTTAAAAGCAATAATCCTAGGTGAGGCACAATTTGGGCTAAGTACAGTTCTGGCAAACAGGATGCACATAGGCTAAAAGCAATAATCCTAGGTGAGGCACAATTTGGGCTAAGTACAGTTCTGGCCAACAAGATACACATAGGCTAAAAGCAATAATCCTAGGTGAGGCTAATTACAGTTCTGGCCAACAAGATACACATAGGCTAAAAGCAATAATCCTAGGTGAGGCACAATCTAGGCTAAGAGCCAATGTGATACATGAATGATACATGAGACAGCCATAGGCTAGATGCAGAGGTCCGGTGTGGGGCCCTGAGTGGTCATGACTACTTGTGTATTGGCTGGTATTGGGGAAGCTATTGGCAATCTCAGGTATTGGCTAGGTTGCAGCTAATCTTTTCAGTTGGATTAGGATGCAGTAGCATAGGTGGGCAGGCCGTGCATTATTGGATTTGAGCGTAATGCGTATAGAGCGCTAGATTGTAGGGCGGGTGCAGCATGGGAAACACATCGATTACAATTATGACATACAGCTTCAGTGTGGCAATAGTGCAATGCAGGCAATATGTGGTTCGTGTCTCAAAGCAGTCAATAAAGAATATAGTTTTGTTAGGACCCTCAAGGCAGTGAGCTGAAGCAAGGATTTGGTTGAACACCCCTGACGATCAATAATAAGTTTAACGGTAGTGAGAGCGGGTGGAAGTGGGCCATCAATCAGACCTTAGATCAATGTACTCACAGTAGATTTGAGTCCCTTGGTCCAGCGGCAGGGAGTACGGCTCCTACGGCGAACAGGTGGCAAACAGGAAGTTGGCCTTTTTCCTATGGCCTTCTTCCGTGTTGCCGGCTTCCGCCTACCGGATACAGTGCAGGCAAGATAAGCAACGCTGTTGCTTAGTAACCGGGCCGAGCTTCGGTTTCAATCCGCATCGCGCCGGCCATTTCTGGGTCAGCCGATACACGTGGAGCGCGGGAGGTGCGGAAAGAGAAACAGCTGATTCCGTCGGGTTTCAGCTTCTTCAGGAAGGGAGATTTTTGCAGAGAAGCAACATGGATGGTGTTGCAATGGTGCCGCTTGTGCTGTAGCAGAGGCTTTCAGCACGGGGCACGAGAAGGTGGAGGCAATCTGCTCCTGCAGGCCTGGAGAGAAGCGGGCTCCTGCCCTCTCTGCTGTAGATGCGGAATGAGTGGAACAACAGGCGGCAAACAGGAAGTTTGCCTTTTTCCTATGACCTTCTTCCGTGTTTCCAGCTTCCGCCTACCGGGTACAGTGCAGGCAAGATAAGCAATGCTGTTGCTTAGTAACCGGGCCGAGCCTCGGTTTCAATCTGCGTTGTGCCAGCCATTACTGGGTCAGGCGATACACGTGGGAGAAGAAACAGCTGATTCTGTCAGGTTTCAGCTTCTTCAGGAAGGGAGATTCTTGCAGAGAAGCAACACGGACGGTGTTGCAATGGTGCTGCTTGTGCTGTAGCAGCAGCTTTCAGCACGGGGCATGAGAAGGTGGAGCTAATCTGCTCCTGCAGGCCTAGAGGGAAGCGGGCTCCTGCCCTCTCCGCCGTAGCTGTGGAATTTATGTCCTATCTACTTGCACCTGGGTCTTGGCTTATGGGCTGCTAGTTGAACTGAAGGTTCCAGACATAGCACAAGTGTGCCAAACCAATTGTATTAGTCCACATAACAAAGGACCTTATAGCTTGACAAACCAATGAAACACTGTGTAACTGATTTTTCTTAAATGACACATATGAAGAGGTAGGCATAAGTAGTCCACCTAATATCTGACAGCCAAAAACAAACATAGCTCCTATATGATTGTATATCTAGATGTGCTCCTTAACCAATCCCAACCCATGATAGGTTTTTCACTATTGCCACGTAGCATGAGGTCATTCTATATCATTGTATTTTTTGTGGAAATCGCTTAGAATTAGCGTATGTCCATTGATGTTTGTTGTAAACTCCCAGTTTCACATAATTGCTAATAAAACAGCAATTTGCCATCTTCTTGAGTTTCTCCAATTATTTGGACTCAGAATTATTCTGGTGTAATCTCATCTAGTAACAGATGCACGCTTCTAAGGATCAATAGCTCATGTATTAGCGGTGCGGATGGTTTTGATCTAACCTAGTTTGACTTCAGAGTTTCTGACAATCGGCATCCTCCTCGAGTAGCTGGAAGATCGTGAAGTTTTCTGTGGAGAGCGGTCGATATATAGAAACTTGCAAGAAAAACCGAGACGGTGGGCAGGTCCCTCTTTGAAGAAATCCCTGCTCAGTTTACACGGGTGCTCCATGTATTGAAGGCAAAGTGGTCGGATTGGAGGAGGAGTCAGTACCGTAGGCCTCGAGTTGATTAAACGGATGTAAGTAGAAATGCCAATATAAAGGGGCAGGATTGTGATATTTTATGAAAATAAGTTGAGTAACAGGAATTTTATGTGAATAAAGGAACACCTAGGTAATCCCATTTCAAGGGAGATAGAAGAAGACGTCTCAAATTACATTTGGTATATTAAGAGAGAGGAAGGATACACACAGTCAGGACTGTGGAAGATGACGTCTTAAACTCTGTACAGTGTAATATAATTGGAGGCGTAGGAAGAATACCTCTTACTATAAATATTATAAGGAAAAGAGAAGGTGATCACAGGGATTTTTAGTGTGTCCTATGTTATTATTTTGATTATAATTTGATGTATGAAGTTCTGAAAAGTGATACATTGCGAAATTTGGAATTAAAGTTAGTTTGAGTTAAGTGTAGTAAATGATTGGCGCCAGTCATAAGACAGATAGGTTGCTGAGATAAAAGAGGATTGAGCGGCAATTGATGGTGTGGGATGTTTTTACCCATGCATCCAAGCCCTACAATAACACTGTGCAGTACTGGCATGGAAAACATCATGATGGCCAGAACTCCCCAGAGAGTGCACAGGGAAAACATGAAGAATAGGCTGCCACCCATTTTTGCCTATGTTGTGAGCACAGGAGGGCACTGCCTAACACCACCATTGGGCTACACACACAGTAGCCTGAAACCATTGGGAATGGCAATGCTGACTGCCAAAAAAAGCAACTCAGAACTGTGGGGAATTAATTTTCTTAATCCCAAAAATGGTTGCATTACCAGTACTCACCACTATCAGAAAGCCGACGTTTTAAAACCACCAGACTTTTGTGTAAAACTGCACAAATGAAACAAAACCAGACCAAGGAAAGACTTGCTAAGAGGTGGACGAATGTAAAACCATATTCTGAAATGACTTGAAGGAAGTAATTATTTAATGTATAGGTACAAATTGTCAGTTTGATTTGAATGTAGAAAACTGGGAACAAAAAGTGACATTTAGCTGAAACCTGGCTTAGTGAAACTGGATTCTGCCTGACAACTACCCCCGACAGGAGATACCTGTTCAGCCACTCTTCCCAGGCCTAGCTGCATCCTGCTGCCCCTTGCCAAAAGGAGTTGTCACCTCTCTGATTAGATTAGGGGTGGAGCACTTGGGAACTGGAAGGAACAGAACAATGCAATTCCCTTGACTCAGGCAAATGTTATATTGGGGGCGTCGTAAAGTGGCTTCCTCTTAGGGGAAACTGGGAGGGGCAGTGCCTCTGCTAGCAGCTGAGCTTGGAGGAAGTGGATAAACCAGTTATTCCACCCTGTGATGTGGGAAGCCACACCCCTTTTTGACCAGGGCATAATTTTAAAAAGATAGATAACTCATAGTGCGGACTTGTCAGAATTATATAAGTAATATCATTATTTTTGTGATTTTTCTGTGAACATTTTGAGAGGCGTTAGGAACCTGTGGTGTATTCTGGGGGGTTGCTGGCGGAAAATAGGGTCTCACTCCAAATGTCTGCATGTTAAAAATCTGACACTTCATCAATTAATGTCCATACTCCTTGCGCACATGTGTGTAATTTTGGGTAAATGTCCGATATTGCAAAACCAGTTAAAAAGCGCAAAATGTTGTCATTTTTTAATGCAAGCCCCCAGGAAGATCAGAGGCGGACAAGCATGGACCATAAGGAATATATATTGTGCACATGTAATTTCAACAAATTGTATATCTGGGAAGGATGTATTTGAATCAAATATAGATTTATGGGCAAACTGACCAGGGGAGGATCCTCTGACCCATAAACAGACTTCATCATGCTGACAATCCATTTCCTTCCCCCAATCAAGGGAGAGGGGAGAATTGGGCCAATGACAAGTAGAGAGGGGCAGGCTTAGCTAGGCCCAGGCACACCCCCATTTTCAAAACACATAAAAAGAGACTGCTGGGACAGGTAGAGACATTCAATTCCATTTGCTGCGGAGCATGCTGACTGACGACTTCACATCCAGAGATCCAGACTTCAAATCCATCAATCTCCAAAGACCAGAACTTTACTTCAGAACTTAAAGCAAGGGCCTAAACCCACAAACTGAGAACTCTTCTCAGCAGGCCTCAGCAACCTTAAAATCATTTGCGAACTATTCCACAGCCGGGCGAGCTGTTTGAATTCTTTTGCGAAGAACAATTGCCAGAGACCAGACCAGAGATCCAGAGAGACCCAGACCGCTGTGAGCAGAACCAGAGAGCTGACCCAGATCACTGTGAAGTGCCGAGACCAGAACCAGAGTCCAGTCCAAAACCTGACCAGATCCGTGGCGAGGCCTATTTCAAATCTATATTGTGAGTACCTAGCAGAACTGTGCAGAACCAATCTCTTAGTTAAAATAATCTAATCCAAACTATTTTAACCTAAGTAGAACAGCCTCCTGGAAATCGTGTCATCTGTCATTTGCAAAGCTGCACAACTGTCACCTGTCAATTCTGCAGCTGCAAGCTGTCACCTGTCATTTTGAGTTTACTTTAAATCCAAAAAACTATGTTTATTTAATCGTCCGTATCTCTGGAACCGTTTGGGCTAGGAACGGAATTTAACTTTCCTCTGAAAGCTTGGAATCTCAGCTTTCCAACGAACCTAGAACCGACTCCTTATACTTTTGCCGTAACTACGAATTTTGCTGAGATTTGCGATTTGGCCTGATTTCTTTACCTGTAAAAAGATAGCAGATTCTTGCTTTCCTCTGCTGAAAATTTGTTTGCCTCTTAATAACCATCCCTGAATCATTGCTAAAGTGAGCCTGAGCTCATCCCAAGTATCTCTCACTCACCCTGAACCTCCTAAAGGGAATCAAAAGCATTTTCAGCATATTTCTCACTTCATTGCCACCACATTCAAAGCACTTGGGCCTGTGTTTTAAAACTCATACCGGTTTTCTCTAAGGTTTCTGGGGTGGGAATTGAATTTCGTATTGTATTTGATTGCATTCCTGAGAACCGTGTGTGTTACTTCCATCTCCTTCCATTTCTTACATTGCATAGGGGAGGGGGGTGAATTGCCAGAGAAAAAGTGATTATCTTATCATTTGCTAAAATCACATCAAGAATTTCTGTACTGCATTTTATTCCTCATTGCTTTTCCCTTGAAATCATAAAAGTATTTTTGCTACTTTATCCATCCTATACTAACTCCTCATTGATTATAAAGAAGTGTGCTTGTGTCAGATTACCCATTGTTGATTAACATTATATTTATAAGGGCGATATCGATTATTAATTTATTATAAAAGCGTGGTATCTATATTTTGTTTTATTTCTCAAATGAACCTTTTAAACTTGAAAAACAGAACTACTTCTTGGCTCAGTGGGGTCAGGGGGATTCTAAGAGAGGGGTGTTATATAGGGGTAGTCATCCAGAACTCATGAACTGGACATAAAGATATATCAATAAGGGTTTCCATTCAGTATCCCAGACTAGGCATTGACTTAGCTGTAGTGTTGAATTGAATCCTCTTACAAATTGGGGGCTCGTAGCCGGGGATTCCAGATTAGATCTATCACTTGTGCAGATTAATACAGTGTTCTAACTGACAAGATACATACATCCGGTTGGATCACCGCGCTGTGTTACGCTGTAAAGCACTCCTCAAAGGAACGCTCTAAGGAAACGGTCTGTTTTGCAAAAATAAAATACAAACTTCTGTAAGTCAGGAAGGAACTCAAATTCCAGAATGACGACACTGGTAGACATCAAAATAGCCAGAGAGCACTTCTTACATAAGCTATTTGTGAGAGGTGAGTGGACTCATCAGGACCAAACGGTCTGGTTGCAGGCAATCGCGCAACAGGTCACTGAAACAGGGTCAGATAAATGGGGAGATCAGGGTCCCCTACATGTGGCCCTGAGTGAACTATATATGGCCCCTAAAGCCAAAGATGAACAATAAGATTGCCAGGATAGCGGCATATTTGTATCTATATATGGGAGCCATACAGGACAAATGTGCTGAAGGCCAAGATCTGGCAAATAGGCAACAGATGGCGTTAGAGAAGGCCCAATCTGATCTGGACTCTTCAGAGCAGAGGCTGCTCAGGAGCCAGGAGTCAGAAAAGAACAGCAGACAGTACATCACTAAAATAAAGGAGGATATGGATGTGCTGCAACAGGAAAAGGCGGACCAGGATACCAGATTTCTGGCCTTGCAGAAGGAGTACCAAGAAGGTTTGGACTCGCTACTGCAGAGCCAGAAAAAGCTGGAGCAACAATTAGATTTCAATAGGGGATGTGCCGAGCAGGTAGTCACCCTGCAAAGCCACCTAGATAGGGAGAAGGCAGAGAGCAATAAACTGATTTTGAAAGACCTGGATACCCAGGCAGAGTTTGACCAGGAGCGCCAGAAAGCTGGTGCCTTCCAAAGGCAAAGGGACAACCTGGCGGCACAGATGCAGGCTCTTAGTCATGAAAGGGATACCTTAGGCCAGGAAGTCTGCCACTTAAAAAGGAAAATGGAAGAAAATCACCTGGCCCTCCAGGGACTGGGTGACCTCCAAAAAGAACACCAGAACTTGTTAGAGCACACCAGGAGGGTGGAGGATGCTCTGGCAAGGAAGGAGCAGGCCAATAGGGACACAGCTCAGGAGGTAACCCTCCTGCAGCAGAGACTGGCCCAGTACTCCAGGACCAATCAGGAGGCACAGAGAGAAAATGAGGCTCTCTGTCAGCACAATGATAGGCTCCAGCAACAGGTAGCGATGCACGAGAGACTGATAGAGTCTAGTAAGGCCTTAACTGAGGAACTGAAAGCGCAGGCTCTTGCATTGCAACAGGGAGGAGGGGCTGATAGAGACGAGGTGCGCTGGGAAAGGGAAACGCCTGAGCATAACCTCAGGAGCCCTGGTACCAGAGGCCTTCATCTCTCCCAGTCCCTGGACTCTGCCACCCCCATGTCCCCTCGCGCACATGAGCCCAGGGCCACGGAGACGGCAGATTACTATCCAGGTAGAAGTATGGGGCTCATAGGCCAGTACCTCCCAGGAATGGCTGGGCGGGCATCCGGGTATGGGCACCCAAGCACAGTGCAATTTAGTGGGGAACCCCAGGAGAGTAGGCCCATTAAGGGCATCCTGAAAACCTCTGCCCAGTTAGGTCAGTGGGGGGGTACCCATCAAATCCTGGCAGCAAGGAGGGATGTGAAGACTCCTCTGAGCATTACAGGACACAGGAGACCAGGTTCCCACATTCTACCAGCCATTCCCAGTCTTGCAGAATCCGGGAAAACCTGGAAGATCAGACGGGCACCTCTGGGAGCAGCGCTTCTGAGTCGGAGGATGAATGGACCAGGGTTACCCGAACCAAAAAGGCCAATAAGGCAAAAAGGGCCTTGCTTAAGGACCCATTGAAACAAATAAAGGCAATAAGGAGTGTCATCACGCCTTATCATAAGAACGCCAAGTATTCTGTTTGGGAACACTTGGAACTCTATGAGCAAATGATGGAGACTTTCCATTTGAAGGACAGCCAAAGCTGTATTCAATATGTAAAGTGGACCTTCTCACCAGAATACTCCAGTTTCTTTGCGGGGCTGGAGGATCAAAACCATTCAAGGTGGTCCACATACAGGGTAGCCATCTTGAAACATTTTTCTGTGCACAGAAATCCTCAAGAGGCTTGCAAGGCAGCCTACAATTTGCAATGTGGGGAGGATCAGGCCCCACAAGAGTTTGTGCAAGAATTAAAGCGTGCTTTTGCGCACACCACCAGAAGGGTACGCACGGATAGCAGAGAATTTATCAATACGTTTTTCCATGCCTTATCCAAATACATAATGACCCAGCTCGTGAGAGATTTTCATGAGAAAAGATCTTTAGACTCGGTCATTGAACAGGCTACCCCAATCTATGAGGTGCAGAAGCCCATCGAAAATAAAAATAATGCGCCGAAAAACCCCAAAACCCACAGCACCCCTGCTGCTGCCAAGGTGGCAGAGGTAAAGGTTGCCCCCGTTTTAGATTTGGAGATGGGGGGCCTAAAAACCTGCCTGCACCAAATAATTCACAGCCCAGAAGGCCCTCGGGCCAGTCACAGACAGGGAGTCGAGGAGGTAGTCCCACAAATGGGGTCCCCCGCTCCACTGACTATGTAAGTCCCCGCTACAAGGGAAACCGACCAATCCTGGGTTATGTTTGGACTCCTCCAGCCCAGGGGGGGGGATCCAGCCAAGCACCTAACCCAGGGAACTTCCCTCCCAACTTCCCACAGGAGGGCAGAAATTCTCCAAATACTGGGCAGAACTTTTTTCCCAGGTATCCACCCAATTTCCAACCCCAAAACCATCCATCCTTCTTTCCCCAATTCCCTGAGCCCAGACAACCTAATCCGGGAGAGGGGAGGCCAAGGGTGGAGGGGTACCAAAATCTTCCCAACCAGGGGTACTACCAGAGAAGGGATAGCTACCCTTCCCGGGATCAGCCCAGGGGAGAAAATAGAGCCCCGTATCAGCCTGTGCGGGTTTCACAACTTGAGCGCCAGGTCCAAAATGTGGCACGAGATCTGGGTCACATACTGAGGGCTCAACAGAACCCTCAGATGAGCATGCCACCGCAGAATGCCCCAAACTCTGGACCTGGTGCTCCAGAACAATGACGGGGGCAGCACCCCGATAACCCACCGGTTCCCAGGGAGGAGGCACAAGGGGAAGGGGGGTGTAAAGCCTTGGAGGAAGCTTCCTTCCCAACTTGTAAACAGCCCCTGGAAAACCAGGAACCGGAAACAAAATCTCCTGCCCCTGAAAGTCTGCCACCCAAGGAACAGAGAGGAGGTAGGAGAAACAAAGTACCCAGACAGACCCAGTTTGTGGAGGAGGTACAGATCTTCCAATTTGAGGGAGAGGGATCCTCAGAGGATCCTGGGGAAAGGATCTTCTCCTTTAGAGATGGGGGAACTCCTCCCAAGGAAAAATGGGTCGCAAGGGACACCAATTCAGACTGGGGAGATGTGGAGACTGAGCTACCGCCGCCCATCATCTCATCCCAGAACCCACAATACCGAAATCCCCTGGTTCAAACCCATCCTGGTGACTGCCTCCAAAAAGGGGGGGGTGGCCCAGAACCGGAACCAGGGGAACCCACAATGGCTCTGATCTCCAGTTGCCAACTTTTTCTTTCAGATTCCCAAGACTCTCCACAGAATTCTGCCCAAATCTCTTCTCTCGCCATGTCCAAAACCAGAAAGTTAGCCCACCAGTTGTCCAAAAATGTGCACTATCTGTGCCCCCTTGAGGAGAAGGAGGGAAGATACTATGCCCCGGTACAAGTACAGGGGCAGGGTACAATTTTGGCACTGGTGGACACTGGATCCCAAGCTACCCTTCTGTCCAAAAGGGCCTTTGAGGAACTAAATGCAGGAAGGGGGGAGAATTACCGAATTCCCCTCACCTCTCTTCCTGGACAATTGCAGAACTTTGACGGGAAGGAAATTCCCGTTGAGGGGACTGCAGACTTGGACATTAAAATTGGGCGACACAAGGTGAAACACCCGGTCATAGTAGTGACTCCAGAGGGCACCCCTTGTTTACTAGGGAATGACCTCCTGAGAAGGTTGTCACCTCTAATAGATTGTGTAAACAAGGTCCTCTGGACCCAGACTAGCCGACCCATAAATTAAAACAGAGTGTCAACCATGTTAGTTTAAACGGCACCTGCCACATGGTTGAACAAAAATCTGACCAAGTAGAATTTCACTTCCAGAACAACCAAACTCCAGACGTGACAGTAATAGCAGTAGGACAACAGACTGGTGATGGGGGGTCCTCGCTATTTCTGAAAATCAACCTTCCTTCCAGTCTAAGGTGGTATTCCACACTGGAAGGAAACACCCTGAAATTCTTTACTAATCCACAATCAGAAACTCCCACTCCTATAGTCCAGAAAGATGTGAAATCAGCTCAGAGCCTGGCTGATATTCAGCAAATTGGAGAGCAGTTGTTCATCCCTGTCCAGTTAAATGATGGGAAGGACTCTGTTCTCGCTCGAGTGTGTGTGAACAACGGTAAGAGCTTCATCAGCGAAGCCATGTTCCGCCAACTCCCAAAAGATCCAGCCATTCCCACATTCAAACTGATAGACAAATGGGAAATGGACCTGGAAGCACCTAATTCCAAATATCTCCTGCCAAGCAGGTGTATGCTCAAAATCTCCATTGGCAACAAGAGCATAGTCCATAATTGTTGGGTCGTGGGAGACGTCACTGCCGCCTTTTACTTAGGCAGTGACATTCTCAATCGCTTTGCCATTAGTTTGGACCTAATAAACTTCAAAGCTTGGTCCGATTAGCGGATAGTCCCATGGGCTTTGATGATCCAGAAAAAGCATTTAGGTCAGCTCAATTGCTACCTTATGCAGTTGAAATTCAGATCAAAGAGGAAGTCACCATCCCAGAAAGGACCCGACAATTCTCCCTGCAGTTGAAAGTTAAAAGAGGACAAAAATTGAAAAACCCTGATGCTTATATCCATCTAAATGCTTCTCTCCAACAGCAAGGGTTAGGGGTAAACCCAACACCATTAGTCAACATAGAACATGACACCATTCCAATAGAGGTGGATAACAGCGACTTAAAGAGTATTACTCTAGCCGCAGGCACCATTATTGGAATGGCGATTGATGACTGACATTTCTCCATTGATTTAGGAAATGAACTGTTAGGACCAATCCCCAAGGACTGTTTTGACAGTGACAGTGAGGACGATACAACACCAGACAGGATTTTCACCCGGCATAGGGGGAACTTCCTGGTGTACACTTCTTGCCCTTATGGTAAGGAAGATGTGACTTGTGACTTCAGGAGGGATGAGGTGATTTTCCAGGTCCATGAGGGCTGCCTTATCCCACCTGAAGCTTCCAGTCAAAATCAGCACTCTGACCAGGGACTTCTCCACCCAGCTGGAGGAGGCCGCTGAGATAGCCAAACCAGAAGTCTTTCCAGGCTTCAGGCAGATGGTGGAAGAGAGAGTCAACCTAGCTGATGCCTGTGTGACTCTGGAACAGAAGCAAAAGTTGAAACAAGTTTTCTTGGATTTCCAAGATCTCTTTGCGGTAGACTCATATGACTGTGGTCGCACCGACATCCACACCACAACAATTCCCACAGACCCTGGAATGACTCCAGTGTTTGTGAAGCAATATTGCTTGCCTCTCACATCCATGGAGTCCCTTACTGAAATAATTAAGAACCTTGAGTCCCGGGGAATAATCCGTCCAGTCCACAGCACTTTCAATAATCCGGTGCTGGGAATATTGAAGCCAAACGGCCAGTGGAGACTCTGCGCCGACCTTAGGGAGCTGTCATGATGCCTACCTCCAAGGAGCCAGGTCCGGCCCAGCAACCCCAGAGGCAGGCATCATTTCCCCCAGGGAAGTGCCAGCGGGCCCAAGCTGGGGCCCTTTGGACACAGTCCTGGCGCCCTAGGCGCCAGGCTCATGTTGGACCCCTGTCCTGGCGCCTTAGGCGCCAGGCTCATAAAGCTAGACATGTGTTCAAGTGTTTTAAGGTGCACTTACCTGATGCAGACCATGCTGCTACATCCAGGCCCTCTTGAGGCCTGAATGGAACTACTTTACCTGTGGAACTACTTTCCCCTGGGTGTGGTCGGGGAAGGGTACATACCTGATCGGTGGAAGGATACATACCTGGAACTTCTTCCAAAGCTATTTAAACCACGCCCGATCAGCAACTCACGCTTCACGTTGTTCTGCTTCTCGCAGCTGGACGCTCACCGTGTCAGCTCCTGCTTCTGGACTTCAGCCACGCCTGTCAGCATCCTGGGTCACCTGCTAAGAGAGAATTGGAGAGAAAGAAGACCTTACCTGCTAAAGCTGCATCACAGAGACTTCACACCGACGATCCTGAAAGGGAAGACATCATTTTAAAAGCATTTTGCTTTGATCGCTGCAGCGCTGCATTTCACTCACCTTTCTTGGGCACCTCCATCTTCAGCAGCGATCATCCGGATCCGCAGCCACTTCCCAGAGCCTAGAGAGAAAAAGACAAGAACACCAGGTGAGAAAAGCTCAGTTTCCTTCTAAGACTTACCTGTTGGGTCATTCCCATTTCATTTCGGGTCCTGCCGCTTCCTCGCATTCCGGACCCCGGCCGCTATGGGGAAAAAAGACAAAGACATTGAATGAGCGAATGCAAAGACATTACCCGAACGCTCATCCAGAACTTACCTGTCATTTACTGGAACTACACGTTTCACTTCGGGTCGGCGCCATATCTCCGGCATTCCGAACCCCGGCCCCTAAGGGGAAAAAGACATAAGCGTTAGCGCTTGCTGCAATAAGACAATGAACATTATTATTAAGCTTGAACTTTTGAACTTGCTACAGAACTCTTACAGCGCCTTACCTTAATAGTCAAGCTTATTTGAACTCCCATCAAACGTCAATCCAGTGAAGTAACTGGGTTTCAACGCGCCCCTGCATCAGAAGCAGGATGGAGAACTCATCCTTCCAGACCCTAAGGTGAGACTTCACGGGGAATCGAGGAAGGGTATTGTGGAGGGTTGGAAGGGAGTGGGAGGCTTGAGCATTATTCAGTCAGTAGGTAATACTCCCTTTTCACGCACAGGGGAATATTCCTGCGAGCCAGTGAGTCCATCTTCAGAGTCCTGCGCTTCACCATAGAAGAAGCATCAGCACTCGAAGCCAGACCTGCGCCTCCGTGGGAATCAGGTGAGCGTGACAGGAGCTCAACAAACGGGTCCATACTTCCCAATGGCCTCTGCCCTACATTGACCAAGGGCTGGCCCAGATTCAGGGGTCACAGGTATTCACAGCAATAGACCTGACCAATGGATACTGGATCGTGCCTGTCAGTAGGGAGGACCAATACAAACTGGCTTTTACCTTTGGGGGCCAGCAGTACACATGGACCCGGACTCCCTTCGGATACCTCAATTCCGGCAATGAATTCAACATTTTCCTACATAAGGCCATGCCCGACCTGGGTGCGAGGGGTAACCTGGCTTATGTAGATGATGTCCTCATCAAAAGTTCATCTGTGGAGGAACACATAGCGGAGATCCGTTATGTTCTGACACAGTTGAGGGCCGCCGGAGCAAAACTTTCCGTTCAGAAAGCACAGTGGTGTAGAACCGGTGTTAATTTCTTGGGGCATGAGATTACCCCTCAGGGTCTCTGTCCCCAAGAAAAGAAAGTGGAAGCACTCCAGAAACTGAAAGACCCCACAACTCTGCGGGAACGAAGGAGCATCCTTGGACTGACTAATTACAGCAGAAAGTTCATTGAAGGCTACGCAGAGATCACTAGACCCCTGATTCATCTGTTGAAGGGGGGGGTCAAGTGGGAATGGGGTCCAGAACAATCCGAGGCGGTAAGACAACTCAAAAGAAGCCTCTCACAAGTGCCTTGCCTAGCTTACCCTGTCAGAAACAAGGAGTTCTTCCTGGAGATGGGGTTCTCTAATACGTGCTTGATGGCAGTATTATACCAAAAGCATGACAAGGTCAATAAAGTAATCTCCTATGCGAGCAAAACTTTATCCTCTGTGGAGGAAAAATTCAACGATTGTGAGAAGGCACTCCTGGCAACAGTGTGGGCATTGAAGAATTACCGCCCGTTTATCCAGGGGGAACACATCATAGTGGAGACTCCACACCAGCCTCTGCAATATCTCCAAAGTGACAGAATCCGGGCCGGAAATGTGAGTAATTCTCGATTCCTGGATTCTGTCAATGCAAGGCTTTCCTGTGGAGGTCAGATATGGCCAAAACAAGAAGAGTCCCCTCACGAAAGGTCTGGCTGACTTGCATGATTGTGCCAGAGAAAACTGTCTCGAGGACGAAGGTCTAAAAACCAAGGACAACATGGAGGCATACCTTAATTCCCCACACAAAGTCTTTGAAGAAGACAAGTGTGAGGGAATGCCCACTGTCATGTGGATGGATGCTCTTACCATGTTGACAACCACGGGGAGAAAGAACTGGTGGCCGGCGTAGGGAATGCATGGGTGAAGGAGTTCCCAGAACCCTCCGTTGGATACAAAATTGGTCCCCGAAGTAGTCAGGTGGCAGAATTGATGGCTGTGCATCAGGCCATCCTCATTGCTGTCCAGCATCAACTCCACGAACTGGTCATAATCACAGATTCGGATTATGTACGGAACGGGTTTGTGGAGCACCTGGTCAACTGGAAAACCAGAGGCATGTTATGCGCTAATAACAAACCCCTGAAACATGGGAAGTTAATCCAAAATATTGATGATCTGGTCACATCAAATGGGATGACCATCTACTGGAAAAAGATCAAGGGTCATTCCAAAGTAGAGGGACCAGACAAAACTCGAAATGACTTAGCTGATCAGCTGGCCAAAACCAGGCACATCCAAGGGGATCTAGTAGAAATAGAGTCCCTGTTGGGGGAAATCCAGGTCACTGCTATCACTAGGTCCCAGACAAATGCTCACAATGATCTTTCAACTGCACAATGGAGTAAGGAGACCCCTGATGCTGATTTAATTACAGCTCAGAAGGGGGATCCAATTATTGGTAAGTTTTACCAACACCTTGAGGACCCTGAGAACTTTCCCCTGATGGATACCGATTGCATTGGGAAAGAGGACCTAAGAGTGTTGATGAAATGTCCAAAAATGTTTCGAATCCAAGACGGTTTGTTGGTAAGGAAATCCCAAGCTGGCCATGATTGGTGGGTGGTTCCTACCTCATTCCGAAGCCTGATGTTAAGTCACGCCCATGATGCAGCCACCGCCGGTCATAGGGGGTTTCACACAACACTGTAAATCTTAAGAGAGTTTGCATACTGGCCACACATGGGGCAGGACCTCGACCAATACTTGAAGGGGTGTCTTGTGTGTGAACACTTTCAGCCATCATCCCTCACGCACCGTGCGCCTCTCCAAAAGAGAGGGATGACACTGCCATGGTCAGATTTGCAAATCGACTTTGTAGGCCCTGTAATTCGCTCGTCTAGAGGAAACAAGTACATGTTGACCGTTACATGCTTGTTTACCAAGTGGGTGGAATGTCTCCCGGCCCCAAATTGCAAGGCAGAAACAGCAGCTGCCCTGATGATTAACCACATCTTTTCCCGTTTTGGTCTACCTCAAAGGATTGAGTCAGACAGGGTTAGCCACTTCACCAGTGAAGTAATGACAAAGATTTGGGAGATACTGGGGGTCAAAAGGAAGTTACATATTGCTTAACGGCCAGCTTCTTCTGGGGCAGTAGAGAGATATAACCGAACCATTGTGAGCATATTAAAAAAGTTTGTGGCAGATTCTGGGCCAAGTTGGGATATCCGATTACCTCTGGTCCTAATGGCCATCAGATCTACCCCTTCATCTGCAACCAAAATGTCACCATTTGAGTTGATGACGGGACGCAAGATGGTGCTTCCCCAGCATTTGCTCTACAGGACCCAGGAGCAGACACTGATTTTTTTTTAAATTTTTTTTTTTTTTTTTAAAGTATTTTATTGGCATTTATATAAATACAACACAACCATCAAACGGTAACACAACAAACAAACTAAAACAAAGTAACTAATTAACTACCACAGTCTTCATAGGTGAATATATTGTTCATAATTGTGGCGGCGGGCGAGAGGCTGGTGTGCGGCACACCCAAGTTCACAGGGGCTTGAATATCAGGTTGACCATTCTTGGGGTAAGTCACAAGCAAATCTCTAGTGAGGGTGAAAGCTCAGGGGGGTTTGTGGTTGGAGGCAAATTGGATGTCACGCACCAGGGCCTTCCATGAGTCTAGGGTGTCGTTGGAGTCATCATCGTTTGAGCGGGTTCCATCCTGCCAGGCCCTAGTTTCTGCCTCTGTCCACTTTTCCAGGTCCATGAGCCAACGTCCGTGCCTTGGGCCCCTTGGGGATTTCCATGCCATTGCAATGGAACGTTTTGCAAGGATGCAGGCTAGGTCCATCAGTTTGACCAGGTGTTTGTATTTGCTAGGCCTGGGATGAGCTCCCAATAGGCATTCCTTTGGGTTCCACTCATATCTCGTGAGTCCTGCTGCGGTGCAGGTACGTTCCACCATGGACCAGAAATTTGCTGTTTTGGTGCAAGTCCAAAACATATGGACCATGTCCGCTTTGTCATTTCCACACCAGGGGCAGTTCGGCGGTGCATGTTTGTTGAAAGTAGCAACTCTTAGTGGGGTCATGTATGTCCTGTACAGTACGTTCAATTGAACCTGTTTAAATCTAATGTTCCTCGACACCTCCTTGGGGTATAGTAGTATTCGCTCCCATTCACTGTCGGTGAGCGCGATCCCTAGTTCGGATTCCCATTTCTGTCTCAGGGACGCGCTTTTCGGGTTGGGTCTATCGTTTAGTTTGGTGTACAAGCGGGAGACCGGTTTCCAACCGTCTGCTAGATCGTACATCTCCTGGAGGAGGGGGTCCGGCGGGGGTTCTTCTGGCCAGTCAGGCCACTGTGCCTTTGCTGTCCGCTTGAG
Source organism: Ambystoma mexicanum (assembly GCF_040938575.1). Taxonomy (NCBI): domain Eukaryota; kingdom Metazoa; phylum Chordata; class Amphibia; order Caudata; family Ambystomatidae; genus Ambystoma; species Ambystoma mexicanum. The sequence continues at coordinate 584,871,395 of NC_090923.1, read as the reverse complement.
GCGGTGGTACCACAGGAACTGGGTGTTCGAGATGCCTTCGTTGGCCTGTAGCGATTCGAGCTCTCTGAACATGCCACTGATAAATGCCTCCACAACTCATGGGTATGTGGAGAATTTAAGGAAACACCTTCAACATGCTTTTGCCTATGCTCAGCGGAATCTAGAAAGATCAGCCGAGAGGATGAAGACCCACTATGATTTAAAAACTACCCGAAAGGAATATAAGGTGGGTGATCTGGTCTATCTATACAATTTCCAAAGGAACCAGGCCAAACAGCGAAAATTCCTGCCTACATGGAAGGGACCGTTTGAAATTATAGACAAAATCTCCCCTGTTGCATACAAGATCCGCATCCCCAAAGGAAGTGGGTACATATAATCAGCTAAAGTGTTGCCATCCCAGGCACACGCTGCAGCAACTGGAGGAGTCCTCTGCAATACCAGAGGGGGCCGCTCCAGAGTAAGTCAGTTCAAACTCTAAAATATTCCACATATCAAAAATATAGTAACGTAATGCAAATGTGCCCTGTTATATATTGTTTTTAAAATCAGACTGCAAAATGCATTTGGATGTATAAAATGTACATGTTCGCCACACCATTATTAGTGGTGGAAAAATGTCTAGGAATGTGTATTGCCGCTTTTGCTTTATCATCCTAGGAGAGAGGAAACCATGGAGACTGACCAAGGAGGACGACCGGGGACCGGGAGCAGAGACCCGAGGGGCCAGGGGTACCGCCCAATCCTCCCATCAGGACCAGCAAGGAGAACTGATTGATCGACTGGAGGGAGGAAAAGATGCTGAACTGTGCCATCCATGGAATTGGAAGAAGAGGAGGCGAACATCCCAGATCTTGCGAGTTCCATCAGTGAAAGGACAGAATGGCTATCACAAGAGGGGGGGCTTGTGGGATGTTTTTACCCATGCATCCAAGCCCTACAATAACACTGTGCAGTACTGGCATGGAAAACATCATGATGGCGAGAACTCCCCAGAGAGTGCACAGGGAAAACATGAAGAATAGGCTGCCACCCATTTTTGCCTATGTTGTGAGCACAGGAGGGCACTGCCTAAAACCACCATTGGGCTACACACACAGTAGCCTGAAACCATTGGGAATGGCAATGCTGACTGCCAAAAAAAGCAACTCAGAAATGTGGGGAATTCATTTTCTTTATCCCAAAAATGGTTGCATTATCAGTACTCACCACTATCAGAAAGCCAGCGTTTTAAAACCACCAGAATTTTGTGTAAAACTGCACAAATGAAACAAAACCAGACCAAGGAAAGACTTGCTAAGAGGTGGAAGAATGTAAAACCATATTGTGAAATGACTTGAAGGAAGTAATTATTTAATGTATAGGTACAAATTGTCAGTTTGATTTGAATGTAGAAAACTGGGAACAAAAAGTGACATTTAGCTGAAACCTGGCTTAGTGAAACTGTATTCTGCCTGGACCCCCGACAGGAGAAACCTGTTCAGCCACTCTTCCCAGGCCTAGCTGCATCCTGCTGCCCCTTGCCAAAAGGAGTTGTCACCTCTCTGATTAGATTAGGGGTGGAGCACTTGGGAACTGGAAGGAACAGAACAATGCAACTCCCTTGACTCAGGCAAATGTTATATTGGGGGCGTCGTAAAGTGGCTTCCTCTTAGGGGAAACTGGGAGAGGCAGTGCCTCTGCTAGCAGCTGAGCTTGGGGGAAGTGGATAAACCAGTTATTCCACCCTGTGATGTGGGAAGCCACACCCCTTTTTGACCAGGGCATAATTTTAAAAAGATAGATAACTCATAGTGCGGACTTGTCAGAATTATATAAGTAATATCATTATTTTTGTGATTTTTCTGTGAACATTTTGAGAGGCGTTAGGAACCTGTGGTGTATTCTGGGGGATTGCTGGCGGAAAATAGGGTCTCACTCCAAATGTCTGCATGTTAAAAATCTGACACTTCATCAATTAATGTCCATACTCCTTGCGCACATGTGTGTAATTTTGGGTAAATGTCCGATATTGCAAAACCAGTTAAAAAGCGCAAAATGTTGTCATTTTTTAATGCAAGCCCCCAGGAAGATCAGAGGCGGACAAGCATGGACCATAAGGAATATATAATGTGCACATGTAATTTCAACAAATTGTATATCTGGGAAGGATGTATTTGAATCAAATATAGATTTGTGGGCAAACTGACCAGGGGAGGATCCTCTGACCCTTAAACAAACTTCATCATGCTGACAATCCATTTCCTTCCCCCAATCATGGGAGAGGGGAGAATTGGGCCAATGACAAGTAGAGAGGGGCAGGCTTAGCTAGGCCCAGGCACACCCCCATTTTCAAAACACATAAAAAGAGACTGCTGGGACAGGTAGAGACATTCAATTCCATTTTCTTTTTTTAAAAAAATTATTTTTATTGGTTTATAAAAAAACCTTTAAAGAAAATGACATCACTTTAATTATTCATATATAAAAAAATATCATAATTGACCAATAGGCAAAAAGAGACAGAGAATGTCACAAAGTAAGAAATATAAACAATATAAACGATTAAAATAATAAAAGTAATAAAAGAAATAAACACTGAATTAGGCAAAATACATCACAAATCACTAGCCAATATTTAAGTCCATTTTTTCATGTGATTTGGCTAGGTCATCTTCAATGTTTTTAAGGAGAAATGTCAAGGCGTATGTTAGTTTATTATTAACCTCTGTAAAACATTCCTCCCACCATTCTTCCATGGTATGAAGAGGTTTATTTGCCACAATTGTATTAAACAGTGTCATTCTTCTCGTGGAGAAAGCTTCACAAGTTAAAACCAGATGTTTGATATTCTCTTCAAAATGGTCACAGAATCTACAGTTCGGGTTCAACTTCTCATATTTGGTCCATCGTCTAATTACCTCTTTTGTCTTAAATTAATTTAGCCTGAATTTCATAAGCAGGATTCTCTTCTGTTTGTCCGGACATTTTTCGAGATATTTATAGATTGAATTGTAGGCTTTTCCTTCTGGGGGAACGTTTTTCATGAGCGAATATTTGGCTCTGTCTGTGCAGGTGCTGATCCAATCGATTTCCCATAACTTTTTTTTTACAGCATCTGGGTTTTCCATCAAAGTGATTACATCACTTTTTATATCCGTTAGGATTTGATGACATTGATTTATCCAGGCTGAAAAAATTGTATTTGATTGTTTGTCAGCCAGATTATGCAGAATTTTCATTTGCGGTGCACCATTTGGCAGGATTATCTTGCAAAAGATTGACAGAGTGTTCCATGTAATTTTTGCATTTATTGAAATCAGCCCCAATTCGTATCTTACTACAACTGCCGGCAATCCTCTACCAACTTTCAGAATTCTGCCCCAAAAGATGTTTTCAAGATTATCCCACAAACTTGCAGGGCATCCAAACGCAGTTTCGGCACCATAGATTATCGCAGGTACCGCTTTTTGTTTGTAAAACCTTAAAGTTGGAACCAGTGAGAACTTGCCATATTTTATGTCTAAGGCCATAGCTTGGGCACTTAATTGACAACATTTTGATTTTGTTTTTTCAACCCAAGTATGATCATTTATGTTGGAATTTAACCACATATCCAGGTATTTTACCTGTTTTACCTGTTGGAGTATTTCGCCGTCAAGGCACCAGTTGAATTTCTTGGATGTACCTTTAGTCAGCTTTTGTAATGTTAAAATGACAGATTTACTTGGATTTATCTGTAAACCGTTAGCTTGGACGTATTCTTCCAACATATGTAGTTTCCGTTGTAGCCAATGGGTGTAAGGTCCATTAGGACTAGGTCACCAGCATATAGGATCCCATTTAAAGCAGTGTTGATTATTTTCGGGTCAAATCCTTTTGCTTTTCCAAATGCATCACCAATGTCAGAGATGAAAGCATTGAATATTATTGCCGCTAAAGGACACCCTTGTTTGACTCCACAGTAGGTACGAATGGGTTCCGATAGAATGCCACTTGCGTCCAACCGAATATAGATTTTAGTATCGGTATGCAAATCCTTGATGGCATGTAACAGGCTATTTGGACAATTCCAGCTTTTTAATTTTGTCCAAAGGGTTTCTCTGTCTATGCTATCAAAAGCATGAGACAGGTCAACAAATGCAAGATACACTTTCGATTTTTTCATGATCATGTCCATTTTTATTAAGTTAATGGGTATTAAGTTTAGGCAACAACCAACACCCTACACAAATCCACTTTGTCTGGCGTCAATATGATTGGTTGAGACTAGCCAATCCATCAGTTTATGCTGGAGTTGTGTTGCATAAACCTTACCTAATACGTCCAACAAGGCAATAGGCCTATAATCAATTGGGTTTGATTGATTGCCCTTTTTGAATATTGGGACAACAATGGCTTTTTTCCATGACACAGGGGTGATACCTTCCATAGCGATTTTATCAAACAGAACCTTACAAAACTCAGCCCAGGCTTCCGGGTCAGATTTTAACATGGCATTTGTTATGCCATCCGGACCAGGTGCTCGAGAGTTGGAAAGTTTTTTGATGTCTGACAAAATTTCAACCTGATCAAACTGAATATCCCAAGAAGAGAGAACAGGTAATGGAGGGTCAGGAGTGTTACCCTTTTTTGAGAACAGGATTGAAAAATCAATTTTTGTTCAGTGACCATGTTCTTATTCGATGCTGTCTGTATTCCAGATTCGTTATTAATAATTGACCAGAAATCTGCAGAGTTTTTCTCTTTCATAGACTTCATTATTTGTTCAGCATCATGTTGTTCAGTTAAGGAACGATGTGCTATCAACCAGTTCTTATAGTTTTGGTTGATCTTTTTCCTAGTCTTCAGGGCATCCAAATGACTGTCATTTTTTAATTGTCGCAGGGCCTTGCGCATTTCTCTCTTTCTCATGACAGTTTCAGGGTTATAAATATGTGAGTATTTTTGAGACTGAATACCATTTGGGTCTCTAGAAATCTTATACTGTTCTAACAGGGGAGTATAATCTACACCCAACAAGTCAATTTGTTTCTCATAATCTTTTTTCAATATATTCACATGTTGTGAATTAAGTTTTAATCTATTACCACTATTATTGGGAATTATTTTCCAATTCCATGTTGTTGAGGATAATTGTTGTGGCATTTCAAGATGTGCTATGATCACATTATGATCACTGACTTGTGTGTTAAAGACTTTGAAATTTAGAATCCGGAATGATACATTTTCAGATACAAAAATGTAATCCAAAATGGAGTTCTGTTCATTTCTTTGCCAGGTTGGTTTGGCAGGTATGTCTCCCTCGACGTTACCATTCAGCCTGGAGATTCTCCTTAAGGTTAGTTCTTCGGACCATTTTTGTATCAAATTCTGTTTCCTTGAGAGATCATTCTTGCTTCTTTCTATAAAATCCAGATTAAAATCTTCACATATGATCAGGCCAGCACTGGTATCTTTGATCAATAATTCATCAATTGTATCCATAATTTGTTCAACAAAGGACGATGTTCCAGCTTTACTATGATGCCAATATAAATTCATGACAAAAAGTGTCAGATGTTTATTGTCACCATTAATGTTCCTTTTGATGGTAACAACTTGAATATAGGATGATATGTTGTTATATTCCATCAGCCTACACCAGAGGCTTTTTTTACAAGAGTGAGAATGCCTGCGCTTGGACGTCCTTTTATCCCTTTAATAGCAGGGTTAAGTGCTATTTCATAATCCTCTGCAATTGGGCAGATATCCAACCAAGTTTCTTGCAGGCATATTATATCTATCTCATTGATCCAATTTTCTTTAAAGTTATATAAATGGGTAAAACCTCTTGTATTCCACGAGCCAATGGCTAGGCTAACATTTTTCAGCTTCAGTAAGCATTAACTTCGGTTATTGTTCGCTAAAGTTGCTGCTAACCAGTTCCACTCATTATGCGGTACTTGGTTCTCTTCGCTTCCTTTTTTTGTGGAATTTGATGAGTGTTTTTTACTGTAATTCGGATTAACTCAGATTGTTTCGCTTTTTGATTATTGAACTGTTCATTTCGAAGCAGATTGAATTGTTTATAGTCCGCTTTCCAACTTTCATCTTCAATTATTTTTTATTCAATTCCATTTGCTGCGGAGCATGCTGACCGACGACTTCCACATCCAGAGATCCAGACTTCAAATCCATCAATCTCCAAAGACCAGAACTTTACTTCAGAACTTAAAGCAAGGGCCTAAACCCACAAACTGAGAACTCTTCTCAGCAGGCCTCAGCAACCTTAAAATCATTTGCGAACTATTCCACAGCCGGGCAAGCTGTTTGAATTCTTTTGCGAAGAACAATTGCCAGAGACCAGACCAGAGATCCAGAGTGACCCAGACCGCTGTGAGCAGAACCAGAGAGCTGACCCAGATCGCTGTGAAGTGCCGAGACCAGAACCAGAGTCCAGTCCAAAACCTGACCAGATCCGTGGCGAGGCCTATTTCAAATCTATATTGTGAGTACCTAGCAGAACTGTGCAGAACCAATCTCTTAGTTAAAATAATCTAATCCAAACTATTTTAACCTAAGTAGAACAGCCTCCTAGAAATCGTGTCATCTGTCATTTGTAAAGCTGCACAACTATCACCTGTCAATTCTGCAGCTGCAAGCTGTCACCTGTCATTTTGAGTTTACTTTAAATCCAAAAAACTACCTTTATTTAATCGTCCGTATCTCTGGAACCGTTTGGGCTAGGAACGAAATTTAACTTGGAATCTCAGCTTTCCAACGAACCTAGAACTGACTCCTTATACTTTTGCCGTAATCACGATTCACGCACTCGCGAATTTTGCTGTGATTTGCGATTTGGCCTGATTTCTTTACCTGTAAAAAGATAGCAGCTTCTTGCTTTCCTCTGCTAAAAATTTGTTTGCCTCTTAATAACCATCCCTGAATCATTGCTAAAGTGAGCCTGAGCTCATCCCAAGTATCTCTCACTCACTCTGAACTTCCTAAAGGGAATCAAAAGCATTTTCAGCATATTTCTCACTTCATTGCCACCACATTCAAAGCATTTGGGCCTGTGTTTTAAAACTCATACCGGTTTTCTCTAAGCTTACTGGGGTGGGAATTGAATTTCATATTGCATTTGATTGCATTCCTGAGAACTGTGTGTGTTACTTCCATCTCCTTCCATTTCTTACATTGCATAGGGGAGGGGGGTGAATTGCCAGAGAAAAAGTGATTATCTTATCTTTTGCTAAAATCATATCAAGTATTTCTGTACTGCATTTTATTCCTCATTGCTTTTCCCTTGAAATCATAAAAGTATTTTTGCTACTTTATCCATCCTATACTAACTCCTCATTGGTTATAAAGAAGTGTGCTAGTGTCAGATTACCCATTGTTGATTAACATTATATTTATAAGGGCGATATCGATTATTAATTTATTATAAAAGCGTGGTATCTATATTTTGTTTTATTTCTCGAATAAACCTTTTAAACTTGCAAAACAGAACTACTTCATGGCTCAGTGGGGTCAGGGGGATTCTAAGAGAGGGGTGTTATATAGGGGTAGTCATCCAGAACTCATGAACTGGACATAAAGATATATCAATAAGGGTTTCCATTCAGTATCCCAGACTAGGCATTGACTTAGCTGTAGTGTTGAATTGAATCCTCTTACAATGGTGCTTGCTGATATTTAATGTTTTTGAGATTATAAGTGTTGAGAAATAAGCCTTGAGATAATTAAAGATTTATTAAATATAACACAGTAACAATCTGGTAAGAATCAACAGTTGATTGTGACTTGTCATTGTGGGGTACACTCCTCTTATGCACCTTTGTAAAACATTGAAGAAAACAAAGAAGATGCAATAGTAGAATCCTCCTGTCCCCTGCACAATCTCATATACTCTACAACAGTCAATATTCAATAAGTGCTTGGTATAATTATAAATGAGTCAATATACAATGTTAAGAAAAACAAGAATAGATATGTCATTGTGTAAAAACAAGAACAATGAATTTAATGGCATCAGATTTTCTGTATCAGATACAAGGTCCGTACGTAGCTGATGCGTTTCGAGGATGTCACCTCTTCTTTGGGAGCTATACGGACTGGAAAGGAGAAAAGTTACATAAATCACTAAGTAAATCTAATCTATTCTCCAAGGCAACAGATATTCAACAATTAACGAAAAGCTCAATTTATGGAGTGAATAGTCAAATCTTTTTTTTTAAAGATCCAGCATGGGAACCTCCATAACCAATAGCCTGCTGGATGTGACCCCAAGTATATAATCAGTCAAATGTGCTGATAATAGTGGTGTTGGATAGAGTCCGGACTAGACATCTTTTGAATAATCACCCATGCATATAGTGCCTCTAAGTGGAGTGGGGGCCCATGGATCCATAAGCTCTTACCTAGGTTATCTATAATGGGTGCAACAGGAAAGTAGAGAGGGCTGAGGAGCCAAATCCCATGGGTAAAAGCACAGCGAGCAAACCTAAATGGTCTGATCAACTAATGTTCAACACACAAATGTGGAAACAATTTAAATAACTTGATGAGACCAACCTGAAAATGATTCCAGATAACCATTCCAGTTCCCAGCAACTAAGCAACGGTTCTAGTATTTGTATGGGTAGTAATGCATGGCCATATGCTCAAGAACCAACAGGGATTCAATGTAACAAAAAGGGTGTCAAGTGATGAGCGCAGCGCCACTCATCATAATTTCGAAATGCTAACGATGATTGCATAATTTTCAATATGACAGATATCAAATCCAACATGCAATATATATCCTTCAAAATAACAGAGATTAAGTAATCAGGGAGTGTGGAATCTCTTCCCATATTCACATTACCACATGGCCACTCAATCAAATGTTTAGAATCAGCGTGATCTCCAAATTTAACAATCGCTGTAAAAACAAAGCCTTATCCCCATCACTTCTCTCAAATCAGAGATATTCAGCACTAATATCCTCAAAAGAGTGCTTCATTTATAGTTGAGGCACTCTCTGCAACCACTGCTGCGACTAATCTAAACTGTTCCAAAAATGATCGTACTAAGAAAATGACAAAATAATAATGGATCGGTCATCAGTGCAAATGCACATAACCTAAAGCCATACGTGCACATAACAAACCTGTCTCCGTTTCAAATGATCGATAAACACAACTTACCCTGCTAAGCAGGTCACAACTTCAACTAGAGATCTCAAGTACGTGGCATTTGTGTCTATCACCATCGGAACAAGCACTGTTCCAAGCATACACGTACACCATCTTGTGGCTACCGGTTACATCAAGTTTCATCAGACACTGAAGACACTAAAGAAGGACAGCTCACTAACGCAATGAACATCCCGCGTCCATCTTGGAAGGATTTTTGCCAATATATACTAATGTCACATCAAAATACGATGTATGGCTGATCAATCTTAACAATGCATGACTATTAGCAGGATGATTCGCCTAGAAGAGTGGTGCGCCCCACTTCTTCGCTTGTTAAAAACCACATGCCACAGCATTAAATGTACTCATTTGTTTGTTTGTTTGTTTGTTTGTTTGTTTGTTTATTTGATATGGCGCAGCAGAGACCCGGAGGTAGTTGGGTGCAAGCATTACAAGGATACTTATCAGCTTAGTTACACATTGTTATAAATATACAAGATTTACATGTATGACTGTACTCATAATCTGTGTACGCACCAATATCCCGGGTGTAAAAGAATATGGAATATGTTGATTAAAAAGATGCATGTCTGTAGGGAAAAGTAAATGGCATTTAGGAATAATTCAAGAGCAGAAATAGACAATCTGCACACTATAAATTTGTGTGCATTATTAAAGGTAGCATGGAGGAAAACATTAATCGGGTCAGCATCCAGGAGGTATAGGTGTGGAAAGTGAAAAACTTCACCTATTCCCCCTCAGAAATCGTAGTTTAACAAAGGTGACAATCAAATAGTATTGCATATTCACTTCCTCTGCTAACTATTCATGTTAGTCCCGAAAGATCTTTTGCATAGTAATCGTTATCAACTATATACATTCTATTATTTGACATTCTGAGAGTCACCTAAACATCAACCTAAGACATAGGGCCTCATTACGACTTTGGAGGAAATACCGGGCCATTCTGAGTATGGAGGGCCTGGTATTTCCTCCTTCAGGTAACCCGGCCCCGGTACTTCCCCATTCCCATTCCAGCCTCATAGGGCTCAATGGGAATGGGGAAGGAGCTAACAACGGGCCCATTATGAACAGGCCCGTTGTTAGCTCCCTGGTCCCCTCGTGGGACCCGCTATGGATGTCTGGAAAAACCAGACGTCCAGAGCGGGTCCCGCGAGGGGACCTCGTAATGGTGCGGAGTGGGTTTAACGGTGCAGGCACCATTACCGGCGCCGTTAAACCCATTCTGCACAAGTTATAATGAGGCCCATAGTGTTCTTAGTTATATAAATTGAGGTATTGAAAAGATGCAGCATTGATTACTGTGCAAAGGGACAAGATCCTTTTAAAAGAGAAAATACATTAAAGTCAAGAACGAGAGTCTACTATAGACTTTCACTGTGGTTATTGCATATGTTGCACAAGAACATTCCAAACATGGACAAAACAGTGCGTCAGAACAGGTACATTGAGTGTTAATTCCCAGTAAGTCCCATATTCACAAACCATCTTGTTGGGAATATATTACAGTGGTATGGAGTGCAGTACCCTATATAAAGAAATTCAACGAGAAGTCCTCATTAAGACCCTTTGGTTGAGGAGAACAGTAAAGTTGAGGAAGGCAAGTTAGTTCAGAAGAAATTGTACAAATGTGCTATAGAAGGGGCAGTATTGGCAAGTGGAGAAGGAGGAGGAATGCAAGAAACAACGTGTGAATCGGAGGTGAATAATGTACACGCAGTGGATCAAAATGGGTATGGGTTTTGGCCACGAGGTAGAGGTGGAGGATTTAGAGGAAGAGGAGGTGGATTTCAGAACACCCAAAGTGGATTTCAAAATGCCCAGGGCGGAGATCAGAACACTCAGGGAGGATATAATGGTGGGTTTGCCAGAGCGCCACCCCCATTGTGTTGGAAATGTGGGATAGCAGATCATATTGCACATCAATGTAGAAGCCGAGGAAGCATGCAACATAATAGACACAATTCAAGAAGGGGGACAGGCTGTCCACTGCCATAAGCACACAAATACAAGAGGGCTGTGTCCAGGATCACACATCCTTTCAGACACAGATGCCACAAGCACAGCAGGCTCAACAGAAGGGGCCAGTGCAAATGCACCCACTGCGAGGGCAGTCACAACAACCACCTATGCAGACACAACAGAATGCGAACAGAGGGCAAACACTAGCACATATGATAGGGGGTGTCACTGTGGTAGGAGGGAATCCTTTTACAGGGACAGGGATGAATTTGTACCCTCCATAGGACAGCTCACAGAGTGACTTGATGTGTTTAGTACTATCAGTAACACCAGACCCCCAAGAGGAATCAAGGGTCGGTGAGACGATGGGAGGCATATTTTCTGCTCTTCTTGTATACACTGGGGCGACTCGCTCTTGTATAAGGGAGGGAAAATACCTAATGTCAGGTATTGCCATGAATGTTGAAGGGTTCTCTGGAACTATGATTTTAGTTCCTTTTACTGATAAATTACCTGTTTCTATAGGGGAATGTGACATGTTTGTCCCCTTGTTATATTCTGGACAAAAGCCAGTTAATATTTTGGGTAGAGATTTGATGATGAAACTTAACATGAAAATGTCATTCACAGATCAAGGAATAGTGTGCTCCACTCCAGGAATAAGCTATTTAAATGTTGCAGAGTTTATACTGGCATTTACAGGACAAGTGGCTCTATGAGGAGTTCCGGTAGATACGGAAGTCTTCATGTATGGGGTGAGCATTTTGTTAACATGTTCTTAATTCTCATGCGCGTGCTCTGCTTTTTCTTCGTGTGAGTCTGGAGGATCTGCACTCCGTTCCTACTACTGCTTATCTGCTATAACATTAGCGGTATGCTTTGCTTTTGAAATTACGAAAAAAAGAAAAAAGAAAAAGGTGCATTAAAAAAATTATTATTGTAATATGGGTTATCACTGAGGGACCTTTACTGCATGCAGATCCACTGCCTGCTAGCGCTCCCTGGGCAGACTGCACTGCGGGAAGTGGGCTTTTCATGTGAGAAGCCTGTGTGCCCTTCGCAAGCTCGGGCACCATGCAGCATTTCCAAGATGCCAGCTGCCTTCTACCCTCACTTCGAAGGCACCTCCGAGTTCTTTCACCCGCCTTACCTCTGGCTGATTGGGCCTCACAGCATTCCTTGAGCCTATTGGGGAACCGGCAGACTTTAGCCAGCCCCCTCTCCAAAGGCCCACATCTAAAACACTGTCTCTGCCGTCTGTGTTTTGGCTGGGCATGCAGCCCCTCCTTTTGTTACTGCTGCAAAGGCATGTTTGTTGCTTGGTTCCACCCGTCTGCCCCTGGACTTTGGCATCCCTCCCATCATCACGTGAGTGCTGACTTTTGTTCTCTTGCCTGCCTCATCTCTACATGACTCTCACCCTCAGCCCTCTAGGCATTCGCATTGCCCTATCTCTGTTGACTTATGACCTATCTTCTAGATTGACTCTTTGCATTTCCTGAGTCCACTCCAGCCAGCCATCAATTCTGAACTGCTTTGGTATACCTGTGTCTCAATCCTCGAATTTAGGTGTGCTTTCATCCTACATTGATTATGTTTGTTGTTTAAAGATCGAATTTAGGTGTGCTCTCATCCTACATTGATTGTATCTGTTGTTCATAAATCGAGTTTAGATGTGCTTTCATCCTGCATTGATTGTGTCTGTTGTTTAAAAATCCAATTTAGATGTGTTTTCATCCCGCATTGAGTGTGTCTGATGTTTAAATATTGCATTTAGGTGTGCTTTCATTCTGCATTGATTGTGTCTGTTGTTTAAAAATCAAATTTAGGTGTGCTTACATCCTGCGTTATTATGTTTTGCTAAGTTAGATATCCAATCTACTTCCATGCTCTTGTGTTGTCTCTGCTTCTTGCTCCCTTCTACCTACCCCTTTTAGTTCCCACTGCTTTTCCCTTTCCTATTTTGTTCCTTGTGAGCTTGCACCCTCTTATCAACTCTCTCCATCGTGCCCCAGTTGCTCAGCGTAGTTAAGTGCACCACACCTTGTCCCCTCTCAATGGCACTCGCTATCTCTCCTATCTTCTCTAACTGGTTCTCTATCTCCTATCTATCCTGCTCACTAAGTCTGGCAGGAGAGGAAACTTAAGAAGGACACACTTGGCTCCAACCCAGGCCTTCCTAAGGCTGACACTTATGTCAGTGCATCCGCCAGAGAGACTCTCACAGACATCCTCTTTGTCGTTCCCTCCCCTGACCCTTAGACTCTACATATGGTCTCTCTGCTCTCCCCCTACCCTTCCTCACGCATCAATAGTGGCACCCACTGGGAGGTCCTTGTTGCCTTCTCCTCCACCTGAAGGGTCATCATAAATGTCTATCGCAATGGTACCATCTTGGTACAAGGGTCTCTACACAGCCTCCTTCTTTTCGATAGGCTCCTACCCCGCCTTATCAACTTTCCACCTTCCTCCTCACTGGTTCCTTTGTCATCTACCACTGTCCTGGTTCCCTTGCCTGCACTCCCTTTGACCCCTCTACCTTCTCTTGCCTCTATCTCTCTGGCAACTGTGAGACTTCCAGTGGTGACATTTGTACTTTTGTCCCCTGCTCCCCCGCCCCCGTAAATCTTTCAGAAATGGCAATCTGCTCCACATTGCTACGCCTAACTCTCGCTCTGCAGTCAAGCACTCTTCCGATATCTTCCGAGATGCCCATGGCCATGCCTCATGAGGGATGGTCATAAGACGATAGCTCAGCAATAGCAGGAGGGGCAGGGATGAGAGACGTTTTGGCAATGCCACCGGGGGGGATGGAGGAAGAGATAGGGCTGACAAAGGAGGGTGTTTCAGTGTCAATTGAGGAGATGGCACAGGGGCAGGTGGAGGAGAAAGGGCCAGTGAAAGGTGTCCTTATGATGGAGGTACTGGTTATGACAGGGGTAGGCAAGTAGGCACAACTTGTTTTAATATAGGCAAAGGGCATTGTGGTTGCAGATCCACTAGACTTGTTGTTTGAGAATGTCTTAATGAACCTTGAGAAAATAACACAGGGAGAAGAAGCGGCAGAGGTGTTGAGCTGCATGGAGCGAGATGATGAAAGGGGGTAGGTAGTGGGGCAGTGGGAGCAATAAACGCAAAATTAGGTGCATAGGATGAGAAAGAGGTGGGCCCCCAGCAGACATCCCAGAAGGAGGAAGAGACTAAGGCATCTGCACCTCTGCTTACTCTTGCTACAGGGTCAGGACAGGTCCAGGCCTCTCTTGTGAAGTGTAAGGTAGTACAGGTGACAACAAAGGCTCAGACCACATTGTTTATCTCCTTATGGTCCAGATAGTATTTAAGAAGCAAGAAGGTACTGTGATATGCAACCCATGCAACACCAGTGAAGCGAGGTACGCCAAAGAAGGATTTCTCTTTCAGTGTGGGCACAATGGACAACTACATGGAATGGAACCATGATCTGATTAGTCCTGCACACAAGTCTGCTTCCAGTGACCTCTCATCCCCCACGCCATCACACCCTACACTGGTAGGGATGATATTAAGGGAGTGTCCTCACAGGTGAACACACCTGCCCATCACCGATCACAGACACACCAGCACAGGAACCCTTCACTACCCTATCTCTCACTCCTGCCCAGGCAACTTTACCGTACTTCATACTACACCAGTAGCACCTTCCATCAGCCGGGTCTGGCTCCCAAAATCACTACCACCGGAGCGTACTGTTGTTGGTAGCCCTTAGGGCGTGACACTATTTGGGCAGGCTTAGAATGAGAAAAGGGTCCATCATGCTGGCATGTAGTGCTTGTATTTTCAGATGATCATCAGTCAGGGGGAGCTGCAACACACTTAAATGGTGGATGCAGTGGAGGGATACATGCTCTGGCACCACCATACCCACATGTAAGTATTTGTATTTGTATTTATTTATTTGTATAGCGTGCCAAGTCCTCAGGCATCTGGGCGCATTACTTAGGTTACACAGGTACATAGTTACATTGTCATTGTACATAAGCAGAAGGGAACATACAGAACAATGCAGAAAAATAGTATACAGTCAAGAATTTGTACATATGAGAAGTTGTGACTTATTGAGGACTGGGCAAAGGGTAGAAAATGGCTGGATTGTGTGACTGCTCTCTGAGCAGGAAGGATAATCTCTGCATATGGCAGCAGAAGATCTCCATTTGTGTGAGAGGGTCACATTATCTACAGAAATGACAAGTGAGAGAAAAATATTGATAGAGTATTTCAGGAGAATAGAATAAGGTGTCTGCACCAGTATTAAATGAATGGACCAAATATTTGGCCACAAATGATCTACAAACTTAATTTACTGGAATACAACCTAAATATCTGCAAATGGCAGAAATCAATTCATTATTGGTATATCTTACTTTTCAACTTTCCACTTTATTATAAGGTATTTAACTTCACCATTAATAAGTATGCATGTATGTCCTTATAAGTTGTTTAACATCAGTTGGGTAAATGTATCTTTTGTAGGTGTGAACATCAAACTGTTGATAATAAACATGTTGTAGATACCAATGCCATATAAGGAGGTAAACACTGTGTATAGCTGCAATAAATAAAAAAGTTATGGTTCTTGTAATAACTGCATTCACAAACATGTTATGATTACATTTCTCATTTCAAACTTGTATATTTTTTAATTCCCTTGAAAAATCATAATATACATGTTATGTTGTCTCCCTGTAGACATGGAACCTTCATAGGGTTCCACAGCACTGTATATATTTATGGACACCAACTTTCCTGCCAGAGAGATATGCACGGACTCCTGTCAGGGCCTTCATTTTTATTAAAATAAATACTTATCAAAAAACCTAACTTTTTTCCTGGACATCCCTCACTTCAGAATGGTGACGAGCTGAAACGCTGGAGGCCCTCCTACTGTTCTTATCCTTCATACTGCCGTGTTTTCTGTCTGTTGCTGCTTTGTTGCTCATCTGGTTTCCTCTGTCCTTCATGATCCGTGCTGCCCTCCTGCAGTCTGCACATCATTGATCCCTCCTGAACCACGGTGTTCTCCTGACGTCTCAATATTTCCCGGCACTATGCCTTTGCCATTGCTCGGGACCCCGGTGCAAGTGAGGGACCCCATAACACTGCCTCCGGTCACCTGATCACCGGTCAGGGATGCTCTTCTAATTTCAAGTGCTACACACTTCCAACTGGCAACGTTGCCGACCAGCACCGTGGCCATGGAAGCCCTGCTTCCCTCTTTGTCGTCATTGACTGAATCCTGTATCACTTCTTTGTTCCTCTTCGAACCTGATTGAGGACAACTACCAAATTACCGGCAACCGGCACCGCTTCTCATACACATTGGGACTCACCCAGAACCCCCCATAAGCACCAAACAACCCCTCCGCCTCTTGTTCAACCTGCATGAATTGTTTCCAGAGTCTCCAGCCTCATTGAATCCACAACAGCACAATACTCCCTCAGTGAATCTCCCTGTTATCCTCGCCAAGGATGCCAACCTACTGCCTTACGGCTGTAGCCCCTCTCTTTATTTCTGAGCTTATTTTATGGCACATGACTGCTTCTTGTTGTCATCACTAATTTTAATACTGTTACTCCTCCTTAACCCCTGGTAAGGAGCCAACTCTGCTAATGACTTATTGGTCGACTCTGCAATACTTGGATTATCATCATTCCCATGATGGTCACTTGCTTTTCCCTTTTTGCATGTCTGTACTGTGTCTTGTGCAACCACACACCATATTGGTTTTAGAGCCCCCGCTCATGTTACTAATTGTTCCAATAACTGCTGGAAATCTGGTGTATTTGTTTTAAGAACACCTTTTCCTAGAAGTTTGTCATAGGTCTTCACTACACATCATATGTTTCATTGTACTACGCTGGTTTGCCACTTTACCTTTCTCTATTTATTTTATGCACACTTTTTCACTTATTAGTCATAAGCCTTTGTGTCATACAGCCTGCTTCATTATATTGCCCTGAATTGCCACTTGGTTGTACCTAACCTTCAGTCTCATCATGACCAATCTCCCTCCTCATTTTCTACCAACTCCTGGTGAACCTGCAATCCCGTGGGAAACCTGGAAAGAGGACTTTGTAGATTATGTCACTGCCATCCATGGCCCAAACCTTAACATTGAGATGTGCAGGGTCCTCCTCATGCACTGTTTGGGCTTTGAGGGTAAAAGAATCTTGAAAGTCTTCCTGAGCCTCCCTTTGACAATCACGCTCCTGGAGAAGAGGTTGACTTACTTAATGTGTACGAATCCATTCTTAAGAAAATGGACAAACATTATGAAAAAAAGGTCAGCATCATATAACAACGGTATTATTACGGTACTAGTGAACATTCCAAAGATGAAACCATTGAGGCCTTCATCACTACCCTTAGAGAATTGTCAAATACCTTTAGCTCTGGTCCTTCATATAATGAACGTCTGCGTAACCACTTCATGGTAAAGGTCAAAGAAATCAAAATAAGAGAGGAAATTTGGGCAAACGTTGATGAGGAGGTTTTGAATATTGCAAAACGGGTCAAGCACATGTTATGTTGTGTCAAATAGTTAGAAACCAAAGATGGCAAATATACTATTTGTGTCACCTCCTCACAAGACACAAAGAAACGTAATAGAAAAAGAAAGGTGTAATGAAAGGGGGTGACAAGAAGTCATCATCTGCCAAGTCTACATACCCCTCTGGTATCAGAAGGTGTTTCAGGTGCAGCAGTTCCTCCCACTTTGCAAATCACCCCTTGTGCCCTGCTCTCAATGCACAATGTGGAAAGTGTGAGAGGAAGAGTCACTTCACTAAGCGTTGTTACAACACAGTGAAAAAGGTAGTCAAGGAGATCAATGATAATGCTGAGAACCGTGCGTCAGAAGAACATACCTCTGAGGAAGAGTCATCTGGAATTAGTTGGTCAATGTGTAATCTTGATGTGCACTGTAGATATGATGGTAAACCTCACTCACTGGTAGTGACCAATGATACTCCTGTTAAAATGCTTATTGATTCTGGCTCGAAACATACAATCATTAACAGGGAAACCTGGCTGTCAAAACGTTCTAATGTCAGACTGAAGCTGTCACACGTAAGGGCCAATGCGTATGGTGGCTGAAGAATTGTTATGCTGGCTAGGTTTCTTGCAACTTTAAGGTGTAAAGGTAAATTGACAAACAACAAGTCTATGTCTCGGACAATGCCGGTTGTCGCTTGGGATGGTACCAGCAACGGTAGATGGGTGTGACAATCAAACCAAGAATTCTGGGTTGTATGTCCAGCATATGCTCCACTCCTGAAGACAGTATCACTGATGTGTTTAGAGAAGATTTGGGTTGCCTGAAGGGCCAATGTCATAAGATAAGGTTAAATAAAGGCTCCAAACCAGTGGCTGCCAAGGTAAGGTGTCTCCCCATTGCTTTAGGAGTGGAGATTACCAACGAAATCACCAGACTGATGGAACAAGTTATCATAGAACCTGTGGAGGCCTCAGAGTGGTGTTCCCTGGTGTTGGTGATAAGGAAGCCAAATGGCAGTACTCGCCTCTGTGTGGACGTTAGGGCATTGAGTAAATGTGTTGTGGTTGGCCATTCCCTCTTCCAAACATAAGATAATTGGTCAGCCTTACTGCAGGGGGCAAAGTATTTTTCATACTTGAACTAGCATCAGTTTACCACCAAATCAGATTACATCCTGATTCCCAGAATCTCAACACTTTTATTACACAAGATAGAACATTTTGATTTAAGAGAATGCCATTTGGACTAATATCTGCAGCAGCATTCTTTCAAAGAATTATGGAAGAAATTGTTGAGGACACCCCAGTGGTGTTCTATTCTCAAGATGATGTTCTTGTCATGGGGCCATCTCCCAAATACCATGATGACAAATTGAATACTGTTCTTCACAAATTAAGTGAGGCAGGACTCGACCCTCAGAAGTCCACATGTTGTTTTAGGACCTCACATATTGACTACCTGGAACACCACTTATCAGAGAAAGGAATCTTGCCGAGAGAGAGATTGCTTTCCTACATTGTTAAATCCACACGACCAAAGAATAAACATCAAGTCATGTAATTCTTATGGGTAGTTGAGTATTACTCAAGAATTGTTAGAAGTTTTTCTAACAAATGCATAACTATTAGAAATGTATAAAAGAAAAGGTCAAATGTTTGACTGTAGCAGTGAGTGTGAGTCTGCGTTCAATAAAGTAAAACAAAAAGCCATTGGTAATGCCCCAATCCTTACAACATTTGACACAGGTAAGGATATATACATATGCGTCATGACTGATGCTAGGGGCACTGGATTAGCTGCGGTACTCATACAATCAGACAAACAAGGTGGCAGTATAATAGCTTTTGCCTCTAGGGCCTTGAAAAAGGTAACACAAATGAACTCAGTCATTAAGAAAGATGCCCTATCAGTTACATGGGCAGGGAGACTATTCAGAACTTTCCTCTGTGGCAGGAAATTCTCCAGTATCACTGATCACAAACCACTTGTGTCAGTATTCATGTCCAAAGGACTGGAAGGAGTTTCAAGACGTATCATGAACTCGGTGACATCCATTCAGGGCTATAACTTTACCATCAAACATGTTGCCGGTAAAGATAATATGATAGCTGACTATTTGTCTATGTTTTTAGTCACCACATGTGAGGGAGACTTTGAAGAACCATTATAAGAAGTTGTGTGGGTCTGTGGAGAATCTTTTCCCGAGATTCATGGGATAACGGTCAGGGGGATGATCTAGAACTCAAAAAGGTAAAAGAGGTCTACTTCCAAGTTTGTCAGGGTGGATACCTGATAATGGGTTAGGAGAGTTTCATGGGGTAAGAAATTAACTGAGTATCGAAGGGTACGCAGGTGGTAAGAGCAGGGCGGATTATCCCTTCCATTGGAATTAGGAAGAGGTTCTTACAT
Source organism: Ambystoma mexicanum (assembly GCF_040938575.1). Lineage (NCBI taxonomy): Eukaryota > Metazoa > Chordata > Amphibia > Caudata > Ambystomatidae > Ambystoma > Ambystoma mexicanum. The sequence goes on along the minus strand of NC_090923.1, from coordinate 584,851,327 downwards.
TTGGCCCATAATAGTCACATTGGAATCTCCAGAAGCAAAGGAATTCTCTGTTCAGATTATGGGTGTCCGAGTCTGGACCCTGAGGTTGAGGACATGATAAAAAATAAGGTGTCACATGCTCTTCATCAGATAAAGTACTCAGAGCACATGTTCAACCATTGACATACAAAGAGCTACCCAACATTCCATGGGCATACATTGCTTTAGACACTTTGGGGACATTGCCTTCAAGAGAGGGAAGACACAAATATGTAATAGTTATGATTGATCTATATTCCAAAAGGGTTGAGGTACTCTCTGTGGTGGAAGCTGATTCAAAAGCTGTGATTACATTTACGGATGAGATCTTTCAAAGAGAGGGCATAGCAAAGAAAATTCTTACACACAGTGGTGTCCAATTCACCTCCAGACTGATGAGAGTTTTTTTAGACAATATGGGTGTTGAGAATCACAAATCATCTGTATTCCACCCCTCTACCAATGGGATAGTGGAAAGGTTTAATGGAACGTTAATGCAAAACATACGCATGCAAATTCAGGTGGGTAGAAGTTGGGGAAATCACATTGAGAAGAGGAAAGCTGCCTCACATGTTTGTCCTCCATGGTTGGGGAGAGAAATGTATTGATTGGAATGAGAACGAACTGAGAGAGAGGGAGTGAAGAAAAAGAATGAGTCATCAAAGATCATATATGATAAAATATTCAACACTCAGGGCCAGATTACAGAAACTTTGCAACAGTCCAAGTGCAAAGTTTGCATGGTATTAGCACAAGGGCAACGTTTGCCCTACTCTTATAAACACTGGGACACATTAAAAAAAACTATTGCACCTCAACAAGTGCAGTTTGGTATTATTAAAAGCACTAGGGCAATTTTATCCCTGGTGCTTTTAATATGCCAAACCCCACATGCCATGGTGCAATGGCTTTTTAAATGTCCCAGTGTATTTAAAAATAGGGCAAACTTTGCCCTAGTTCTAATACCGTGCACATTTTGCACTTGCACCGGAGCAAAGGTTCTGTAATCTGGCCCTAGGGTTGTCAAGGGTGAAACATGGTGACAAGGTATGGGAGTGATGACCCATAGGGTTGCTAAAAGGAGAAAGTAAATTTAGTGGTCCATTTTGGGTGGACAAAGTTATAGAGGATGCAGTAGTTTTAAATGATGGTCGAACATGGATCAAGAGCAAGATTGATTTGCGCTGAGATAATGGCCCATTTTCCTTTTGGGTAAAGGAAGAAAGGTGTGTTATATGTTACTTTTCTGACTTTCCACGTTATTATAAGGTATTTAACCTCACCATTAATAATTATGCATTCATTTCCTTATAACGTGTTTAACATCAGTTGAGTAAATGTATCTTTTGTAGGCGTGAACATCAACATCATGTTGTGGATACCTATGTCATACAATGAGGTAAACACTGTGTATAACTTCAATAAATAAACAAGTTATGGTTCTTGTTATACTGCATTCATAAACATGTTATGATTACATGTCTCTTTTCAAACTTGTATATGTTTTTGTTGCCATTCCCTTCCCAAATCATAATAAACATGTTATGTGGTCTCCCTGGAGACATGGAGCCTTCATAGCTTCCACAACACTTTCTATATATATTCAATGAAAACACTTTGGTAGAGGGACGTTATGGTTAAGTTGAACTAATAAAAACCTATGAAATTCAATATTTTTTAAATTTTTTTATTTTATTGTAAAACTTCAGTTCAATATGTTATATCAAACTTTTGTTACATTAGATTCATATAAATAAATTCACCTCTCCTTTCTAATGAATTGTAAACCAAGATCAATATTGTAAAAAAAAAATGAAGACTAAAGGAAAAAAAGAGAGAAGAAGAAGAAGCAGATCATGAGAGAAAAAAAAGGAAGAAGACAGCCTCAGCAGGTCCTTAGAGTAGTATTGGCAGCTCAAGTTGAAACTAGCTATAAAGTTGAGTCAAGAAAGTTAATTAGACCACAAGAGAGCTTGATGTTGTGGCCTGCTGCAACGTGTTCCCACCAGTCGTCGGGCACATAGATTTGAGGTTTAAATTCGTTTAAATGTATTTCGCACAGTTTAGTCAGCATTGGGCATGCGGTGACCAGATGTTTTAGAGACTCGACTTCAAAAGATTTTCAGAATCGACAAGTATTAGTTGTTGTCTCTTTGTTCTTACGTAGCCATAGCATTTCGTTGGTATTTAAGGCATTCAGTCTGAGTCTTAAGAACTGCAACCTATGATGACGAGATGGGCAATTCGTAAGATATTTTGGTTGGAGATGTCATTTCACCAAACCTCTGGAAGTAGGCAAAGTAGGTTTGAGTGCTAGGCGATTGTTATAAATTGTTATACAGTCCCATGTAGCTAGCTTCTTTTTAGCATGTTGGGGACGAAAAAGTAACTCTTCTTCGGATATGTTAGCGTCTTCCATGATTGCATTTAGTTTGAGCTTCCATGATAGTATAAGGGTAGAATCATGACCTTCTTTTTCATTCCGGAAGATTTTGTATGCAGGAATGGAGGAACCAAGCAGCATTTTGCGTAAGGTGGATAATGATTTCCAGACAATCGTCATGTAGATTGAGTTTAGGGCTAGTTCATATCTCAGAGCTGACATTGAGATATGATTAGGAAGGCCTAGCACACGCCTCCAAAACTTGCCTTCCAATTTATGCCATAGGAAAGTTGACATTCCAGGCTGATTCGCCGCCGAAGGTGAGAGTTGGAATTACCTTCTGGAGGTAAAACATTATTACTGGAGTAATTGAAAATTTCCCGTAATCCTTGTTAATTTTCGCGCCTTGTAGACTCAGATTTTTTGTTTTGTCGACCAGGTCGCTAATCCAGGCAGCTTCACAGATCGAATCATTTATCATTACGCCCAAGTAGCGAATTCACTTGATGATATTTAAGGCCTTTTTTTCAATAAGCCATATAAAGCTCTTATCTTTCCTTGACATAGTTCGTCCTATGCACATGATCTTGGTTTTTTCGGTATTTAGGAGCAGATCATTGGCAGTTAGGAACTCATTTAGACAGAGAATAAGATGTTGTAGGCCGATTTGTGTTTGGTCAACCAACACTATGTCGTCTGCGTAGACCAGATATTTTACATAGGATCCATTTAGCTTTGGCGGGAAGCAAAGGACGGAATCTAACCACTCTGGTAGGTCAGCAAGGAAGAGTTTGAAGAGATCTGCAGCGAGGGGGCATCCTTGTTTGACCCCTTTGAATGTTCTTATTGACTCGGTGAGATCGCCTTGTGAATTCACTCTTATTTGAATGGAGGTGTTAGAGTGCAGGGCGATAATGGGGTCTAGCAGTTGTTCTGGGCACTGCCAAGATCGTAATTTAGCCCATAATTTGCTACGATTAATGGCGTCAAAGGCTTGGCGGAGATCAACAAAGGCAAAAAGGATTTTTTTTTTAGCCTCCAGAGCTGACAATTTTAAGATGGACAAAATTGTGAGGTTTACGTCAACCCCCACTAGGCTCGTAAAGCCCGTTTGGCGACAATCACATTTGCCCGCTGAGAGAGCCCAGTTCACCAGTCGTTGGCGCAGGAGGGAGCCAAAAATGTTCCGGATTGTATCGAGAAGGGCAATCGGGCAATAATTTGCTGGATCAGCTCGACTTCCCTTCTTATATATTGGCACCATGATTGCTTTTGACCAAGAAGAAGGGAGCTTCTTGCTATTTGTGATCTGAAGAAATAGCCCGTTGATGAATTTAGCCCAATGTACTTTGTGCTTTTTAAGCATAAGGTTTGAAATTTGATCGGGGCCAGCGGCTCTCGAGTTCTTTAACTTAGAGATCAAGATTTCAAGCTCTTTGCAGGAAGATGTTATATCCCAAGCGGCAGTTGTCACAATAATCGACGTGGGATCTTCACACACAGGCTTTTCATAAATTGAAGTGAAATATTCCTGCCATTTGCTGCTTGTAATTTCATTAGATATGGATTTGGAGCAACCCTTGTTCAGGATTGCCCAAATTTTGCGTGTATTTTTAGTTACAAGGAGCTTTAACATTGTTTCTGCTCGACTTTGGTCGATTATGGTCGAGTGCGATCTTAGCCAGTTTCGATAAGTCGGAGGCCGTTCCTTGACTTTCCTTGCCTTGACGCATGGATTGCTGAGCTCTCTTTTAATTAGCCGTAAATCCTTCCTTAATGATTTTTTGGCCACCGCTATTTCAGCACTATATAGATGTTTCGGAGATGACCCAAGCAATCTTGAATTGGAGATTTTCAGGGTGTAGTCAATCAGCAAGGGCGTGTATTCCACGATTTGCAGCCCTTTTAGACTGTGGCTTAGAGATGCAATTGCAGGTCCGTTTGTTACTAGCCTGTTTCCTGCAGCATTCATTTGTAATTGGAGGGAATATTTTTCCGACTCACTACAACAGTCGTCTTTCCAAACAAGCCGTAGCAAGTCGTGGTCGCTGCTTGACATTGGCTGCACAATAAGGGAAATGGCTTTGTCAAAAAGGTCCATCGAGGCCCAGATATAATCAAGGGTGTTTCTTCTTGACATGCTATGCCAAGTTGGGTTGGGCGGATGGTCACCTTTAATAGATCCATTCATCATTTGACAGTCGCGTTGAAGGAGATCACAAGACCAAGTTTGACCTCTACAAGGGACTTCATTGTCGGAAAGCTGCACATTTGTCATGGTGGCTGGATCATATTTGAAACAACTACAGTTGAGATCGCCGCATATAATCACAGTTGTAGGCTAGAAAAGTATCATTGATTACTGTCAATACTGATTGGATGAAAGACGAAGCTGAGATCATCGCAGGATTCCAATATCCATTGATTATTAGCAGGTTTGAAATAGTATTAATCAATGATAGTTTGAAAAAAGTGCTTTGAACAACTGGATTAGGATTGGAAAAAGCTACTAGCGACCACCAGTTCTGTATTTTCAAAAGGATTATCAGACCAGCAAAAGGACGACCTTTAGTTTTTTTGCCGGCCGGATTTATCAAGAAGGTGAATCCATCACGAGTTGGGGGGGTCACAAAGCCATGTTTCCTGTAAGCCGATGACAAACATATTATCCAGGGGTTCTTGAAAGGTGTTAAAAAGGTGTGTGAATCCTCGCGTGTTCCATGAAAGTAAAATTAAATCCTGCTGTACGGTGTTAGCTCATTGCTACTTGCGGGGTCCATTAGGAAATCTTTGCTCATTGTTTGCCCTTCTTTCAAATGCCTGATGCATTGTGGTGTCAAGAATTTCTGGTGAAGGTGCTAGGGATTGGCGCAGAGCTAATCGCTGCTCGACCTTGCGAAGCTCTTCATTATCATGATTTGCCTTGAAGGATTAGGGGGATCTCATAAGAGGGTTTCAACAGTGAGATCAAAACCATAAAGCAAAAGATCCTCATTTGCCTGTAATAACAAGTTTTTCACAGCAGCAGAAGATATATGAAGAAGAACTTGGTAAGACGGCAATTCTGTTATATATTCTACGATTTTGATGTCGTCTGATGAAATTGATCTTAGTGGTGGAATGCATGCAAATAATTTTAGTATATTTGCTCGATTTAAATTGACTTCATTGCCATCCGAGTGAATATTTTGAAGACGAAGTTTCCACCGGCAGGATGATTTCCCTGGGTTTGAAGTCCCAGAAGCTCGATGTACTTGACGCAAGCTAGATTTCAACTGATTCAAAGTTTGTTTAGGATTTAATTTTGAACTCAGAATTTGCTGAGAAGCCTTTTTGATGGTAACAGTAGGCTTGCTTGCATTAGACCCAGATTGCGGCTTCCTCAAGGTTCCAGTAGCAGCTGATCTTTTCATCACAAGCGGCTCAATTAGAGTAACCCCTTGGACTTCGCTAGAGGCGTCGATAGTGCCATGAAGGTCGACCGAGTAGGTCGATAAATTGCATAAATCGATGGAAGAGTCAGGAGTGACATTACTGATGGAGATATCACTGGATGCTACTCGCCGGCGTTTAGCCGAAATCTTTGAGGGCCGCGGTGAGGCTCCTGTACCTCGCAGTAGAAGATTGGAAGCAGTAGAAGCTGAATGAGTTGAGTTTACTTTCCGATCAAACAGACTTGTCTTCTTTGGAGTCGTGATATTTCTTATACATTTTTTCACGTATTGTTGTACTTGTTTCTGTGGTAAACTTTTTTTCTTGAGTTGCCGAGCCTGTTTTACAGAAGCTCTTTGCAGCTTAATTTTGAGGCTCATAGTGATGGTTTTTGCAGGACCTTTAAATATGTTAAAGGAATTCACTAACGAAGTGACGTGGTCAGCTGCTTTGTCTTGAACCGGGATCTCACTTGATGGAAGACTGATGACTTGAGTCGCAGAGAACTCGGCGTTCAAGTTGGAATCAGTGCCTTCATGGCAGCCGGCTGAGGTGCTCGCCATAGGGCCGGACCTGACCATATCTTTGGCAGGCGCGGCAGGAACATCCGAGCCATGTAAATGTGGGGTTCCAAGCAGGTTGTCTCGCAAATTGGTTGTACCCAAGGGAAATGAGTTGACATTTTTTCGCATCCATTTCACTGATTCAAGCAAGCTTTCCATCAAGGAGTCATTCTGGCAATGATGGCGTGCTGCTAAATCACTCAACCTGTCTTGCCATCTCACAGAATTTTCAGCGTTGGACTCCATTTGAACTTGCAAGAAACCTGAGAATTGCTCAAGTTTATCGATTTTTGCTGTTAGGTTAGAGATTGCAGCTCCTTGATCACTTATTGTCCCTATCAGGGATTCAAAGATTTTAGTGAACGGAGCTAGGGCAACAGCAGAGGCAGCTAGAACATTGTTATGTATCTGCGAGAGGGCTTTGATGGAAATGCCCAGCGATTGCGGAGCAAAGTCATGAGACTTCGAAGAACAAACTGAGTTTTCCAGGTTGTATTGTGGAATTGAGGAAGAAGCATTTTTGGCAAGGTTTTGCGCTTGGATGTCTTCTCCAGAATGGGTCAGGGAGGCTTGAGGAGTGCTTGCATTCAGCAAAGGGTTCGCACACATAGATGGAATTGTGGAGGTACCTTTTGCTTTTAACTCGGCAACTCGTTGCAAGCGACTAGCGCGAGCGATCGCATTCCGATCAAGGTGAGTGTGAGGTGGTTGAAATTCCTGAGCAAGAGACTGAGTTACACAGGATGGAAGAACCTCCAAACATTGTTCATTATAGCTCGACATGGAGGGTCGACCGGGCTCCGGCGCTTGACAAGCTAGAGCACTGTCATTGCCAAATTCGATGTCATCAATCACAGACCCTGAAAGAGTTCGACCAGCTATATTCATCGTGGTAGGAACGGTTGAAGAGCAGGGAAGAGTAGTTGATGGCAAAGAACATAGAGCAGATTCAAGAGGCCTCATTAAGTTTTTGCCTTCAGTTAGTAAAATCTGAGTTGAAGGCAAAATTACAGGGACTGGAACAGGTATCGTAATAGCTGCAGGAAGAGAAGAGGCGCCTTCGATGTAAGTGAAAATTGTGAAAAAGGACGGCATGAGGATTTCATCTGAAGCAGAATGTCCCTGTCAAAGGGTAGACAATTTGTGACAGAATTAGGCTTAGAAAGCCATGAAGCCACCAAGGATTGCTTGGGGACCAACAAAGAAGCCTTTTGATTTTTCACGACAAAGTTTGAGATCCTTAAAAGTTCCTCATCACTGACTAAATATGGCAGAGTCCTTTTGTCAGTAGTCGGGGCAGTGTTTCGCATAAAGTCATTTGTCGTGGCGGGCTCAGGAACTGTAGAGGCACTTTGATCCAACTCAGAGGAATTTGCAATGTTTATGGATGGGGAAGACTGTGAAGGCGCCATAATGTCAGAGGAAAAACAGGAGGTGGACATGGAATGAGTAAGGGGGCCATCCATAGAAAATTGCAACTGGGGCGCCTGTTCATCAGGCAAGCGAACCGGGAGGAGAAAGCAAACACTGTGTGAGTCGGCCTTGACAGCGCCACGGGCAGAGGCGTCGGCTTCCACGACGGCTTCCGCGACAGGCACACTGGAGGACTGTTCGTGGTTAGAGACTCGATTGGAGTCAACGGTAGTGACCGGAGGTAGACTCGAAGAACAATTGGCTTGGGCTGTGAGAACAGCAGGACGCGAGGTGGGGGGTGGAGTTTGAAACTCAGATACCTGGCACTGTGCGCCGGGGTGCAACGGAGATAAAGGCAGCAATAAAGGGGCAGCCAAAGTCAGTGTTGGAACATGAGAGGATTGTAAAGCCAAAAGAGCCCGTCCAGTGGCTTTACTTACCTTGTCCCCGGCGGCTGCCTTCATCGTGGACCAAAGATTTGGCATGCGACGCAGCTGAGAAGATTTTTTCCGAGTCTGAGGTCTGTCCGCAGACAAAGTCATTTCTCACGCTGACAACAAACAAAAGGGGAGAGCGGGTGCAGCGGGCTGGGAGTGGACTGGGGCAGACTGGGATTCAGCTCCTTGACTCCGCGCCGCGCTTTGCGCGAAGATGGTGTTTTTAAACACAAAGACTGTTAGAGACAGAAACAGGACTGGTCGTGCAGATCCTCTCTAGACAGCAAAACGTTGAGACTGGGGCAGACTGGCACTCAGCTCCTTGATTCTGCATCGCGCTCCACACGAAGATGGTGTTTTTAAACACAAAGACTGTTAGAGACAGAAACAGGACTGGTCGTGCAGCTCCTCTCTAGACAGCAGGACGTGGAGACTGGGGCAGACTGGGACTCAGCTCTTTGACTCCGAAATTCAATGAAAAACCTTTGTTAAAGGGACGTTATGGTTACAAGTAAAATAGAAAAACCCCAGAAATTTGCCAGTTATGGTAAGCTAGGCAACCGTAACTTGCGCCACCAACGTGCACGCTAAGACTAACACCCAGGACTTCAAAAATGACATCACAAATGTCATTGATGACATCACTGATGACATCACATATCTGGGCCATTTGTTTTTGTTCACTGACATATATAGGCCAGGTGGTTTTGTTCACTGGCAGTCAGAATATTAAAATTGAAATAGGTGCTATATATCTAGATGTTAACCTTTTCATATGTTCTTTAAGTACTTTCATTAGGGTTTGGTCTCAGCTCATGGTGCACATACATGGGGAAATGAGCAGGCCTCATACACACAATTAATTTGCATACATGAAGATATACTTTAATGTCATTAACATTTTCTGATGATGCTGTTTCTTTCTTCGTTAATTTAGTTTCCCTGTATGTGCCTCTGATTTATATGCATTGTGGTTCTTCATATGTATTGTGTGTGTCATCACAAGTGTTGTGAGTCTTGAATTGTTAGCTAGTTATTACATGTTTAACATTACTCAAAACTCTGATAAGGTATCATTCATTTTTGTACTATCCAAAATTACAAGATTATAAATAGTGTACTTCTATGGTGCATGCTGCAGTCATTGCCTATGTTTATATATGATTAGTTTTCTGTCTTAACAACAACACTCCAATACAATGATTTTAGATGAGTACATCCTTTAATAGATATAGTTCATGATAGGTCTCCCAATCACCCCTGACACCTTGTTATCAACAATATAAACACAACTCCTTGTAGGGACTTTTCATCAAAATGTATTTCACCTCTGATGTAATCAGTGATGTCATCCATGACATTTGTGATTTCATCTTTGATGACCTGGGTGTTAGTCCTAGCAGTGCACGGTGGTGGTGCGAATTATGGTTGCTTAGCTTACCATAACTAGCAAATTTCTGTTTTTTTTTCGTTTTTACTTGTAACCATAAATCCCTTTAACAAAGGTTTTTCATTGAATTTCATAGATTTTTATTAGTGGAACTTAACCATAACGTCCCTTTAAAAAAACATTTCATTGAATTTCCTAAGTTTTTATCAGTGCAACTTAACCATAACGTCCCCTTAACAAAGTTTTTTCATTGAATTTCATAGATTTTAATTAGTGCAACTTAACCATAACGTCCCTTTAACAAAGTCCTCATCACCCCCCCACCTCCCCAGAGATTATTTGATAAGTTTGACAAGTGCAATATTGTGTTTTTTAATATGTTTTTACCGCGATGTCCGCGGAAACCAAGATGGCGGGCATTTCCAAAATTTCCCAAAATTTGACGCACCTCATCCTTCACTCCAACCAATCAGTAAACACATTGGCCCTCATTAGGACCCTGGCGCTAAGGGGTTTGCGCCAGCGTTAGCTGCGCCGACCCCTTACCGCCAACTACGAGTTTCCATAGCGCCATGGTCATTTTTCCGCCCGCTTTTTGCGGGCGTAAAAATCCATGGCGCTATGGGACCTCGGTGTTAATTACGCCACCGTAGTGTACGGTGGCGTAATTAACACCTTCCCCACTCCCATTGAGCCCTATGGGGCCGAAATGGGAATGGGGAAGGGTAAATGGGTCAATGGGGACTTACCGCCCCGCCGACCTCGGAATGGGGCGGTAAGTCCGCCATCCGCCATGGCGTAAAGGGACTTTGCGCCATGGCGGAAAAGTCCGCCGATGGCGGAAAAAATCCGCCAGGGTCCTAATGAGGGCCATTGTGTGTCCATGGGCATGACGCATGCCGATTATCCAATCGGTGTCCTGTCCGGGAAAGAGGGGAGTGTAGTGTGTCATGCCGAGTTTATGGCATGCAGCAATCCCTCATTCCCGTATAGTGCAGTCATGTGGCAAAGATGTCTGGTAAAACCGCTTCTGACGCCCCGGGAAGAGCAAATATGCTTACCTTCAGCAGTTGGCTCCGCGTCAGACTCCAGTCCAGTGATACCTCCTTCGTGGTTCCGCTCGTGAGTCGAATTAAACCGTCCTACGATTTCGACCGAGCTCAGGAGGATTCCCTTTTTACAGGGTCAGGTGGCTGTAATCAGACCAATCCACTGGTGCGTATTCCGTCCTAAATCAACGTCACGTGATCTTTTACGCTGAACCTACCCGGAACCTCATACGCATGATCAGACTGCTGACAGCGCTTCTGAAGGCACCACCGCACCTTCAGAATTTAGCCTTGTGTCTCGAGGGCAGGACGAATGTACATACGGGTAAGCACCAGCTGTGTTTGCATAAGTGTGAACAAAGGTGAGCGCATTAGCGGGCGTTCTGTAGTATGTACCACTCAGAAAACATGCTCCACTTCTCCCCCTCTAACATAATCCGGACTTTTACAGAAGTTTGTGCAGTTCATATTACCCAATCCAGTCTTTCATTCAGGCCAGTTGTCATACTTTTCGTTAAAAAAATAAATTCTCGCTCTTTCCTGGAAAGGGTGAACCTGTCACGGTTGATGTCGTTGCTAGGTTTAAGTTTATAAATGACAGACCATGATAGATCATGTACCTGATGGATGTTTTCTATCCAGTGGTCTACCAGCGGTGCATTTTTGGTGTGGTTCTTTAAGCAACTCCGATGTTCTCCTATGCGTGTCTTCTCTTTTCTTTCCGTTTTACCTATGTACTGTTTCTTACATGGGCACCATATTACATAAATCACCCAGTTGGTGTTACAATTGGTCAGTGTCTTTTGTAGCCATGGAGTTTTGAGACCAATATCTATGGATGAACTTTTTTTTGTGAATATGCAACACTGGCAGGAGCCACAAGGAAAATGTCCCATAACCGTCTGCATCCCCCACAGTTGTGTTAGTGTCGGGGTAGTTTTAGGTCTTATCGACACGTCATTTCTGGTGATTTGCTCCTTCAAATTTTTACTTCTTTTGAAGGCTATGATCGGTCTTGCAATTTGATTTGGGCCTTTTTCCAAGATGTTCCAGTGTTTCCCAATCATCTTTTTGATTGTGTTTCACATTTGGCTAAAGGTTTTAACAAATACCAAGCGGTCCAGACCTATTTTATCTGCTCTGTGTTGTTTATGCTGTAAGAGCGAATCTTTGTGGTTGTTGTTGGCTCTCTTCCGGGCAGTGTTGACTGTTCCACTGGGATAGCCTTGCTTCAAAAGGCGTGTGTGCCTTTCTTCAGCCTATTTCTTAAAATCCTCCCTTTTCGTACTGTTTCTCTTCAGCCTCAGGAATTGCCCCAAGGGTAAATTGTCACGCACATGCCTGGGATGGAAACTGTCGTATTGGAGCAACCAGTTCTTATCTGTCGGTTTATTAAAGGGCTTCACATATAGTTCCTTGACTGTCTCATCTGCCACAATCGTGATGTCCAGGAAATCAATTATATGTTTGTTGTGTGAAGAGGTGAATTTCAGGAACATGTTTTGTACATTTAACCACTCTAGAAACTCTTCCAATCGTTCTACGGTGCCATTCCAGATGACAAAGATATCGTTGATGTAGCAATGCCAAACCCTAATGTTTTCACAATAAGGGTTGTTGTTTATCATTATCGTGCTGGTTTCAAAGAGTTCCATGTAGAGGTTAGCCACGCTCGGTGCCAGCGTGGCTCCCATGGCCGTGCCCTGGATCTGTTTGAAAAAAAGTGCCATTAAAGTGAAAATAATATTCTGTCAGGGCCATTTCGGCACACCAGAGAATGAAAGAGATCGAGGTCTTCTTAACAGTGTGATCCTTTAAAAGTTTCTCTTTGAGCATCTCTAACGAGGCTTGTTGTGGTATATTCGTATATAGTGCTACCACATCCAGGCTCAAGAGTATCTCTGTCTGTGAGTTGAAAGACATCCCTTCTACTTCAAGGATAATTTGTGTTGTGTCCTGTACGTATGAGGCAATTTTTTTGACTAAAGGTTGTAGAAACCGGTCTGCAAAGCGAGACAAGGGTTCCAGTACGGAGTTGACCCCAGACACAATAGGTCTCTCTGGGGGCTTCACGAGCAATTTGTGGATCTTAGGGAGCACATAAAACTGTGGGATCAAAGGTTTATCTTTGACCAAAAAGTCTGCTTCTTTATCTGTTATCCACTTTCTCTCTCTGGCTTTCGCAACTTTATTGGAAATCTGTTTCATTAGTCTGGATGTAGGATCTTCCTCAAGGGACTGGTAGCAGGTGGTGTCCATCAGCTGTCGATTACACTCCAATATGTATTCTTCCCGGTTTAATAAAACTATCGCACCGCCTTTGTCTGCTTTGCAAATAATTATATCTTGATTATTCAGAAGATTCTTTAGCGCTAGGTTTTCCGCCGTGCTGGTATCGTGGAAAATATTTTTGGGGGCAGACTGTTCAATTCTTTCTAAATCTTTGAGGACCCTATACTCAAAACCCTTAGCCTCCGAGCTGTGTGTGCCACTTGGGGCACAAAAGTTCGATTTATTTTGGAGGCCTGATTCTGATGGTTCCACATCATAGGAGTTGTTCTGGAAAAATTGTTGTAGATGAATTTTCCTCATTAGCTGATGAAATTCCTGTTGAAATTGTAATGGATTGTGCAGATTTGTGGAGACAAAACCCATCCCTCTTTCAAATAGCCTCATTTCGGTCTGTGACGGAATATGTGTGGACAGATTTACCACAATGCCTGCATACTCCTCGTGGTCACTCTCTGTTTTGGGTCCCATGCTTCTGGGCTCCTCTCTAAAAAAGGAAGATCATTGGTCCTATTCGTCAGATTGCCTCCTGTTTGTCCTCGATTTGAGTTATTCCTTCCTCTAGAGTTGTTCCCTCTGTTTTGTTTCCGATAGTTCGATCTGCCACGATTAGTAGGGGCCGGGCCGTACGTGCTCCCATCACTGGAACTAAAAGAAGTGTTTCCAAACGCCAGTTTCCTCTGTCCTCGTGTGTTACCAGCAGTAGAGGCCAACGCTTGGCGTTCTGTTTCGTAGTTTTCTTGCGTGTAGGGAAAAGCTATCTCGTGACTAAAGTTTATTTATTTATTTGTTTATTTGATTATTTGATAATGCGCACAAAACCCAGGGGTAGCCGGGCGCAGCAGGTACAAGGTTACTTAAGCTTGGGTTACATACAGAGTATAGGCGAGAAACAACATAACAGTACAGTAAGAACATATCAATACACGCCGTGTGGAAGGAAAAAAACTAGCATATTGTAGTTTTGAGGGAGTGTACAGGTATAGGTATGAGAACAGAATCGTTATGGACAACGGTATCATGGTCATTGGGAACCACGAGAGTTAGTTGTCGTTTGTCCAGAGCCAGTTTTTTACCTTGCATCTAAAATTGGAGTAGGGTAAGTTGGCTCTCAGTGCAATGGGCAGTGCGTTCCAGGCCTGGGCAGCTTTGACAGGGAAGCTTGCTCCGCCCGCTTTGGAACGTCTGAATCTAGGGGTTTCGAGCAGGTAGTGGTTAGTAGCCCTAGTATGGTGCCTGGATGATTTTCTAGTCAGTCTGGCTGAGATGTAGGGGGGAGCAGTGTTGTTGAGCCCTTTATGGGTAAGCGATAGTGTCTTGAGCAGGACTCTGTCGCTGATTTTGAGCCAGTGGTGGTCTTTCCTAACGTTTGACATATGTGCTTTGCGGGGTATGTCAAGGGCTGCTCTAAGAGCGTTGTTTTGAAGGATTTGCATTTTATTTATGATGGATTTGTTGGCACCTGCATAGAGGGCATTGCAATAGTCCAGTTTGGACATGACTAATGCATTGGCAAGCATGATGCAGTTGGTTTTAGAGAGGTAAGGTCTACAGGTCCTGATTAATTTGCAGGTGTACGCTGTAGAGGATGCCAGGGTGTTAACTTGTTTTTTGAGGGATAGAGTGGAATCGAGGTAAAAGCCCAGGGTTTTTACCTCGGTGGCCACCTTGATTGTGTTGCCATCTATGTTGAAATTAGGATAGTTGGGGCTCAGTTTTTTTAGGTTAGAGTCGGAGCCCAGTATTAATATCTCAGTTTTGTCGTCATTTAGGCAGAGGCCGTGGGAGGCCATCCATGCCTGAATGAGGAGGTAGATTTTGTTTACTAGAGCCGTATCTTCGACAAAGTTGCCTGATAGAGGTATGAGAATCTGTGTATCGTCCGCATAATTCATGTAGGTTACCCCTAATTTGTCAAGTTTGTCGAAGAGAGGCTTAGTAAAGATATTGTACATAGTCGGGGAGACACATGAGCCTTGTGGGACACCACAAGTGATCTGGATTGGGTCCGCTGCTGCTACAGGGGAGAACACTCTCAACGAACGGTTGGCTAGGAAGGATTGTACCCATGCTATAGCTTCACTTGAGAAGTGAGCGGCAGTCGCTAGATGGTTGCATAATACTGCGTGATCCACAAGGTCAAAGGCCGCTGACAGGTCAAGGAGGAGGAGCATAGCTGTGTTACCTTTATCCTTCAGCTCGTCGATTTGTGTCTTGAGGTCAATGAGGGCTGTTTCGGTACCGTGCAGTGGTCTGAAGCCAGATTGCCGTGTACCTAACAGTTGGTGCGTCTCCAAATGGTTTTGGATTTGGAGGTAGGCTACTCTATCAATGATTTTAAGGAGAAATGGGACCGTAGTAATAGGCCTGTAGTTAGTGGGGATAGCTGGGTCAAGTGTCTGTTTTTTGAGAAGGGGGAGAACCCAGGATCCTTTAAGGTTGGTAGGTACAGTGCTCGTGTTGAAGGAGGCATTGATAAGTTTCGAGATGAAGGGTGCTAGATCTCTAGCTGCATCCTTAATGATTTGCGCAGGGTAACTGTCGCCTTGGCAATTTGACGGTTTAAGGGACAGAATGACCTTTTCAGTTTCCAATATAGAGATATTGGTGAACCTGAAGGGTTTACCGTTGTTTTGGGGGGGTATGCTGGGTAACTCCTTCAGTGGGGTGGTGTGAGTACCATGAGGGCGCAAGGAGGCTTTTTTCTCAGCAATTTTAGATTGAAGGGTTGTGATTTTATTTGCTAAAGCATTTTGGATGCTAGTGCACCAGGATTTGTCCTTGGGGACATTGTCTGTGGGGGCAATAGGGTTTTCCAATTCACGAAGAATGGTGAAGAGCTCTTTGGAATTAGAATTGGCTTTACTGATTCTATGATTGAATGAGTCTTTTTTCGTTTGAATAATTTCCTTTTTGTATTTTTTGGCAAAGTTGGCAAGTGTGGTTTTATTGTCGGCAGAGGGAGTATGCCTCCAAATAGCTTGGAGTTTGCGTTTTTGGATACGCATTTCTTTGAGATGGGGGGTGAACCAAGAGTTGAGGTGAGTTTCATGTTTACTTTTATGAAGTTTGGTAGGGGCAATCAAGTCTAGAGCTTTGGTCATAGCGTTGTTAAATGATTCAACTAACTCACTAGGGTTGGAATCATTAGGACTAGCTATGAGAGTTGGTAGGAGAAGTGGAAGTAGTTTTTCAGCTGTGATTTCTTTTTTACTTCTTGTTGGCATGGGGGGTGCTATTTTATTCTTATTGGGTTTGGGAGGTTCGATGTTGGCTGTGAAGCATATAAGATGATGGTCAGTCCATATTTGAGGTAGGATACTGGAGATGGTGATGTTGCAGTTGTGGTTGGCTATCCAGTCTAGCGTGCGGCCTTTTGTATGTGTAGGAGCTAGGACATTTTGGGTGATGTCGTGATTGGCTAGAATAGATTGGATTGCTTGTGCTTGTTTGTCTTCAGCGTCATTAAAGCCTAGGTTAAAGTCGCCTAGTAGAAGGAGCTGAGTGGAGTCTTTAATGATGTCAGTGAGGAGGCTAGATAGGTCTTCCTCAAAGTTGCCTAGTGGGCCTGGTGGTCTGTACACAAGAAGTATTGTTAGTGTGCTGTTGTTTGAGATGGGTATTTTAGCTGAGAGAAGTTCGCACGATGTGAGAGCTGGGTGTGGGGTGAGTCTGGCAGCTAGATGTGTTTTGGTTATGATGGCCAGGCCACCTCCTCTAGTGTTGGGTCGGTCGACTCTAAGGATATTGAAGTTATCTGGTATGGCAGTCGAGAGGGCAGGGCCAGCTGCCTCATGGAGCCAGGTTTCAGTGACAGCAAGGATATCTAGATTGTCCAAAGACAGTATATCTGCTATTTCGGTATTGTGTGCTATAAGGGACCTAGCATTAATAAGGGCTCCTGATAGTGTTGGGTTTATCGTGTTATCTTTGGCAGTTCTGGGAATGGGGTTGTTGGGTCTCCTCCGTTTGTAGTATGGGTAATCAAGTGGTTGAGGACGATTTATCGTCGCAGGGTCTAGGAGGTTAGGATGAATGGTAGTGGAGGTGCGCGTGGGTACTGGTGGGTTGGTTCTCTTATTTTTGATGTCGTATAGTCGTGGGAGCCTAGCTCTAAGTCGCAGGTTTCTCTCTTGCAAGTTGCAGGGTGTAAAGTTGGTGAGGGCCATTATTATGGTGGTGGTTAGGAGAGTCCAGGCTATGGTCCCACGTGAGTGTGAGAAGCAGGTAGTAGTGTACATATTGTGGGAGTGGCAAGATAGTGCTTGTATTTGGTGAGTTCGGAGGGGATTGGGGAGCAAATGTACTATCAGTCTAGGTTGGAAGATCCTGTTAGTATCTGTAAGGCGGGTATGCTACAGCAAGGGTTCAGGCTTGGGAAGTCCTAATCGTAGCTAGTAATGCCAATATAGTGGGGCATGGCACTTAGGTATTGATAAAGGCATAAGGCACAACACAATTTAAGGGTGGTCCGAAAGCGACCATAGGGCACAACACAGTTAAAAGTGGGCTGAAAGCGACCATAGGGCACAACACAGTATAAGGTGGTCTAAAAGCGACCATAAGGCACAACACAGTATAAGGTGGTCTAAAAGCGACCATAAGGCACAACACAGTTTAGAGTGGGCTAAAAGCGACCATAAGGCACAACACAGTTTAAAGTGGTCTAAAAGCGACCATGAGGCACAACACAGTATAAGGTGGTCTAAAAGCGACCATAAGGCACAACACAGTTTAAAGTGGGCTGAAAGCGACCATAGGGCACAACACAGTATAAGGTGGTCTAAAAGCGACCATAAGGCACAACACAGTTTAGAGTGGGCTAAAAGCGACCATAGGGCACAACACAGTATAAGGTGGTCTAAAAGCGACCATAAGGCACAACACAGTATAAGGTGGTCTAAAAGCGACCATAAGGCACAACACAGTATAAGGTGGTCTAAAAGCGACCATAAGGCACAACACAGTATAAGGTGGTCTAAAAGCGACCATAAGGCACAACACAGTTTAAAGTGGGCTGAAAGCGACCATAGGGCACAACACAGTATAAGGTGGTCTAAAAGCGACCATAAGGCACAACACAGTATAAGGTGGTCTAAAAGCGACCATAAGGCACAACACAGTATAAGGTGGTCTAAAAGCGACCATAAGGCACAACACAGTATAAGGTGGTCTAAAAGCGACCATAAGGCACAACACAGTTTAAAGTGGGCTGAAAGCGACCATAGGGCACAACACAGTATAAGGTGGGCTGAAAGCGACCATAAGGCACAACACAATTTAAAAGTGGCGAGTATACTCAGGCCACACAGCCATACACTAACAGTACAATACGTTTGCAATAACGGTTGGGGTTGTATGCTGGTGGTGAGCTTCTTACCCTGAATAGGTGCCGGCATAATCAGGATGTTGTTGGTGGGTTTCAGAAGGAGCATGAGACCTTGCACTCGGCATTTTATGAGACCTGGACCAAAGGTACTTTTTATGGAAAAGGGTGGCAACAGGTGCAGCAGGTGGATGTCTATGATAGAAGCAAGTTCAGTGGCAAGGGTCGATAGGGGCGAGCGCCTCGCGCCTGCCAGCGGCGAACAGGGGCTAACAGGGCAGCTTGGCCTTATAGTGGCCTTGAGGTGGCCGCCGGCTATTCCGCCTGCCGGCGGAAGTTCCTGTAGATGTGGAGCAGGGACGCGTTGCCTAGCAACGAAGACGAGGCCGAGCCTCGCTTTCATCCCGCATCGCGCCCGACATTTTGTTTTTCGTAATGTCGGCGCGAGCGGGTTGTAGGACAAAGAAGGTGGTGGGCCTGCAAATGGGGCCCTGCAATGGTGGCAGGAAGGACCCAGGAGGGGTATGAACTCCTACCCGCTCTGAGGGAGTAGAGGTGGGGGCTCCTGCCCGCTCCGAGGGAGTAGAGGTGGGGGCTCCTGCCCGCTCCGAGGGAGTAGAGGTGGGGGCTCCTACCCGCTCCGAGGGAGTAGAGGTGGGGGCTCCTGCCCGCTCCGAGGGAGTAGAGGTGGGGGCTCCTGCCCGCTCGCCGGAGGGATCCTAGTGTGGGCTAACAGGGCAGCTTGGCCTTATAGTGGCCTTGAGGTGGCCGCCGGCTATTCCGCCTGCCGGGACTCCAAAGTTCACTAAGTCTTTGTTCATCCTACACAGCCGTTCTTTCAATGAGTCTTCCTTAAACGCCAGCATTTCTGTCATTAAACTGTCAAGTTGTTTCTTAAAGAGCTCTAGAGGAACTGCCTTTTTAATTTCTTCTTCAAGAGTCTTCAAATCGACCAAGATTTTTTCCGTCATTTCTGTCGCCGTATCGATGATCAAAATTAGCCAATCTCGGCCACATTTTTTGGCAACATAACTCCATTGCAGGACAAAATTCGGGTTATCTAAAAAGAGCCTGGGCTCATTACGAACCACTAAACCTTTTGGTAGGGTAACTTTTCGGAGGTATTCCAACATTATGGATCCATGTAACTCTGTTCTTATCAACCGTTTTTTTAAGTTACTTAAATCATCCCATCTTGTAATATTTATGGTGGTATCGGAGGTTCCGCTAAATAGCGAAGCTTTTTCCAGTAGGTCCGCGACATATTTGTCATCATAGCTTCTGCACCTGTCCAGAGCTATCTTGATATCAGGGTGTACCTGATGCCAAACGTGAGCTCCAGCAGGGTAAGTGACAGAGCCCGTATTCAGCCAAATGGGGCAAAAAACCAAAAGGGGGTGACTAATACTAATACTTTGATCTAATACAGGAAAAGAGATTAATCAGACAGAGTTATCCAAGAAAAAGAAGAAGAAGAAGTGCTGGTAACCAGCATGCCTTTCGAAACCAATTGAAGCTCAATAATGAGCAGAAAAGAACCTCACGGCCAAAAGGCCGTGCTTGAACAGTATCTTAACACAAAGAGCTTGCGGGAAAAAGGTGAGTCGCCAGCAGACCCTCACATTAAGGGCAGAACCCTTGATAAACAACAAAAGAGCTGGTGACTCCAAATTTATACCGCTACTTTAACAGGGTTAAAAGGAACCAGCTATCGACCTCAAGTTAATGAGCCAGAATCAATCTTATTAGCCACAGATTGAAAAGAATCCCAAAATTATTGTTATTCTTAAAACACGTTTATTTCAAAACAACATTCATACACCTCTCATAGATTTAATCAACAGAGGAAAGACAGAATGTAGTTAAAACATTAGACAAGAACATTAACAAACAACCACACTAAGAAGGGCCAAGGCAGTGTAATTACGTGACTTGAGCCTACCCAACTAGACAATTCAGAATTTAAATAATGAAAAACAAACTAATTCAATTATTCATTAAATTATCCTCCCACTCATGACATTCATACCAATCATACTCATTCATGAACCATTATTCATTCATTCATACATCAAGTAAATTTCAACATTGCGTAAAAACCAGCCCAACATGTTTCTTCCCTATTGCGGATTTACTCCATGGAAATTCTTCAGGGGCAATATCAAAGAGGGAGAATAGCATAGAAGTAGAAATTCATAAAATGTTCCTGGAAAAAGAATCTTCGGCCGAACAGGGTCTGTGTGTCAGTTTCACTGGGTTCCCAAAGTTAATTTCCTTGGAATTCTTCGTACAAGAGTTTCAACAGGTGGTTACCCCTGTAAAAGAGCGATATACAACTTGGAATACAGATTTCTAAGCGACAAATTTAAGTACAGACAGTACTAATTGGTGCTAAAACCAAAATCAATGGGGTTTCAGAGAGCGTATCAAGCTTACAACTCACTTGTTTAGTTAAACAGACAATATTCTGTTCACAACGGTTTCAAAGGCAGTGCAGATTACCCACACCTCATTCATAGATCCTCTTTAACTTCTGAGAGCAGGATAATTATCAAAGAATAGGGAAAACCAATGCTAATCCGAATTAAGTGCCAAACATATGATCTTTCCTGCCATCACACAAGGGACACAAGCATTTCAAGAGAACATCCAAGAATATCATGGCTAAAGAAGTACGGGGCTATCAGTCAGTCACGTTGGTACAGAATTAACACCCCCCGTTACTTGCCGTGTGGATGGGGCACATAACTACCTTCCACTCAATTGAACTCGACCGTGTCCACTATGCCATATGTAGTGTGGAGTACCCTAATCCCATTAGCCAGTAGGATTCCACAGTTAGGGAGTCAGGGTAGAGGTAGGTGGATATTAACTGGCTTCCCTATCTTTCCTAACGGACTAACTTACGTCCTCGTTGAGAAATCCACAGTTGTGCCATGTGGAAAAAGTTAGCTGTATGTGTCTACCGGCAGTGTCCTGTTCATGCCCATGAATGAAGGCGCTCACTGATGTATCAGGCATCAGATGGATAATGCATCACAGCTCTGGAGACGAGGGAGGAGTTAAAAGTTGTAATCAGTGTTCTTAAACCCCACCTCTTAAACACAATGTACCGAAAAGATTATTATATTATAATCCCCTATGTCCCCCTTATTAGGCTCTTACCCCAGTGGCAGACAGGCTCAGTGAACAATTCATTGTGCAGCTCCAGGTCGCGGCGTCCCTTTCATTGGTACCCGTCCGCGAAAAATCGGTCAGCAGAGGAACAATTCTGCAGAATCTACACTGATGGTGAGCTCTGGTCCACGAATCAGAACCCGGACGGCAACGGGAAACAAAGGGGAACAGGGAGAAAAGCAAGGGGTGATTAAATGTAGCCCAATTATAGAATGTGTCAAGAAAATGACCACCAGTTCAGTCTGGGCATTTAAACACCTTTGTCTCCACAACTTCCCAGATAAGTATACAAGCCCTCGTGCATAAATATATGTTAACACAGGCTCGATTACGAATGTATTGTACGTCACCGTGCCTCATTCTCAAGCAGCTGTACCATTACGCGGTAGTCTGCCCTATGCCCGAACTTGAGAAGAACGAGTAAAGGGAAAGAGGGGAGTGTAGTGTGTCATGTCGGGTTTACGGCATGCAGCGATCCCTCATTCCCATATAGTGCAGTCATGCGGCAAAGATGGCTAGTAAAACCGCTTGTGACGCCCCGGGAAGAGCAAATATGCTTACCTTCAGCGGTTGGCTCCGCGTCAGACTCCAGTCGAGTGATACCTAGCATAGATTGTTGGTCACTGGCATATTTTCCTGAGCCAGGCATGTTTTTTCTTAGTGCCTAGGCAGCATGGAAATGTGTTGCAAAACATTTCTCTATTCTGTTGGTGAACTGGAATCTATTGGAATTTTTCATGTTCTCCGAAATGTGTTCTGTAAAATGCATGAAGTAACTATTTTACATTTTCTCTTGAGGGGAGAAAGTCCCTACCTATGAATTCCCATAAATGGTTCAACTTGGCTTGCTGCGCTTGTTCAAGCCAATTCTGTGAGAATGCTTATGACCATCTACTTAAAAGATTCACCAGTTGCCAGTCCCTTGATAACTCAGTCTCATTCAACTTCAGACATGCCAGCAGAATAATCCCATCTCAACCATTTGCTTTGCTTCTGTGAGATACAATAGGTTATGTTATTTTATATTTCTATATTACCTATTGCTATTGTTATGGCTTGGAATCTCTGTGGGATGGTAGCCTCTTCAGAAGACCACAGTCTTTGCAAACATGAAAATAAATAGAGCATTACATTGCATGTAAATAATAATTTGAGTTAGGTAACTATTCAATTACTAACAGATGACTAGGTTAAAACAATATAATGATCATTCAGAGTACTGTGTTCAGGTGCAGAGATGACTGCTATGTTAGTGACGATTTGGCTGGCTATTCAATTCAGCAAGATAAAGATAGACTCTGCCGCTACAAATCATGCACCTGAACCAAAGCAAACGGACATGGATAACAAAGCAAATGCCTGACTATACAGACTGAAGAACCAACAATAAAACTACTCAACACCCAGAGATCACCTAAATCTAGCTAACTATCCCCTTAACTTTTCCACACCCTCACACCTTTCATGTACAACACACGCCCAAAGGGCTAGTGAAACAACCACCAAAAACATGTAAACCAAACACACCTCTCTAATCATGCTACAAACCAAATACTTGCAGTCAACAAACAACTCAGTCACTGGGCACCACCCTTCCAGACACAGCAAGCCCAGTGCACATAGGAATGCACAGCTAGGAAGCTTGCATGCATAGACACCAGTTTCTCCTGGTTCTGCATGCATCAGATGAGCACAACCTCTATTCTATCCCCCCTCATTACCTTTTCTTACAGAGCCACGTGAGCGCCTGGAAACCATGCAAATGACAGTGGTGCGTGGTAAATCAACATAGCATAACATAACATTTGACAGCTGGACCGAATATTGTGTGGGACTCAGCTGTATTCAATGGCTTGCAGCGCAAGAGAGGAATTGGTATTATAAATAGTCTATCAACCACTAGGGGAACTGTCTAGAGTTGAGGGCTCTGCTAAACTTTGCATGCAGAACACATGCACACTGGATAACATAAAGACATAAGTAAATTACATGCACAATTGTTAGATATGTCAAAGATGCATTCGATGCATGTCCTCTTGCCTGTACGATTGGGTTATCACAGTACAGATGTTTTATATTGGACACAAACGTGATGGTGGTAATAACCAGCTGTAGAGAAAAATACTGCCTCATCCTCCATGACATCACCAATCTCCAAGACTCCTGGTGCTCTACTGAAAACACACTCACACTTTCCGCTCCCACCTGAGTTCCTGAATATCAATTTCTCTGTCCGTAGGAGTCCTGTGTGCCAGACCTTTGGTTAGTGGGAATACTAGTGAAGTATTATACTCCTGTTGGTACCCTGCAATCACCCTGTTCCCCACAAGCCTAACACTAAAAATCACAAGCACAATGACAACACAAAATCAACATGCACATTTGGCAGTCGGACGCTCGCTCCTAAACTGGGCAGGTGCGGTGTGTGCCCTCTGTGACCACAAAACCAATAGTGCATTGCCTTCTTTCAGTCTCATGCTAAACCAGTTGAGATATTTAAACAGGGGATGTCCAACGCAGAGACGGAGCTAGACGCTCCCTGAAAAGTGAGAAAAATTGCATTTGTGTGGATAGGATCAGGCATTTTGTAAATATAAATATAATTTGTATAATGGCATCTATAATTAATTAGTCAACCAGCAGTGAGATGACAGCTTTCATGCGGCTTACTAGTAACACAAATCAGGATTGTACACCAATCTTTAAATGTTATATAACTGTAACTCTGAAGAATCATGGTGGCTGCTGTGTGAAATGCCTATTCCCAGCAATGTTTCTCCTTTTTAACATGAATACATAATAAAAACGTACCTGAAAATATGTCCTGTAGTCTCACCTGGTCCCGACGTCCGTTTTGATTATTCTCCACTGAACAGTAGTGCAGTTCACTCCCGCAAGCTGTGGCTGGCTCTGCCTATAATGTAACTCCTGGCCCAAATAGAGCCTGTTTTCCCCGGAGGCGGTTATTTTGTGAAGCTGCATGAGTATTATAGCAGGGATATTTTCTGGTGGAGTGAATGACATCAATACTTTACTTGGTGTTCCGTGAGGGGGGCTGATTAAATGCTTTTGTAACAATGAGTGAATACCCCCAGGTGGCCAGAGTGAATAGATTGCCTCAGCCAATGGTTGAAGAATGGTTTAAAAAAAGAAACCAATAGAGGGAGAAGACGGAATGGGAAAGTGAGGGTTTCTTCTGGGGTGGTGCACCGACCCGGTATGGCCCTGTGGGCATCTACAAGGCCCGTCATCTGAAAGAGCGTGGCACAATGAATAAGAACTGTTTGGTGAAGATTGCTATGCACCATACAAGGAGTATAATGAGCACCCAGAGCATACACCTACAACACCCTACCACAAGCACCCTTACGACACCCACTTACTGTATACTCATACAACAGACACTCTAATGACACACACTCCTATACATGTGTTCCTATGACACGTACTATTTGACAAATGCTATAACAAGCGCTCATACCTAACACACTTGTATCTTTTTCTATGACATGTGCACCAACCACATATGCACCTACTGTAAATAACATGTGGACCTACAACACGTGCTCTCACATGCACCTACAAAACATGCACCTATGACACACGCAACTACCACACATGCTCCCACCCCTCAGAGCACTACCACATACTCTCTTACTACATACACTCTTACGATACACACTCTTATGACACGCTCTTACAACATTCTCTTACAACCCATAATCTAATGA
Source organism: Ambystoma mexicanum (assembly GCF_040938575.1). NCBI lineage: Eukaryota > Metazoa > Chordata > Amphibia > Caudata > Ambystomatidae > Ambystoma > Ambystoma mexicanum. The sequence continues at coordinate 584,826,119 of NC_090923.1, read as the reverse complement.
CACACAATCCTACGACATGTGCACCTACAACACACGCTGCAATAACACACATGTCTAGTACACAGCATGTGACATATGACAGGTAGTCCTACAACACATGATCCAAAATCATACACGTTTACAGCACACACTCTTACGATGCAAACCTTTAAGATGCACACTTACCACCCACTCATATGACACACACTCCTACAACATGCATTCCTACAACATGTTCTCTCATGACATGTGCAGCTAATTCATGTGCTCCTTCTACACACATGCTCCTATGACATACGATCCTATGACATGCACTTCTACAACACAAGGTCCTAAACACACACTCGTACAACACATACTCCTACCAGAGAGTCACCTACAACATGCTCTGCATCATGTATGTTACTATAAAGTATTTTAGAGCACAAATAAAAAAGGCAAGTTAAGGTTACCATGATATTTTATTTAAACATAATATTTTTTAAATTTATTATCAAAGTTTATTATGTTGTAACCTTAACTTTACTATTTCTGATGTTTGTAAACTTTAAGATTTTGTTGGTTTAACCTTAACTGTTTTGTAAAACATTTTTTTCAAATAACATATACAAGAAAGACAGAAATCATGATCATATCCAAAGACCAAGAGAACGAAATCACCATCCCGTGGCCAACAGAAATGGGAACCGCACCATCACCATCTAAGGTAATAAAAAATCTGGGAGTCGTGATGGACAACACCCTAACCTTAGAACGACAAATAAATGCAACAGTCAAGAAATTCTTTTTCCTCCTCCACACGGCAAGAAGAATTCTTACCTTTCCTCTCCTTCACGCACAAAACACTCACTATCATCACCCTCATCATGTCAAGAATTGACTGTGCAAACAGCCTTTACCTCGGAATACCAAAATACCCCCTGAAGAAACTACATCGGATCCAAAATACAGCAGCCAGACTACTCCTCAAACTATCAAGATGAGAACCCATCACTCCTGCCCTAAAACACTACACTGGCTCCCAGTAAAACAGTGCATCACCTTCAAAACAATGTGCATAAAGCATAGGGCAATCAGTGGACAAGGAGCAGAATTCATACAAAAGAAAATAACAATCTACAAGCCAACAAGACTCCTCAGGTCAAGCAACGAAATCCGCCTGGAAGCAAAACCATACCTCAAGAAAAAACTTGGAGGCCCCTCCTTCTACCATTTAGCTGCAAAAACCTGGAACAACATCCCAAAAGAAATAAGAAACACCAAAGATCACCTAAAATGTAGGAAATTACTAAAAACCTGGCTCTTCAACGCAATCGATTCAAAGTGAAAACCGAAAAAACAGAAAGGAAAAGGGATGACTAAACTGGAGTGGAAACGGACAACTCCCAGAACTGACTGGGAAGCTTCCACGGCACCTGGACGGGTGACGCTGGGTATAGTGGAACACAGGCGACAACCATGGAGACAGAGTCAACAACCCCACCCTGATCCCACTCAACACCCGTGCTCGCCACTTAGTTGCCACCAGGTACCACAGTGTTGTGGATTGTCGGGATATTGACAATCACCACGCTAGCTGACTTGTGGACATTGGCAGGTGCACTGGCCGTATGAGTGGTAAGGGAAGACCGGTAGGGATACGAGGGAGGCTGGTGGAGGAGGGGCCAGATGTGAAATAGACCTTGATGGCCAGACAGGCCCAGATCAGGACAGAGTCACAGGGGTGCTCTGGAACCCAATTTGGGGAGATTACGCAAGCCCAGAGCTTCAACTCAGGATAGAGATGCCAACAAACCAATTGCACTAACAATTTCCCCCTCTGCATACACCTCTCAAACTTTAAACCAAACACATCCACAAACCTACAGCTCAACAAACCGCACAAACATCACTACATTGCAACAACAAAACAAAAACACACATAGACTCGCACAACAGTACATGACGACTACCGGCCGCAAACACCCCTCGCCCAGCCAACGGACCCGCCGGGCTGAGGCCGCCAACAGCACATCACTGCTCTCTTGCACTTTTCCAGCTTCCTCCCACTAACCCCCCTTCCCTTCCTCTTTCAGAGCCACCAGACCACCAGGGGACCACTCTGGTGGTGATAGTGCATGGTACAAATGTCCTTTAACATTAACATTAACATGAATGAATGTCCATGGACATCTGTCAAATTCACAAACATCACAGCAATGTCTCAGAACATCTGAGAAGTTCTTGAATGTTATGCTGCTTCCTGATTGGCCAGAGTCATCCGTGGACACTGAATCAGTAAGTGAGTCCGTGGTCTGAACTGAGATATCACTAATTGGGCCTCATTACACGGTAGGCGGTAACCATGGCGCCATTAGCGCCATGGTTGCCGCCGGTACCGTACCGAGTCCGCCTTGGTGGATGGCGGAATTACCGCCCTACTCCAAGGTGAGCGGGGGCGGTAATTCCCCAATCCCCATTTACCCTTCCCCATTCCCATTTCTGCCCCATAGGGCTCAATGGGACTGGGGAAGGTGCTAATTACGGTACCGCAAATTGCGGTACCGTAATTAGCTCTGAGGTCCCTTTGCGGGTCCCGTCCTTAACGCCTGGAAAAACCAGGCGTTAAGGGAGGACCCGCAAAGGGACCTCGTAGTAAGGCGGTAAGGGTTTACCGGTACCGGTGCCCTGACCGGTACCGGTAATCCCTTACCGCCTACCGTGTAATGAGGCCCATTGTCTTTTACCTACGCTTTGGCCATTTTAGAAAAATCTACTGGATGAATTAACATCAAATGTGAAAAAGAAGGCTTTTGGGACCATGTTGTCGCTCCTCGTGCTAAATCGGTCCAGTCATTCGGGTTGTAGCTGCAACGAAAAAATGTTTCCATTCAAGTCTACCCTGATTTTGAAAAATGTGGAACCCCCCTAACATCTTTGCCCACCATGCCAAAAACTCACCAAACTTTGCAAAATAATTCAATAGGGTTTGTATTATTTCTGCAAAGTTTTGTGTGGATTTTCTGGATGAAACACTGAGTTGCCCATGCCAGGATTCAAACCTGCAAACCTGATCACACACAGATCACAGCAGCGAGCGGTCAACCCACTGAGCTATCTGCACATGTTCCACCTATAGACTTCATTGGGGCCCACTAGCAATGGCTTTCAGCCCTTACCAGTGAGCATGGCTTTCGCCCATGCCAACTTACTTTTTAAAACACTAGGTTTATTTCAAGCCCACTAGTCAGGGCCTTTGGCCGCTGCACATGTTCTACCAATAGTTTCTTTGGGGCTCACTAGACATGGCCACTGTACATGTTCCACCAACAGGTGTCTTTGGGACCCACTAAGCATGGCCTTTGGCCAGTGTGCAGCAATTGGTTTCCTTGGGGCTCACTAGCCATGGCCTTTGCCTATGCCCATTGTACATGTTTATTTATTTATTTTTGATTTTTCATTTATAAAGCGCACAAACATCCCATAGGCATCGAGGCACTTTTACAGAAACCAGTTACTTGCATTAGTGACAAAAAAGACAACATTAGACAGAATATAAGGTTCACATTTACAGTAGTAAGGGACTGGTTGGGCAAACAACCATGTTTTGAGGGCTTTCCGGAATACCCAGTAAACACCTCAGCTCTCAAGGTGGGAGGCAGGGAGTTGCACTGTTTAGCTGCGATGAACAGGAAGCTCTGACTGCCAACTTTAGATCATCTGAATTTTGGCTTAATGAGACTGTGAGCATATTTATTTATGTTTACATTTATAAAGGGTGCTAAACCCGGGGGCATCAAGCATAGCAACAAGCAACGTTGCATATAAGCCAAAGAGACATATATAGTATCATAGAAGAACATTAGGAAATGAGGCAATCAAAGTCTGAGGCTCTTTAACTAAAACTACTGCTACTACATGTATGACAAACTGTTCTTTGCAACTGTATGTGTTTTTGATGTGCAACTAAGATTTTGTTTTCTCTCTGTAACAAGCAACACAATGCCGACGGGCTGCTGCATGCTCAGCAAACTAGAATAAGTAAATAAATAAATAAATAAATAAATAAATAAATAAGGGGTTACCCCTTTCCCGTCAGATATTTTTAAAATTACGAGACAGAATAACCCCGATCCAATTCCGTCCAGCCGTTTTACACAAAAATGCAGGCTTTTTCTCTATGGGAATATGAATGGGAGTTGGCAGAAACCAGTGTTTTTTTTTGCTTTCGTAATATCTTTTAATCTTTCCCAAAATGTCCAGCCTGGCAGGGTACGGGACAAATATTTTGCCATATATCAGCCAAATCCCTCATGCAAGTCAAAGGTTATTAGCAATAGAATTTTTGGATTTCCTATGGATTTAGGCAATCACCTTAACTATATTGTGGTGACCGTCGCACTATAATATATACCAAACTTTACATAGAAAAATGCAATAATGTTTCCCTCTATAACCTTGTTCCATCCATGAATGCGCACCACAGTTGGCATGCAATTCATCAGGCCAAATACGAACAACAATGTAGATTTGGTAAAGTTTCAACAACATTTTCATACCTAAAATTATTGGTGAAATTTTTTTTTTGCAAGGGGGATTTCCAGAGATGCTAAACATGCACTATTCTATCTCAAAATTATTGTCTTCCAATTTCAAGACATTTTGCACACACCTAGCAAGGTTGCATATGGCTAAAATGGAAACAGGTGCTAATGGCTAAACTAAATGAAGTTTATACCGCTCACTAAACATGAAGATGTGCACACAGCACACCTAACCAGGGACTCACTCCAAGTACGTTTGAAGGACAAATACAATTTACTTTATAGTCACACAAAACCACGTAAAACCAGCACACTCAACATAGAACTCAAGCGGCAATAAGGGACAAAGGAAAATAAGGGATATACTGCAGAACGCACACTATGAGCTGCAGCATCCAACATACAGACACACACACACACCACATGCCTAAATCCAACTACCAACAAACTTGCACCATTATATTCCAGATCACAAGACCTTAATATGGCTACTATCCATTTGTCCTGCATGTCAGTGATCTCGACCACGAAACTCTGGGTTACAAGCCAATCATGTGGTGTGATACCAATTAAATGCAGACCAATGTATCATGCGTGCAGTCTTTGTTTCTGAATGCTAAAAATAAATGTGCATTTCATTCTTACACACTTCCAGACAACACAGTTGGCTAGATATGAAAACCAGGAAATTATTGTTTGTGGGACCATTCAACAACACATGAACAGTCTTCTGCTTTCTGCATAAATAAATGGCTGAGAGAATAGATTTGCTAGATTTCATAAGCATACATGATGGAATATTCAAGTGCAAGCATTTGTTACACAAAGCGATATAACTGCTATTCAACTATGAAGTTTTGTCATATATGATCCCCATTGTAGATAAATATTACTACACCCCTTAAACTATCTGCATAAATCAAAAAATGATTCTACGCAGTGTTAGTATCTCAACATGGACACGTTCTACAATCTCTTTTCAGGTCTTGTGCTGCCAAGATCAGTTCTTGAATTTGCTCCCTCTATGCATAGCTCAAATACGTGTATATAAACTCAGTGTAATGCAGTCTAGGTGAAGTCACAACATTGCCTTTCCAAAGGTTAATGGCATTTCTTGTAGAAAATCCAGATCTGGCATCATGTTGACAAACATCCATCTTGTTTCTCAAACATGGTGGCATGTTGCTGACTGTTTTTAGTGGGCGCTGACTATGAAACACAGTTTTGTTTCATAGGCGTATATTGTCAAAAGTCACTGAGGTTGACCCTCGAGATATATTAAAATGTGTATGCCCTTTGCACCTCCACAGATATTATCGAAGTCAGGTGATTCATCATGTAAGTGTCACGGCTACTCATATTATGGCTCTCTGACACAACATGATATCTTTTCAACATTCTTGGTCCAGATTGAGTTGAAGTGGTGGCCTGTTTCAGCGTCAGTACAGTCCAGGTGCACTCTGGACGCCACTTAAAGCACCTGGTGTTCTATATAAACAACCAGGGTTGTAAAACACAATGGGCCTCATTACAACCCAGGCGTTAAGGGTTAACGCCGTCGTTAACCCTTAACGCCTGATTCCAATTTTAACGGCTGCTTTTAGCAGCCGTTGAAATCCATGGCGCTAAACCGCCTTGGTGCTAATTACGGCACTGTAATTTACGGTGCCGTAATTAGCGCCTTCCCCACTCCCATTATGCCCTATGGGGCAAAAATGGGAATGGGGAAGGATAAATGGGAAATGGGGATTTACCGCCCCACTCACCTTGGAATGGGGCGGTAAATCCACCATCCACCATGGTGTAAACATGGTTTACACCATGGTGGTAAAGTTGGTGTACTTACCGCCTGGGTCGTAATGACCCCCAATCTGTGTACTGGATTCATGTGGACTTTGTTGATAATGTTGCCAATGTCTTCTCTGTGGCAACAAATCAATATGTCTTTCACCGCATGAAGTCTTTGTTTTGTACCATGTAAAATGGTACACAGCAGTCAACTGATATACTAGGACGCTGTAAAGAACACCAGGTGGCATAAGAACAAAATGAAGACTTCATTCCTGCAATTGCATTTACAGGAACATAGTAAGGCCCACAAAGTAAATAGTATTAAGGTAACATCCACTGGCACATCCTCTCTCCAAGCCAGCCGCTCGACAACTGTCAGCCATGGAACATTTAGCAGCTCACTCACACAGAATTCCACACTTTGAACACTCATGCCCATGCAGGCAGCTTGGATAGGGCAGATAGAAACCACATTAATACCTGATCCTTTTTTTGACTGTTGGTATGGCATTGCAGGAACAGAGTACCTTAGCAACATTATTACAATAAGCAAACACTTGTGATATGTTTCTTTGTCTCTTTATGCTTTTCAGAAATCAGTTTATAAAAGGTTCTACACTACATGAAAACCTTGGTAAAGCACAAAACCTCTAAAACACGTGTTGGTCTGTCTTTGGTATTATTTATGCTCTAAGCTGCATTAAGCATGCGAGTCAGAACTACCTATTACATCTTCTACGTGTGCTTTATAATATAGGATACCATTTGTATTGTGCGATCACTCAAATGTTGCACCATTTTCATTACAAAAACATTGTTTTGTCAATATGCCCAGTCATATTGTACAGCTTTTAATCCTTTAGAGGAATACGCCGCAATACGCAGTTTCCTATCAGAGTACGCCTGCAATAGGACTGCCCCAGCGCAATATTTGATGCATGTCAAACAGAACACCATGCAGTGATCTGGTTGTCACACCACAGGAGTAGAACAAAGAACATTTTGGAATGTCCTTGAAAGATCTCTCCGCCTCTTCTTCCCAATCAAGATTTACATCTTCGGAAAGCTTTCAGCAAATTTCTAATAGAAATTGCCAAAATAAAAGTGCCCGACTTCTTAGCATTTTTATGAGTTTTATGTATTATCTTCCTGTACCTCGAATTGGTCTATGGCTATAGACCCCGAAATATCTCACATTCCAAAATGCTTTCCCTTTTCACATGTAATTCAACTTTTCCCCACTTAGAATATACATTATTGTCTTGCAAACACTGCAATATTCTGTTAAGAATACATAACCATGGTGAACTGCAGGATTCGGCAGGTTAACTGATTCAAGTTGAACTTTAGTCTCTGGGATTTAGGTAAATATTAGGAAAGTGGACTAGTTTGAACTTTTTCAATTTATTTGGGAAGTTGGAGCTAAAAATGTTCAAGTTGGTACAGCAGTTGAAAATGCTACAGACACGTGGAAAAGGATTCCGCAGTTAAAGGGCTAACTATAAACAGGTTTTTGATGCCAAGAGACCAGGCAAGTGGCAGCAGTGCGTGGTACAAGACCCTTTAACATTAACATTACATATCAAAGACAAACATGAACTATTATTGGTCCATTTGTGAAAGCATGCTGCAAATTAAAACTAGGCTTTCAACAAGTGTATGCACAAAGTTAATGTTTGTCCTTGCTTAGGCCAACTATCAATCAGAATACCTGCTTGCAAACAGCTTTGAAGATGATACTGTTTCAATTATATAACATAGATTGACATTGACATCCTGGAAAGACCATAGCAATCAGAGGTATAAAGGAAACATTCCACAGAAAACAAGGGGTCCGTTTGTAGAAGTTATGCACTGCACTTTGAGCAATGCAAAGTTTCCTTCACCCATGTACTATAATGTGCAGTATAATCCAACGTGCCCCTAGCCATTCGAGAGATGTTCATTGAGTCATGTTTGTTCTTTGCTCTCTGGGACTTACATCCTCAATTTAATTAATAAAGGGAAAAGACGATGGGCCTCATTACGAGTCAGGCGTTAAGGGGTTAACGGCGCCGTAAACGGCGCCAACCCTTAATGCCTGATTCCGAGGTCCCTTTGCGGGATGGTGTTTTTAACGCCTGCTCTTTGCAGGCGTTAAAAACCATGCCGCAAAGGGACCTTGGCGATAATTACGGCAACCGTAATTTACGGTGTCGTAATTATCGCCTTCCCCATTCCCATTATGCCCTATGGGTCAAAAATGGGAATGGGAAAGGGGCCATTGGTGAATGGGGAATTACCGCCCCATGATTGCAGTTGATGGATCTGTGATTACCTGTTAGACAGTATTTGACATGGCATGCATATGGGATCAATAGAAATCTAATCTTTGCAGGATGAAAAGTACAATGCTCTGCAGGAATGTAAGCATTGTGGCTCCTATGCCTAGTTTGCTCGCAAATTTGCAAAGTATTGGACATTCTAGATTCATCACATTTATACCAAGGAGCCTGCAGCACAAAATCACATGAATTCATTCAACGAATTAATTCAAATCATGGAGGACAGACATACTCCTATTTTAAGAACTCTTTTTTTCACACTACTATGTGATATGGGTATCTGACATTCTTCACACAATGATGCCATCAATCAATTAATAGAATTAGGGTGTCAAGGCTTGCACCCCACAGATAAAGATGGATTTCCTTCTACAATTTCCTTACCTCTCGTTTCCATTCGCATTCACCAGCCACTAAGTCTCCCCGGACTTCACTCCTACTGGCCTCTTGGCTTTGCCACTGTTACTATCCTGGTGTGTGTTTAGTCTGAGACATCACTTGAATTCTTAGACCAAAAAAGCATCAGTAGTGCCAGGGGTCATTTGGGCACCTCTCAAGTCGATCATGCAGTCATTCAATACAATGTACAATGTTTTTTATTAAACCTGCCCTCGGATAAATTCTCCCTTATCTACATACAACGTTGGACTTTACTCCTCTGCATTTTACCTGACAGTTTATATATTTTCCTGTCCATACTTTATTTGTTACACCTTTTCTTTTCCTCCCACTCATTTCCCCTTTCCTAGCAGAATGCAGTCTGTAAACCCATCGTGGCTCACAGTACACCCCTTTTCAGACATGCCAAGGCGGCCTTATACTACTAGGGTGCTCATTTGGTGCCTTAGAAAATGTAACTTAACCTAAAAGAATGGCAATCTGTGCTGTTGTCTAATTTACAGTAACATGCTCTTGTTTCTTTTTCAGAAAATCAAATTCAGCCAGCCCACATTGAAAGGATGTGACCAGGGAAAATGCCTGGGGTTATTTGATAATAACATGTTCCTGTCGTGCAGACGTATTCATTGTGCTGTGTGTAATTATGCACAATAGGACAATTACATATCAGTTATTTTGTATTCTTTGAAGTTGAAAATCACCTTCTAAAATGGCCATGCAATCTGTGACAATTAGAGCTTTAGAGCCACCAAACAGTAATTTTGACATGCACAGAATTTGATCTCGTATATGCTACATTTGGCACAAATAACAATTATGTATAAAAACAATTTCGTTTATGGGCTGTGGGACCTATTATTTACAATAAAGTTCTTGTTATCTACAATTTCTTAATTCTGGAGTTATTTTAAATAATACTATAGTTCCATGCATGGCACTTGGCAGATGGACATACAACAAAGAGACCTCCAGGGTTAACGGTCCTTTCAACCACCCTATCAATTATGTGCATACAAACTAGAAAGGATCCCTAATAACTGTACAACGTTTCCTTGCACAGCTGAAACCGGTCGACTTTTTTCAAAGGGGATTAAATTAGCCATTCTTTACCCCTATGAAATATGTGACGATTGCCCAGGAGGGCTTTTTATTTATAAATGATCATTTTCTGATATGTAAGGCGTACCTTGGAAATTTTTAAAAGGTGACACCCTCTTTTTAGGATTGTACTGAGTTGGGTCAAAATAAAGTTTGGGGACACACTTCAGATACTACAATTTTTTTTAACTTTGCACACATTGTAGATGAATCTGTAGGGTGCTCAACCTCTGAATAACAGTACCAGCGAGGGTGATCTTTCCTGGTGTCCCCTTTCCTAGACAGGCGGCACGCCACCACTGCCTAAGGATAGTCACACCACTAAGGGTCAGTAGAGACGTTCTGCTTAGAGACAGATGGTGACTTGGCAGCTGAATACATTCATTTGTGCTACTATTTTGTACAGCACTCGTAGCATCCTACAACCCTTCAAGATGCTTATGCTGAAAAGGGAGATTAACAGAGACAATGAAGCTGAGGATTCCCCCATGATACTTGCTCTTAAAGGCAAGCCTATGATCGCCAGGATGAGGGATCAAGAAAACTGGGACACGGGCAAGGTATTGATTATATTCCAATAGGAGGAGGTGGGATTTCAGTCTTTGCATTACTTTAAATCATTGGTCTCCAACTAAAGGTGTAAGGGCAGTGATCACTTCGAGGACTATTTATTGGCCACAGATGTTCTGTGCCTTTAAACTAGTTTCTCTTCTTCAGAATATACATGGCTCTTTGATATTCCTTTTGCACCTTTTCGGAATCTGGAAGGCTTTACTTAAGCAATAACCCTTAAAGTGAGGGCTGTACAACTCAATAATGGACCACATGTTGGGCCCGGTATCAATACTGAGTGGTTAATAGTTATTAGCACACACCAGATTGCTTTCTTGGATTTCAATAGCTTTTGCCCAATGCTGTTAAAATAGAGACGCGATAGCCATTTCACAAGTTAAAAAGAAGCCTAAAAAAATGACCACCATGAAAAAACGGAGAGGTTAACCAATCCTAGTCCCATCTCCCTTTCCATGGTGGCCATTGAAAAAGGAAGGAAGAAGCATGCCAACAGGGAATGTTTGGCTGGTGGGAGAGGCAAGAATGAATGTGAGGAAGGGTGACTTCGAAGCAGTGAAGTTGTGAGGGAAATGTGGTGGTGCGGGCGGTGACTGGAGGCTGGGGCCTGGAACCCAAGAGGCAATATGTCAGGTTCCCGCTGCTCAAGTGACTTTAAAGGTAGGCTAATACTATAAGGTAAGGCTGGGAGCTGCATTTACGTCATCTTCGAGGTGTTCAAAAACCAAGGGTTATAACTTTTAGCATCAGACATTTGGGGTTTATTATTCTATGTATTCCTTTGAAAATATTTCAAAACCTTTTCAATGGTGGATTGGAGCTAGAAATAGACCCAGTAAAGAATTATTGATAGCGCTAATATCAGATGTAGTGGCCACACATGACTCTTGCATAATCCTGTAAGGGGATGAGCCTACCTCTTCACTTTAATGCTGTAATGCCATCCACTTAATTCCCAGCCCACTCACTTTCTCCCATGCCCTCTGGTATCATTGCATCATGTTTGCCACTCTCTGAACCTCTTTTAACCCCACCCTGTGTAGCATCCCTAGTATCTTCCCATGCACCCAGACACTGGATATAATCCTCTCCACGCTCAGCTACTCATTTCATCCCTACACTTGCTGCCCCCATAATGCCACACCCAAAGTTCTCCGACACCCCCTTCATTTCAGATACCCACATTTCATCCTGTTCTCTCTGTCTCAGGTGACGATTATTTCTCTCACTTCACTCATAGAACGCCATCCTCGCTACTGTCAGCACACCCCTAATTTAATCCACTGCATTACCATAATTTCACTGCCTCCATTTTCAGCCTCTCTGTAATATTATGTCATTTAAAACTATTTGTACAGAAGGCAACTGTCACTACCTGGGCAGCCTCCTGGCACTGAAGAACTGGCATATGACTACTAGGGTAACAGTGATATGAAAAATGAGCCCTAGCTGGGAAACAGATAGGTCTTTATAAATTCCTTAGCTTTACATTGTTTGGAATTAGTCTGAATGAGATAGGAAACCTATTCCACAATGTAGCTGGGAGAATCAAAACAATCACAGTCAATGGTTTGGCTTTTCTTAGTTCTAAGAATATTAAGAGAATGGGCATTCTTAGAAGGTAGAGTGACCTGGGGAGTAAGGATTTAACCTTTTGCTCAGGAATGTTGGTCCTAGGGCATGCACTGCTTCATGAATAATATACAAAAACTCCAATTTGATCAAGACATTCACAGGCAACCAGTTAAGTGAGTGCAAAGCCCCGGTGATTCTGTGGGATTCCTTAGTTGTAGCATAATCTAGGTGTGAAAGAACCAGGGAGTCTACCACCTGAAGGAGACAGTTTTGAAGTTTAAGAAGATTATCTATCTATCTATCTATCTATCTATCTATCTATCTATCTATCTATCTATCTATCTATCTATCTATCTATCTATCTATCTATCTATCTATCTTTCTTAAATGGTGCCAATCACCCAAAGGCCTCAGGGCGTTCACAAGGCATACAACAAAAAAAAACATAGAAGGAAGAGCAGTCATCCATAACTAGATGTGTTAGAGTAGTAACTATATGAGTTTAGCCTATCCCTCTATCAGAAGGAAACGCCTTCAGGTGTTTCTTAAATTGGGTAGTTAATACACAGCCCCTGATATCCAGGGGAAGCAAGTTCCATATGACAGGTGCCCAAGCATTAAAGCCTGCACCGCTGTAAGAATAGTCACATTTGATGCATGTGCGTGACATTCTGTTACTACGACAACATCTTCGTGTATGGTTCCAGAATGTTGATGGAAGCATACACGAAGATGTTGATGGAAGAGGTTGGTCTCTCCGGGGCTCCTACGAATAAACTTGTATGAATCTTGAAACACACAAGATCGGAGTTGTGTGTTAATGTGTCAATGTACACAACAATTGGCGACGAGGATGGGATCGGGGCTCCTACGAATAAACTTGTATGAATCTTGAAACACACAAGATCGGAGTTGTGTGTTAATGTGTCAATGTACACAACAACCGCCAATCATTTTTAAAAGGACTCGCTGTTGATGAAGAGTAACGCGTTCACTGAGCGTAAAATCTGAATGGAGTTCTTTTCACATTTGAAGACAGATATACAGGAGCTTTGCCTGAAAGGCACTTAAACACCGAAACACAGTCCTTGAACTGAATTCTTTGTTCAACAGGGAGCCAGTGCAATTTCCGACGGGCCACACCTGAGCTCGACAGCCTAGGCCACAGACTGCAAGCACTGCTCCATTCTGTGTCACCTGTAACATTCTCATATTTGCTTGAGAGGTGCCTACTAAGACACTATTGCAGTAGTCTAATTTTGTATTAACAATGGCTGCTGCAATCCAGGCTCTTTTTTGTCTCTGAAAAATATGGGTGGATATGCCACAGTAGGGGAACATGGTAGGAGCAGGAGAACCTAAGGTAGGAAACAAGTTTCTTAAAAGATAGGTGTGAGTCAAAGATGACTCCTAGTGTGTTAAGAAAGGCGGAGACTTAGATGGCATTACCATCTACTACGAAACATTTATACTGTGGGTCAAGTGCATTTAGCTTTTGTTGGGTGACAAGGGTAAGCAGCTCCGTTTTAGTATTATTCAAGGCAAAGGAGTTGACGACCATCCGTGCCTGTAAGGCCTTAAAAGCGTTGTTTACTCTTGCTAGGTCATAGCTGTATGACCCGGATAGCTCAAATACAATCTGTGTTTTATCTACAAGTTTGTGAACTGAACCCCTAGGGAAAGAAGAAGGTCACATAGAGGTTTGGAATGTACATAAAAAAATAAAGGTGACAAGCAAGATCCCTGTGAGACACCACAGGTAAGAAGTGTTCTTTATGAATGAGCATGTCCCTTAACCACATTCGTCATTCTAGTTCCAAGAAAAGATTTGAACCAACACACTACAGAGGGGGTACATTTACCCACCTTGACCAATCTATCCACTAGCAAGGAATGATCAACCAGATCAAAAATTCTTTATAGAGACTTCAGATTAAAAAAGACCTTCATAGCTATCACTCAAACATGTGGTAACATTGATAGACCTACATCAATCATCACACCCCTATTTTTCACCATTTTGTGAGGGGTTGGTGATAGAACCAGTTGCTAAGTCCAGGTCTCATTTGTTTAGCTGCTGAGGTGTGTTTCTAAAATCAAGATCTCTATCTTAGTTGTTTTAAGAAACTTTATTACCATCCAATCATTAATTGCTAATAGGCAATTGCATGGGAATTCTGGCACAGTGTGCCCAGGGCAGTTCAAATGTCCAAATAGTATCTGTTATGCTGGGTATCATCAGCATGATTGTAGACTGAGATACCCAAAGGGCAAATCATCTGGGTATGAAAGGCTGTGCAGACATTAAAGTGGAGTGGTAGAAGGGAGATCCCTGTGGCACCCCACACAACAGAGGCATCTTGTAGTACAAGAAATGGCCATAACAACCTTCTGGACATGATCAGTTAAAAAGGACTGCATCTATTTAAGTGCAGTTCCCCTAATGGCAATATTTCTAAAACGTGAAAGCAGGATGGCTTGTGTGTCCATGTCAAATGCTGCAGACAGGCCCAATAGTATGAGCATCCCACCTTCACTCCTCGCTGCCGCTGTCCTCAGGTTGGTTAAGAATAGATGTACCAACAGCCTCTATACCATAGGCAGGGCAAAGCCTCACGTGTCTAGTGTACGATTGGTCATTGTCTTCTACATAGTCTTGCAGATGACTTACCACAATCAGTTCCACAAGTGTTTCTGGGAGCCCCATAATCGAAATTGGCGAAATTCCCTGGATCAGCATGCAGATTCTTCAGCGATAGTTCTCAAGTGCCACTTTAATCTACTTTGGTACCGCTCCAGTAGTTTAATGACATTTTGAGTATCATGCATATTTTCTTAGCCGTGACAGGTTATTTGAGTAGAGATTTGTAGAAAGGAGGAAGGCAAGGATCCTTCGGGGATCCCAAGTACATGGGAGACTCCACCAAAAATTGGAATGCTTTGCTCTCAAACAGTTGAATGTTTTCCAACTTGACCGTCGCTTAAGGCATTCAAAGTTGTTTTATCTTTTCAAATCCTTCATAGCTATGAAGCTCCATTTGGATCACAGTGATTTTGTCCCAAAAATAGTTGGCATTGTTATCAAAAAGTCCTTGAGGATGTTTTTCAGTATTTTGTACCGCTCATGAGTTGTGCAACTCTGCAAAGATCTGATAGAGGAGTTGCATTCATTTTTAGAAAATGGATATGAAAATATTGTTGTTGCTCATCACATATGCCTATTATAGAGACTCTGGTGAGTTTCTCGTTCAGATTAATTTGATTTTAGGAATGATAAATCTGGCAGCACTTTCTTTCAAGTGTTTTCATATGTTCTCTGGCCACTGCAAGTCCAAAGGTCAACCGTTCGAATGCATGGCCCATTTTGGCGATGTTATGTTCACTCTAACAAATGAATTAATCAAGAGATTAATTAATAATCAACTCTTCTTTTGGTCCGGTGAAATACTGACCTCCCCCTTCTGAGCCATAGACAGGTGTTGACGACACATCTGCTGCACAATTTTGTACCCTCATCAAGATTGTCTGGTAGGCACCGACTGAGATTTGGCAGGAATAGTTTGGATAAGCCAATAAAAACAAAAAGTACTATGATCTGTCTAAGATAGCAGCACAGTATTTGTACTATAATCAGGTGTTTTAGAGATCAGTGATAAGTAGCCTGCCCCAGAGCAGACAGATCCAGGAAAAGACACCACACGTGCAAAACGTATACATTCAGAAAAGACAAACCTTGTAACACATTAAGCTGAAGCTTTAAACTAATCATGTCTCACCCATATAATTACGGTAGCTCAGTCACACATCTCTTCATCAAAATCTACCAGAACCAGCTGTGCATCCATTTAGCAGCCAATCTCACAACAGACTAAAGCACAATCACAACGACAAATCCCAGCGAGCAGCATACTAAGTGCAAACTACCAATTGGACTCAAATAAACTGTGGTTACCCGCTATGCTTGGAGAAGAGGCAGCGCTGGCCAAAGGACCACAACCAGATGTGTTGGAGGGTACAATTGAGCAGCAACCATATTTGTGCAGAAGACATATTTCTGAAGCACTGGCAAAACTAACCAATGTACTAACCCATCTTCCCCCACTCCTGCTCCTCCAACATAACCAACAACACTATGCCCGACTATGGGCTAGACAAATTACACATAGCCACACCAAATATTATTTTATTCCTCACATTCAACTGACTGTCAGAGACTCGGGACATAACCTTAGACAGAACATACCAGCACACTTGATCCATAAATACATCCACAACACAAACACACAAACACCAACACAACTAAATCAAACACTGAACAGTCAACTGCAACGCTGCATCCTCCCTTGCGGATACAACTAACGAGTACACAGGGGTACTTCCACCCTAACAGAGCATGGCCTACACACCCAAAATAAAAACTAGCACACTTAGGAGGCTCTGAGCCTTACCCCTACAATTGCAACAAGATGGGCCGCTGAACAACTCCCACACACAAGACAATGCACACTGACAGCAATTTCTCCTGGTTCTGAACCTGTCTTATGATCCTATCCTCACTAACACACACATCCCACTTTTCTTGCAGAGCCACGTGAGTACCTGGAGGCTGCCCCTGGCTGGTAGCGGTGTGCAGAATAAATCAACATAACATAACCTAGGTCAGAAATGTCATCTAATGTATGCCCACCGTGATGGGTAGTAAGCTCAACAAACTCATGTTAATCTCCTACATTCATAAGCAGCGATTTAACATATACCTAGGAGTTATCTTCCAAGCGTAAATTCAAATCACTGAGCAGCATTACATACTTTATGTCCAATGATAGATAGGGAACTAGGCCTGTTACAGTGACTTATATCATCCTTTATTCCTCATATCGTACTCGACTCCCAGACCCCACATTTCATCCATTTATCTCTCAGTATTTTTCATCCCCCACGTTTTCAATCCCACTTATTTCATCTTCTGTACTCTCAGCCCCTCGTGTATGCCCGTCCTCTACTTTATTCAAACAACCCTTTCTCAGGCAATCTCATTTTTATCATCTCCACTATTGGTTTCTCTTGTAATACCCCTATACGCTCTTCTCCTCCTAGCATCATCATTTCTTGCTCCCATAACAATATCAGCCTCCCTACTCAATACTCCTATATCTATTCCTATTGTCAGCTTCTCATAATATCCCTTGAATTCTCAGATCCCTTTTGCCACCACATTTAATATCAGCCTGTCATTTCTTCCTGTGTATCTCAACCTAACTCTCAGTTTGCCTCATTGATTTCCATACACTGCCCCTTCCCCTGATACATAGAAACCAAAGTGATCAAGTGAAGCACCAGGTGGACTGCTGTATGCTACTCTAATGTGTGACTAATCAGAGGCCCAAAGGCTACTATGATTCTTTCATTACCCAATTGTATACTTTTTGACACAAAAAGAAAGTATCCTTCGAATTAAGAGTTATATCAGGTCACTATCTCACCTTATAGAAACATAACTACTTTCCCTAGTGAGTGCATCCTGTACATGGTTGTGTTGGTCCACAATACATTGGGTGAGTACCCATGTTTTCCTACCCACTTATAACTGCGCTAAAACATTCCAGTTATATGACTAAGAGAAACGTTGTTTTTTTCTCCCCCTGCATCTCCCCTATAGATCAATTGATCATGCCAGTGCTCCTGAGAAATAGACTCGGTGAACACTGCATGAATATGTGCATCAACATTCAACATTGGGGGAGCTTCTCGT
The DNA here is from genome assembly GCF_040938575.1 of Ambystoma mexicanum. Lineage (NCBI taxonomy): Eukaryota > Metazoa > Chordata > Amphibia > Caudata > Ambystomatidae > Ambystoma > Ambystoma mexicanum. The sequence goes on along the minus strand of NC_090923.1, from coordinate 584,808,108 downwards.
CCTGAAAAGGCGGTTGAGTGATTCAATACCATTGAAACCGGTCTAATCACATGTGGGGATACAAGCCAAAGAGAGTGGTTACCCCAGTAAAAACAATTTTGTGCTGAGTAAGTGCAGCATAAATAAATGTTGGTCCCTGTAGAGTCAGGGACAATTCGGCATAAGTCCCTTATTTTTTTTCTGGCGGCCATTTTAATTCCTAGCACTTAGATGTGAAAAAGCAAAGGTGGAGGTAGCATTATTTTGATGGTTTTCAGAAAGCCATTATTAATCATTACACCATTAGTGGCTCTTTCCTTGTAAGTGAGTGCAATAATAGATAGGGTTACATCTCTTCCTATCCCCTTTATTAGATAGGCAGCTCATCACCGTCACTTAAGAAAAGGATGCACTTGTTAGGGAAAGTAGAGATGTTTCTATAGGGTAAGATAGTGACCTGGTAGCACTCGTAATTCAAAGAACTCTGATTTGCATACCTCCAGTGCTCTCTAGTTGTCCATTTGCCCGACACTGTAACTCATCTAGTCTGTGCATTCTTGTACTCTTTGTCCTGATGCATTAATTGGAAAAGCAAAACTATGCGTTCCAGGTTGCAAAGAAAAATGAGAACTATTGAGCAACGAGACAGAAATGAGGAAAGAGCCCAGCGCCACAGGCCACAGGAGAAGAACTCAACAAACACAGGAAAAAGATATGAACCAAAGGCAAAGCAACCATGAAAACAATAACTGAAATGAACTTGTTAGTAAGCGCCATCTTCCCAAAACTCTGCCCTTAAATACTCTACCTTGCTGGCACATAAGTATCTCCCATTCCTGAAGTTGTCAGCTCAGCACCCATCTTCCCATTCTTCTTTCTAATTTCCACATTGGGTAAAGTCTCCAAGATTGTCTGGGAAACCTGAAAAGTGGGCCTATCGCAGGCCGAAGGTGACGCTGGTCAAACCATAGACTATGAAACCGCTGGAGCCACTGGAACCTACATCCCTAAGATGGAGGGAGATTCATTTGTATCTAGTGATACTGTTTTGGGTGGGAGCCATAGTTTGGAGTGTTGTTGTTCCTTCTGCTACTGTGCATAGTATAGGCGAATAGATCATTAGTGTCATCAAGAGGCACTCCCTGGATTTCATAAGCCAACCATTACTACCATTGGTTAGAATATATTATCTACAAGAGGTCTTTGACCAAATAAACAAATGTAACGTCCGATTACACATCATGTATTAGTTGCCTTCTAAATGTGTCATGCCCAGGGGGCTGGCAAGGCATGTTATGAGTCCTAACTCAAAGACAGATACAGACACATGACTAACTACTCACTGGAGAAAGAGTGGATTGATGCATAGATATGTCAAGAAATGGGAACAGTCAAGTGGTATCAGGTGGAGGTTTGGCCTTGAAGGAATCATACTGCTCACACTGTGGGGTCGCAACGTTGTAAAAGACCACGTTGCAGAGGCCACAAGCTAAAGAGGCAATGGGCCTCATTATAATGTTGGCGGACACGGTATGAATGGTGCCGGAAAGGCACCGGCAATGTTCATACCGTGCCGGCAAATTCTCGCGGGTGCCTGACAGTCGACCTGGCGGGCTGTGCGGCACTTGCGAGCACAACTCGTAATTGCACCGGCACCATTATCAACGGTGCCGGTGCATCCATGCTCCCCACCACCATTTTGCCCTATGGGGCAGATTGGGGATTGGGAGCCCGGCAATACCGCCACCCGTGAATGGGCAATTACTGGCCCATTCAACTCGTAATTGGCCGGTTATTGTCCAATCGCAGGTGGTGGGGCCGGTAGCGAGTTTGGCAGTAGCCGTTTCTGTCAAACAGGCACGGCTACCGACAAACTCGGAATTAAGCCCAATGACTTGCAAAATGCCACCAGTATATTAGGATCTTGAGGTACAAATACAGCAAGGGAATGGCGAAAGATGCTTCTCAACAGTTCAGTTTCTGTGTGGCTTTCCGTTCCCAAGTATGAAGATTCACTTTTTTGGAACACTATGGAACATTTGAAAAATAAGATAGAGCGTCTTATTTCTCAAATATGCCTGATATAGTGCATAGTTTGGATGTGATGCAATATTGGGTGGCTGAGAAGTTAGATTATTTGGAAGCCATAGTCTGGAGGAAAGCCCTAAATTTTCCAGACTCTGTGTCCAAATCATTAGCTCCTAATTGGGTTTGATCTCTCTTCTGTCTAGGCTCAGGTGGAAATACCTGAGTCTCATGTGAACATTTCATGACGATATGGGGCACCTAACAGAAAAGGGGTCGAATCGAACTCTGGTTCAATTTGTGGATGTATGCACTGAAATAGTGGAGAATGTGGGCCATACCCTGGAAGGCATACCAAGGAACTTAATGCTCATTAGAAAAGCAATGCAGGTTGCTGACTGGAGTAAAACTATAGAAACATTGCATAGTTATAGCTCCTTAAATCATCTTAGATATGAGCGTAAAAAGGCAGGCACATTACCTACATATTTAATTATTTCCGAACAAGAAGGCCCGTAAAGTTTTCCTGAGCTTCCAATCAAATATTCTTCTTACACGAGAGGTTTTTGTTAGACGGGGAATTCTTCGAAAGTAACTGATCAATTGCAGATTTTGTAAAGGAGCTAATACTGTTGAGACGTTAAAGCATATTGTGGTACTCTGTCCGATGTTCCATTTTAAACGAATGATCAATTTTAGACACTTTATATATAGACCTGATTTTATTAATTGTGAGGCTTTATGGTCTTACTTATTGTGTGGTCACTCAAATCATATATTTTCTCGCTTTTACATTTTTTAAATGCTATACAATTGAGTAATTATGTTTTGTGTGGTACTCCAATGTTACTCATTTTTCTGAAAGGATATATATTTTATAATAAAGAAGAGCTCTTTTGTGTGTTTGTATCAACTTGGTTTATTGTGTCATATTGTAAAGGCATGTTGTTACCGTATACAATTAATAAAAAAATAAAAAAATAAAAAAGGTTTTGCTTCAGATGTAACAGCCCCAGCCTTTTGTAAAGGGGCTTTGGTGGGGCACATGTTTTTTGAAAGAAATAAAATATATAAAGTGGTAAAGCCTGGGATCTCCCACATGCTGCACCTTTAATAAAGGAACTCCATGAGCGTGTCAAGTTAGGACACTGCATGTGTTTAGTTATAAACTGCACTTTATAGACTGGGATTATATTTTTAAGACTATTTTTATCTTTTTAATATTTTTTATGTTGCTGCTTAGTTAGATGTACATTTTAATCTTGGATTATTTTGATTTTGGTTTGTTTTAATATTAGTGTGTATGTGTACCCTTTGTATAGATAAAATAGAAAGTGCTAGTTTACTGGAGACTGTATATTTAACTTAGAGACCATACACCATACACCATAATTCTAGTTGGCCGCCTATCCTTTTGTCACTGTGAACCTATTTTAACCTAGGTCCTTCCTATAGGCTCTGCGCCTTTCCCTTGGTCACCACCATCACTTCTAACCTACCCCTTTTCCACTGCAGCACTCAAAGGGTGATCTCAGAACCGTGGGAGAGCGGAGACGCTGAAGACAGGTAACGGGTGGGTTAATGGAATAAAGCAAAAATACAAGTTATGTAAAGTGTGGAATTGTGCCTGCCTACACCTGTCTTCCGCCAAGTGTGCTATATACCATCCCGCTGCTATACAAAGGTTTGCAATCTATGTGGAATGCTCTTCACTGAATTTTGTTAATTCCAGGGACATTGGCAAATGGAGACACACGAGAGATTCTGTTAGATTTGGTGGTGCAAGAAATCACGTTCTGACAAATGTAAGAGAGGTGGTAAGATATGCCAGTTTATTAATGCACCCACTCCTAACAGCTGTGTGCAGATTGAAGACCCCACAATTGAGTCCCAGCAGATGCAATCAACCACTCATTCTTCCTAAGTAAGTAAAATGAGTACACATTGAGTTCAGTAACGATAACACTTGTGATCAGGCTTTGAAATGATTCCATCTCTAATACATATGCTGGATAAGTATAGCCATTATTATTACGCAGTATTTGGCAGGAGAGTTTTAAGAATGCTTTCGTTATTTTTATTTTTATTTAGGCAGATCTTCTTTGGGTTTTTTTCCAGTGGAACGATGGGAATTTTGGTTCACGATCTTATGGTGAGAACACAGCAAGTAGCCTTTTGTTCTTTATGTTTTTTAGATTACTCTTTTTCTTTGCACTATGACATAGTTGGAACTGATATTTGCATCTGGAGTCAGTCTGTGTTTATAGTGTTTCACTTCAAACGGTTGCTCTTCGCCCGTGGTTGGTGTAAACTCTAAAGGCATTTGGCCATGCGGTTCCAGGACCCGAGCTTAGCATTACTCTATTGTATCAGATGTCTATCCAGAGCTGTCTTTCTCTCTTTCTCACTCTCTTTCCCTCTGTTGTCTTTCTCTGTCCTGTGTCTCTGTCTCTCTTTCTCTTTCTGTGAGTGGGAATCGTGTCATAATCTCTGCTGGGGCCTGATTATGGGCTATGTGTTGTATGATGGTGTGGTGATGTCACTGACATAGAATGTGGAGTGTTGGAGTGTTGATGGATGTTTGGAGTACTGGGTTCTACGACTTGTCAGTTGGACCTAATGTGCTGAGCTGGATGGATGTCTCAGTGCTTTCTCTACTTATTAACTGGAGAATAAACCTACATGTAAACTTACCTTCTGGTACCTGTCCTGCCCTGTGAAGAAGGTGGCATAGTGTACATGTAGGTTTATTCTCCAGTTATTAAGTAGAGAAAGCACTGGGACATCCATCCAGCCCAGCACATTAGGTCCAACTGACAACTCGTAGAACCCAGCACTCCAAACATCCTCCATTACGAAAACACTCCACATTCTATGTCAGTGACATCACCACACCATCGTACAACACATAGCCCCATAATCAGGCCCCAGCATTATCAAGTGCACTCTCTCTGTTCTCTCTGACAGTGTAGTCTGGTACAGTCTCGCTGTCTCTCTCTGTATGTGCAGTCTATTTCTTTCTCTTTCTTGATGTCAGTGCGGTCTGTTTCTCTCTTTTCCCTCTATCTCTTTTCTGGTCTTCTGGACTTTGTTCTCTCTGCCTCTCAGTGTCACTGCAGTCTGATACATGTGTGCTCTATCAGTATGGCCTGGTGTTCTCACTCCGTATACCCCTCCCATTCTCAATGTGTCACTCTCCACTGGCATCTCTCTCTCGCTCGTTCTCGTTCTCTCCCTCTCTCTCTCTCCCACTTTCTCTCCCCCTCTCTCTGTTTCTCTCTCCCTCTCTTTCTGTCACCGCCCCTTTCTCACTGTATCTCTCTCCACACAATCTCCATCTGTGTGTGGTCTGAGCCCCACTATTGCTCTGCCTCAATCTCCCCCTCTCTCTCTCTCTGCCCCTCGTCAACTCTACCTCTATTTTTCTCTTCCTCCCCCACTCTTGGTGATAAGCGATGAAACAGACAATGCATTTGAGCATAATCCTTTCTAAGAAGGAAGTCCACTTTGAGTGGCAGAATAGGGTCTATTCTTGGCATAAGAAGCTAGTAAAATAAAAACCTATTTAAATGTTCTTTGTAACCTTTTTTTAATTGTACAGTAACCTTTTTTTAATTGTACAATGCTAATTTCCATTGGTGACTTCCATTATATATTGGTCCCCAAACGGGTAAAGTGTGATGGTAATTAGGGTACCAACACTAATTTTGGCAGTAACAGAATTACTGCACTTTTTTACCACACTGCCAAACTACAAGGATTTGACCTTGCGGAGGAGGATTTTCCTCCATATCCGCCACTCTAAAGCCAAAAATTGATGGATTAACCTGAGCGGGATTATCACCCATGGTAATTCAGAAAAACTCCCACAGGGTCCACCACTTGCAATCCCATGGTAAACCCACAGGACCAAGTGGCTCTCACAGTAAATGAGATTGCTGGTCATTCAAAATATTTACTGTCAAATTACCCCCAAACTCGTGATGAGGCCCATTGTGCCATAATAAGAATGTTACACTTGTGTTCCTGAGCATATTATCAAAGCCTAGAATAATCATTTACATTATTGCCTAGTGTACTGTTTGGGAAGACCCTTTAGCGAAAGGGGAAGTGGAACAATAAAGCCAAAAAGATTTCCTGGCTGCTCTGCAAAAACATTAAAAAGCATTTAGGGAATAAAACAATAACCACAGACCTTTATTTGACAAATACACCTGTGATGAAGGGAGTGTATGCTTGACTCACTAAGTACATAATGAATGCTTGGCTTGGTGCTAATTTCATTTTTTAAAGCCATCAACCTAACATTAAAGTTTATTGAACAATGGGCCATATGTACTCAATCCTCAGCATTTGGATGGGAGTACAAACTAGCTGCAGCATCTGGTTCCCTATTGGAGTCTGCGGGCCGTTCGCCTTTCCTTGTCCCAAAACCCAGACTCTAGCTGATTTTTTTTTAAAGGAATGGCTGAGAGGGGGGAGTCTTAGGCCCTGATTCATGGAATTATTTACGTGTAAAAAGGGTATTTGTGCGCCATTCTGCCCGCAAATCCCCCTTAGTCAAACAGGGATTTGTGTGCAGAATGGCACGAAAATAATTCCATGAATCAGGGCCTTATTAGGGTAAGGATACACATGCCCATTCCCCCAAAGTACAGACGCCCTTAGAGAATTATACATATGCAATTCTAGGTGAGCTGCCTTAAGTGGCCTCTGGCAGCCTGTCCAATTCTATGAATACTCCAGACTCATTCCATGGGACTCTAGAGGTAATATGCTATCTCTGATGTCCCCGACTTCTAAATCTTTAGGGCAGTGGCACACGACTGTGGCCTATTATCTCACGAACCTATTGGGTTTTCCGGAGAACCACATAATATGAAAGAATTTCCCACGGGATGCCAATTCATCTCATAGATATTCATGCTGGATAACCTGAAGAACGGAGGTGTTTGCATGCCCCAATGACCAGACCTAAAAAATCGATGCTTTTTCATTATAATTGTTTTTTTTAAATAAAATACCTCCCTGAAAATGATTTTGGTAAAATCACTGGCTAGCGTGCCCCCCTGGCCTACAACATCCTTCGGTGCCCCCCTGGCCTACAACATCCTTCGGAGAACCAGCTACAGGACTGAGCGGCAACTTACACATGCTAGGGATTAGTTGAGCTGCCTCAGCTGCTCATAGAAATGCTAGTTAGCAAATAAAGACACAGTAGAGAACTGTAGGCAGCGCCCCCATTAAATCAGTACGAGATTATACTTGACAACAAAATTGTTCTTGAGAGACACATTAAAAACCTCTTTCTGGAATCTCTGGATTCATTTCCAAGTCAACTTTTTGGAAAGCATTAATTGAGATCTATAGTTTAAGATGCCTCCCTTTTTAGTATAAATGATGGGAATTCACATTTGCATCGTTTGCATTAGCTCCCTTCAAGAACCATTAGTTAAATATTATATCCACATTTAATACAGTCTGCCCAAGCTCTCTAGGCCTGTGCTTTATGCATTATGATAAGTGAATTGTTCCAAAGGATGCTATTACTTAAAAAGTGCCATGCAGTGGAATTATCATGGGATTGTCTCTTACGCGTGCATATTCCGCCAAATGCTTTTAAATCAAGTCTACTTTATTATAGCCGTATATTGCCATCGTTGGAGCTGGGATCTGAGCATTTCAAAGAAGGCAGGCAAGGCATTAAAATAAAAAAAAATCGAATGAACATTCGCAAACGCTACAGAAATATAAAACAAAAGCGTTCCCACAAAAAAAAAAGAAACCTTTCAAATATTAATGTTTCAGGGTGCTTCAAAGTACTAAAAACAGTGCAAGATTCAAAAGGGAGCACTTTGGACCAGAAAGCCAACTAGGCAATACATGGACATTCCACCATTATAAGCGTTCCGTCGCAGCTCCCAGAGCTGGAGGCCCCCTCAAGGCCAGGCTCAGTAGAGGCACCAGGAGGCCGCAGTGGGGTTAGTGGTCTGAAAAGCAGCCGTTGTAAGAAAGCATGTATGACTCTTTGTCAGTGTGCCCAGTGGCTTTGAAGGCTAGCGGCCAGTTTGGGGTTGTCCCGGAACTCTACGTTTGCTTGTGATGTTGGGCTGGTAGCATTGTTTGTTCTAATGTTAGAGGTGGGTAAGTATTGTCAAGTGTTATGTGCGATTCTGTGAATTATCTCCCATGACCCAGAACAACAGTCATGCAAGTGACATTGCCAGTTGTGCTGTCCACCTCATGGTAAGCCTGAAAAAGCGTCACAACACCTAGCGCTTCCACCCTTAATTTGCAGAATTGTGTTTGCAGGCGATTTTGAGGACATATACTGCCGTTCTGGGGCTTTTGGGGCCGGTCAAGAGGCTATATGGAAATGCACAGCCTGGTTGGTGATATACGAAGCCTCCCTGATCCACCTTCCCACTTCATGACAGACATCAGTCTCCGCGCACCCCAACATCTTCCTCCTCTGCTTCTGCTGAGAGACAGCGCCTGGGCTAGTGCATGCAAGAGGTGTGCAGAGCAGTACTTCCCACGTCAAGGTGTCTACCTCAGGGCCTTTCCCATGCACTTGCTTGTTCTTAATGTCACTGAGCCTAGTAAGATCGCTGTTTTTGTTCTCCCGTGTTCCTCTTCCTTTGCCTGGTCGTGCTCTGAAACGGTTGCCAGACATTTGGTCGAAAAAAATTGGTCGACCAGACAAATGGTCGAACCAATTTGATCGAAAACCAAATGGTCGAATTTTTTTTTTATTTTAACTTTTTTTTTTTTTTTTGGGGGGGTCCCCCCCCCCAACCCCCTTTTTTTCTCTAAAAAACCCTTTTTATATTAAACGAAAACCCGAAAAATAAATATATAAATAAAAAAAAAAATTCAACCATTTGGTTTTCGACCAAATTGCGTCGACCAAATTGCAGTCGACCAGTTTTTTTTCGACCAGTTGACTGGACACCTCTGAAACACTTGTGTATGAGCGCGATATAAATAAAATATGATTTAATTTCATAAAGTATTCTAGAGTTCTGGCTCTTGTATACCACCTGCAGCTGCCAATGATGACAACTTTAACAAGATAGGCGCTAAGGACAAACTCTTATCAACCACTTCCTTTTTGTTCCACTTACTTATGTCCTATTAGAACTCACTGAAACCACCAGCACTAAGCTCTAACCTGCCGCAGCCACATTGGACCTGTGGGATGTCTCAACCAACTAGTCCAGGCCCTGCAACATTACTGTGCATTGCTGGCAGCAGAAGCATCAGAAATGGCCGCCAGAAAGCATGCTGCTTGCTAAAAATCACCAGAAAGTGCGCAGTAAAAATCTGAAAAATAGGCCGCCATCCACTTTTGCCTATGTCAGTGGTAACACAGTAGACCACTGCCTAAACCCACCATTGCGCTACCCACCAAGTAGCCTGAGATCACTTGAAAAAGCAATGCTGATTGCCAAAAAGAAACACAGAGCTGTTTGGAAATCCGTTTTCTTGATTGTCAAAAATGTGCAAAAATCATGGCTCACAAACCACCTAAAAGATTCAACCTCCTTGTTGGGTGTTCCACATTATTCTACTGCAAGAATCAACATGAATACAATGTCAGCAAGAATCATGTTATCAGAACAAAATCCTCTTTTAAAGATACTTGATGGAAAGAAAGCTGTCAAAAATGGGTGTAGTACCGTTACTCACCTCTGTCAGAAGCCGGCGATTTAAAACCTATTATGTGTAAAGTGAACATTGAACTCAAACTATGCCAAAGAATGGAGTTCCATCAAAATGCCATATAAGAGTGCCACACATAGATTTTCATGTTGAAAAAGGACTGCAAGTAAAGATGGGTTTGCTTATTTTAAATTTATAAATGTATTTTTTTTCACAAGGAACTATGTTACATTTGACCAGAAGGTAACCTGATTCAGTTAAAACTTCCAAGAGGCCTTCTTCCCCTGAGAATCTCAAAAGAAAGACCTTGGCTGTGAAGCCAGCGGTGCGGGCTGCACTCCTGTATACCACTTGGGTGTGATTTCATGCGGTAATTAAAGTTCAACGAAAGCTTACTGTAAAAACAAATATGTATTTATTAAATCTTGGTCTGCTTATTATTTTCATAAGCTGTAATTCCTCTGGGGGAATTAGAATTTTGTGGCTGAAATGCCACATTAAGGCCTACGCATTTCGGGTGTAAAACCCTTCTTCAGGGCCTGTGAACATATATATATTAGTATCTGCCTTCTGGTTAAATCTCTTAGGTGATTATAACAATGAACAAGTCAACCACAGGGTCCAAAATTGGAGTATAGAGAAATCATACAACAAGTCATAGCATAATCATTGTCAAAATGAGCAAAAGCATGATTGGAGATTCAAGTTACAATAGCGAGATTCACACACTTTACCCATGTTGTGTTAGGAAATGGGTAATTGGTTATGTCATCATCCAAAATGTCCATCATTAGTGGAGGATTATAACGTTGTCAGAAAGATTTCCGAAAAACTAAATGAAAATAAAGGACAAATAAGCATATTACCACAATTGATACTCATTGTAAATGTAACTGAGCTTGAAAAAACAGGCCAAGGGACTGATCTGCTATTCTCATGCACAAAAATCCATGAAGCAGTATCATGGAGAGAAAGCGATCAAAATGGTGCCTGATTGTAGATCTGAAACAATAAAACGAAATTATATGTTGCTCTAAATGCAAGTTTATAAGTATTCTGTGTGACACGGTTCGCATTGTTACCTGAAATGGAGAAAAGCGTAGGAGCGTGAAGTCGCTGTCAGAACTGCCAAGTCGAATGCTGTGATAGCACGCGTGTAATATCAATGAGGCGGGAAGTCTAAAGGGCGATACCGCCTTCGTTCGAGTGTTCTTCTAAAAGGGAAATATAGCTACATTAGGGTTTAACTCTTGTGTCAGTGGGCGGAAAATATTCAAGTTGCATCTCGCTACGATTACCTGCAAAATGAAATCTCAGAACACTATGGAAATGTACGAATGTTGCGCGGCTCGCGTCTGAACTCGAGTTGGCTCTGTTGTTTGCAGGTTGCCATGCAGATGTTAATATCAACGTGAGGCAGCATACGCTGCGTTGCATGTGTGTTAAATAAAGCGGACATCTTGGAAAGATGTAATAAACCTGTGTAGATGTGAGGAACGTTGAAATGTTACGAAATAACGTGGTGGTAATCTCAATAGGTAGTGTATTCTGTGAATTGTGAATGATAAAAATATAATACGGGAGGCTGATGATAATAGCGATGAAAGGTGTATGGGATAAAAGAGCCAAATAGTAGCAAGAATGGGAAGGGAAAAAGGTATGAATCGGACTTAAATATGGTTCGAAATGGTGAACCATAATTGTAAATGTAATGTAAAACGGATGATGCTATCTGTGTTTTTGAAAATGGTGACTATTGTAAGTGGCTGCACTATACATGTAGAATGTGAAACAGCAAGAATGTGCGAACTACATTGTGAGATGTAATTATAGAGATAGTATATGCTTATGTTAAAAAATGCAAGAAAGTGAATCGTTCATACAAGAAAACAATGTCGACGAAAAAAAATCAAATATGAGAGAAAAAAAAGGCATTATTCATAAAAAACAACTTAATCTTGTTCTTCATTCATCCCTTCGGGTGTTAGAGAACCAATCCTCTCAATCCATATTATTGCTGTAAATTGGTTCAAATTTTCAACCTTTCTCTAGCGTTTTGAATTCTTTAGATGTTAAGTTCTGAGTAGAAGGATTCACCACTAATTCCGATTCGTTTGTATTCATGTCTTCATTCCTTGTCCTCTTCTTCCTTCCCCTTCTTGTCCTCTTCCTCTGCCTCCTAAAAAATCTTTCCTGGGAGGATTGGCTGGTTGTCTAGGTCTTAAATTAATTCCAGAGGTACTAGCTGTTGGGTTATCTGTTGTTTGGTCGTCTGTGGTTTCTACATTATCTGATTCGGAGCTGCTTTGGTCGCTTTTAGGTTTGTATGGTCTTGGTGTCTGATTGGAGTATTTATCAGCCCAGGTGTACACCTCGTTATTAAGATAATCGTAAGTGTCTCTCTTAAAATTTCTAATTTTGCGGGATTTTAGGTCTTGTTTGTAGCTGTCCAATTTATCGTTGATATCAATCAAAATCTCGGCAAATGATTCTGCATGCGTTAGTTAGTTTATATCTTTAGACAGAGTGTCTATTTCTTTCTCTAGTAGTTCTATATTATTTGCTAATTCTCTGATAGTAAGAAGAATTAAATCTAGGGAACATTTATTTAAAATGTGTTCCCATTTCTCGACAAATTCTCTGCTTTCTTTGCACAAAGTTGGTTGTAAGGTTATCCTGAGCCCTCTGGGAATGCGTTGTGCTTTGTAGTATCGGCTGTGGGTGACCGCATGCAGTTTACGGTTAATAAGTTTCCTTATTGAATACTCCAATTGTTTGATTTTACTTTGAGGGTCTTTGTTAGTTGTGGTTTTGACTGTTTCTTTTATGAGACCCAGTATGGCATCTGCCTCTTCGGCTGAGAAGCTGAGTGTTGTGGCTCTGTTGTCTGTAAGAAATTCTATATCTTCATATGACATCTCTGTGTGCACTCGCTCAAGTGTTATCACGGATGAGGAGAGTTCACAATACTATGACGGTGAGCGTTGCACTACGTCTTTTTTAACAGAGTCATAAATTTAAAAAAAGGAAAAAAAAATTCTTTAAAAATGTAGGGTGCAAACCAGCTGGAAGAAGTGTCTTCGTGGTAGAACACTATACGAATCACAAAAGAAAGACCTTGGCTGTGAAGCCAGCGGTGCGGGCTGCACTCCTGTATACCACTTGGGTGTGGTTTCATACGGTAAATAAAGTTCAATGAAAGCTTACTGTAAAAACAAATATGTATTTATTAAATCTTGGTCTGCTTATTATTTTCATAAGCTGTAATTCCTCTGGGAGAATTAGAATTTTGAGGCTGAAATGTCACATTAAGGCCTATGCATTTTGGGTGTAAAACCCTTCTTCAGGGCCTGTGAACATATATATATTAGTATCTGCTTTCTGGTTAAATCTCTTATGTGATTATAACAATGAACAAGTCAACCACAGGGTCCAAAATTGGAGTATAGAGAAATCATACATCAAGTCATAGCATAATCATTGTCAAAATGAACAAAAGCATGATTGGAGATTCAAGTTACAATAGCGAGATTCACATACATTACCCATGTTGTGTTAGGAAATGGGTAATTGGTTATGTCATCATCCAAAATGTCCATCAATAGTGGAGGATTATAACGTTGTCAGAAAGATTTCCGAAAAACTAAATGAAAATAAAGGACAAATAAGCATATTACCACAATTGATACTCATTGTAAATGTAACTGAGCTTGAAAAAACAGGCCAATGGACTGACCTGCTATTCTCATGCACAAAAATGCATGAAGCAGTATCATGGAGAGAAAGCGATCAAAATGATGCCTGATTGTAGATCTGAAACAATAAAACAAAATTATATCCTGCTCTAAATGCAAGTTTATAAGTATTCTGTGTGACACGGTTCGCATTGTTACCTGAAATGGAGAAAAGCGTAGGAGCGTGAAGTCGCTGTCAGAACTGCCAAGTCGAACGCTGTGATAGCACGCATGTAATATCAATGAGGCGGGGAAGTCTAAAGAGCGATACCGCCTTCGTTCGAGTTTTCTTCTAAAAGGGAAATATAGCTACATTAGGGTTTAACTCTTGTGTCAGTGGGCGGAAAATATTCAAGTTGCATCTCGCTACGATTACCTGCAAAATGAAATCTCAGAATGCTATGGAAATGTACGAGTGTTGCGCGGCTCGCGTCTGAACTCGAGTTGGCTCTGTTGTTTGCAGGTTGCCATGGAGAAGTTAAAATCAACGTGAGGCAGCATGCGCTGCGCTGTGTGTGTGTTAAATAAAGCAGACATCTTGGAAAGATGTAATAAACCTGTGTAGATGTGAGGAACGGTGAAATGTTCCGAAATAACGTGGTGGTAATCTCAATAGTGTATTATGTGAATTGTGAATGATAAAAATATAATACGGGAGGCTGATAATAATAGCGATGAAAGGTGTATGGGATAAAAGAGCCAAATAGTAGCAAGAATGGGAAGGGAAAAAGGTATGAATCGGACTTAAATATGGTTCGAAATGGTGAACCATAATTGTAACTGTAATGCAAAACGGATGATGCTATCCGTGTTTTTGAAAATGGTGACTATTGTAAGTGGCTGCGCTATACATGTAGAATGTGAAACAGCAAGAATGTGCGAACTACATTGTGAGATGTAATTATAGAGATAGTATATGCTTATGTTAAAAATGCAAGAAAGTGGATCGTTCATACAAGAAAACAATGTCGACAAAAAAACATCAAATATGAGAAAAAAAAGGCATTATTCATAAAAAACAACTTAAATCTTGTTCTTCATTCATCCCTTCGGGTGTTAGAGAACCAATCCTCTCAATCCATGATGCTTCTCTTTGGGCTCTCAACTTCTTCATGTTTATATTTTGTCCTTTGGTAGTTATCACTTCTAGTACTGTGAACCGAAGTTGTGCCACTGTATGTCCATTCTGATTGAAGTGCCTTGCTACTGCTGACGTCTGATTATTTGTTCTGATGCAGGATTTGAGTTTGTTAATGCATGCGCGTATTTTGCGAGCGGTCTCCCCCGCGTAATACTTGGCACATGGGCATTTAATGCGTAAATTCCCCTGAGAATCTCACACCTTGTTAATTCCCACCAAAAGGAGAGCATTTCGCATTGGCATGTTAATCAGAAGGGGAGGAGATTTCCCCTGCTGCCCAGACCAAGAAACAATGGATTCCTTGGCTGAATAGGAATGCTAATTCGGGTGTGACTGACAACAAACTGCTCTGGCAGAAAGGCAGGCCATGTGACCATCTGACTCAGCCCAGCTCTGGAGGCGGGCCAGACTGAAATTGTTGATTTGACATTGGATTAAATGTATGTTTTAGAAGAATGCTTATAGCAAAGTGTACTGAACTGACAAAAATATGAAACTTAGAGATTGTTAAAATGAAAAATTTGCTCACAGTTTAACACTAAGCTGGAATCTGTACGATGTTCTGAGACTGAACCCCAGAAATTATTCATGTTGTAGCCATTGTGTTTATGTTAGGAACATGAAAAATTACAGAAATGTGCCCAGATGGGATGTGCATGCATGTATAAAAATTGGTGCAGAACTAACATTGAGAAACCCACCAAAAGCGCAACAAAGTTGTCATTTATGAACCATAGCTCGCAGGAAGATGGGAGTTGAACAGAAATGTACCTCAGGCAACCTGTCATGTAATTATGTATTATGAACAACTTGTGTATCTTGGAAATATGTTTTTGGGGAAAATAGATTTCCTAAGTAAAAGCAAAGGGGAGGGATTTCCTTTGGACCATAAACAGTGTCACTCTGACACATATGACACACTACTCCTGTCTCAAATCAGGAGAGGGGAAATTCTCTGACCTATCCGATCCTTAGAGGGTTGGGCATAGATAATCAGCCTCCCCACCCACTTTGGAAATGGATAAATAGGGACTGCTGAGGACAGACAAGACAGACTTTTTCCACTCCTCAACTGATTTCTTGGCAAAGCACCCTGCAGGAAGATCCAGCTCCAGACATAGATCCAGAGACCAGACTCTAGAACCAAACTCTAGAACTTTGAAGCAGAGAGGCCTAACCCAAGAAGCTAAACCCTTTTTCAACAGGCCTCAGAATCTTTTTCAACCTGATTCCAACCCCTAAACTTCCAAGGGGCACCACAAAATCCAACAGCCTGGGTGAGCTGTTTTGCTGTTCTCGCTAATAACCCCGTGCTATAACCAAGATCCAGACCCGCAGAGCAGAGCTGTAACCCAGAACCCATCAGATCCAGCCCAAGAGACCGCGCAGACCAGAGGGCCTTGCTGAGAGCAGAACCCAGTGCCTGAGACATGTCAGGTGGCGAGAGAATCCCAGCCAAACCTTTGACCAGATCTTTTGACGGGTCCATTCCATTCAAAGCCATAGGAGTGAGTATTTTGTCTAGAACTGTCCATAGTCATTTCTTAGTTTAAAGTAATCCTATTCAATCCATTTCAACCTGTCCAGAACTGCATTATAGAATCTTGTGTCCATCCTGAATTCTTCTCATTATATTGTCTGTGATAATTGTAGCGATAATCATCTGTGCGCTGATATTTTTGAAGAAAGTCAAGTGTCCTGGAGCACAACAATCAGAGTGGAAGGTGCCCTGTTCTGGTGGTTGTCCCGTTGGGTATCTTGTATTTTCATAGCCCCTTAGTATAATTCCATTTTGGTTCTGAATCTTTAAAGCGCAATCTTTCATTTTGAAATCTAGACTCTGTTTCTGAAAAATCTACCTTCACAAAAACCTCTGTAACTTTTGAACCGTACGTCCTAGAAACTAAATTTAAATGTCCTTATAGTTTTGCTGTAATCGCGTTTCCCGCACGTGGAAAAGTTGCAGCGAATTGCAATTTGGCTCAATTTCATTTCATGTAAAATAGCTATTTCTTGCTTTCAACGTCTGAATTTCGTTTTCCATCTGCTAATCCTTCTATAATCATTGCTAGTGTTGACCTGAATCAATCCAAATCCACTCTAACTAGTTCTGAATTCAATTTAGCGAATTAAAGCCATTTTTAGCATTTTTCCCCTTCATTGCAAACCTCATTCAAAAGTAATTGACCTATTTTAAAATCATACCTGTTCTCTCTAAGCTTGCTGGGGGAATCGGGATTGAACTGCATTATTGACTGTTATTCCTGATACCTGTGTGCCCTCATTTCATATCTTCATATTGCATGTTGGGGGGAGTGGGTAGTAACCGGGGGAAAGAGTGATCATATTGACTTTTGATTGAATTCATATTAGGTCTTATTTCTGTGTTGCATTCTTTCCTATCATTGCATTTCCTTGAACCACACAAAGTATTCTCTGCTACATTAATCCTTCTATTCCTGCTCCTAATTGATTAAAGAGATTGTTGATATTGTAATATTACCCATTGCTGATCATTGTTCATATTCATAAGTGTGATATTCAGATGTTATTCAGATTCATAAAAGTGTAATCTATGTATTGTTCAATTCTTCAAATAAATCTTTTAATTTGCAAAACAAACCTATTTCTTGGTTCAGTGAGACCGGGGGATTCAAAGAGAGGGGCGTTATATAAGGGTACATCATCCAGAATTAAAAGAACTTTGACATAAAAATATATAAATAAGGGTTTCCATTGGGCATCCCATACTAGGCATTGACTTAATTTCAGTGCCAGATTGAAATCACTTACAGACCCACTACATGCAAGGCAGTGAGCCAGCTGCACCATTACCACTCTTCTGGCCCCTTTGTATTTGTATTTATTGAGCAAGAGGGTAGGTACTCAAACACATTCACTGTACAAAAGGACAATAACAAATCAGTGAAATTGCACACACAGTGTGTTACAGAGCGACTAGGGGAAATATAACAGTGTGTACATAGGCCTAAATAAATGTGAAATACCATCCCTTTGAGTCCACGCCTTTCTGTTATGAAGGAGGCGTGTGGGGAGAGGAAGAGGGACCGCAAAAAGTGTAGGATATGATCGCTCCCAGTCTAAAGGCCCTCCACAGGATTGGGTATCCCTTCACAATCAAAGTTCTCTGCGGACCGCTGGTGCTGCATGTAAAAGGGGGCTAACATACCTCTCATTGCTTCCAACAGCATGCCTCGGAAACCAGAAACCTTAGAAGCTGCATTCAAGCAGCAATTGTTCGCAGCAGCATCGGATGCATGGTGTAAGGCCTTCCTGACCCTGTCTCTCCACCGTGCCTGACCCGTGCACATCGCAGCGCCACAATGAGGCTGAGCCTCACAAACCCGCTCTATTTGAATCCATACATCCGCCAGCAGGCGGATACGCTGGCCAATATGAAGGCCATACAAAGGCCTGTTCTGCACCCTGGACACCCACTCTGACACCTACGCCAAGGGAAGAGGGCAGGAGCCCTCTGCCCCTCCTAGAAGCTGCATTCAAGCAGCAATTGCTCGCAGCAGCATCGGATGCACAGTGTAAGGCCTTCCTGACCCTGTCTCTCCACCGTGCCTGACCCGTGCATGCCGGGCACATCGCAGCGCCACAACGAGGCTGAGCCTCACAAACCCGCTCTATTTGAATCCATACATCCGCCGGCAGACGGATACGCTGGCCAACATGAAGGCCATACAAAGGCCTGTTCTGCACCCTGGACACACACTCTGACACCTACACCAAGGGAAGAGGGCAGGAGCCCTCTCCCCCTCCTAGAAGATTCATTCAAGCAGCAATTGTTTGCAGCAGCATCGGATGCACGGTGTAAGGCCTGCCTGACCCGGTCTCTCCACCGTGCCTGACCCTTGCATGTCGGGCGCATTGCGGCGCCACAACGAGGCTGAGCCTCGCAAACCCGCTCTATTTGAATCCATACATCCGCCGGCAGACAGATACGCCGGCCAACACGAAGGCCATACTAAGGCCTGTTCTGCACCCTGGACACCCACTCTGACACCTACGCCAAGGGAAGAGGGCTGGAGCCCTCTCCCCCTCCTAGAAGATTCATTCAACAGCAATTGTTTGCAGCAGCATCAGATGCACGGTGTAAGGCCTGCCTGACCCGGTCTCTCCACCGTGCCTGACCCTTGTATGTCTGGCGCATTGCGGCGCCACAACGAGGCTGAGCCTCACAAACCCGCTCTATTTGAATCCATACATCCGCCGGCAGGCAGATACGCCGGCCAACATGAAGGCCATACAAAGGCCTGTTCTGCACCTGTTACGCACATGGTGCGCTGCTCGACCTAATCTGCAAAATCTCATACTTCGCCCTGACATCTGTACCCAGGAAGAGCCTAGTCGCGCCTGAGGCAACAAGTGTAACGGGAGCAGAACTGTATCAGCCATCACTCTACCGGCCTGCAAGGTAAGCCTATGGGCATAATTATGATTATCTTCCCGCCATCCACCTTCTCGTCCACTTTCATTCACTGCCTACAAGTAGTGAAGATCACCTACCCCTGTTGAGTTGCGAAGTTGCATGCCTGCTGCGCTCTACGTGCTCGCCCACGAGTTACATCTTTCCAAGATGGCCGCCCTCGCTCTGGTGTGCGCCACCCCACTCAAGAAGGCACTGAAGTATAGTGGCTAGCCGTGCTGCATGTTAGTCCAGGCCCTCAGCCGGCATTGTCTCACTGGCCCTTACTGTTGTTCTCTTTCTCCAGCCCGTTGGACAGTCAGCCCAGCCTGGACCCCTGGCTTTCCAAAACAGTTATACCACATCAGGTATGATAATATTGGCTAACCAGCCAACACTGCACCCTATCTGCCTAGGGCCATTCAGCCAGAACCTGCATTGCCACCCAGTTGACTCATACTATTTCTGCCCTGAGCTGTACATGTGCACTAGCCTATTTGGCCTGATGTGCTCACTGTGTACTATACACACACACACATATATATATATATATATATATATAATATGTGCCCTGCCATTTGATAGCTACATCTAGCCCATATGTGCCCTGCCACTTGATAAGCTGCATTTAGCCCATATGTGCCCTGCCATTTGATAAGCTGCATTTAGCCCATATGTGCCCTGCCATTTGATAATTGTATTTAGTCCATATGTGCCCTGCCACTTGATAAGCTGCACTTAGCCCACATGTGCCCTGCCATCTGATAGCTGCATTTAGCCCACATGTGCCCTGCCATCTGATAGCTGCATTTAGCCCATATGTGCCCTGCCATTTGATAAGCTGCATTTATCCCATATGTGCCCTGCCATCTGATAGCTGCATTTAGCCCATATGTGCCCTGCCATCTGATAGCTGCATTTAGCCCATATGTGCCCTGCCATTTGATAGCTGCATCTAGCCCATATATGCCCTGCCGTGGCGGCCTCTTGCGCTGGTTAATTATGTGTAGTGATTCCACCTGCTAATCTCTTAATTATGTGCTTAGATTCTGCTCGCTGATCCTACCAACTGTTGTTTTCCATAATTAGCCTATCGTGCTGCTAAATCAGCCCTTTGCATACTACGTATGTACCCCTGACGTAGCACGACTCCGTCATCGCCTCGGCTTAAATTCAGCCTGCCACAAACACAGTTTTACTCATGGTATACTCTAAGCTTAGCATGTATACCACACTCTACCACAGTATGTTATGTACACTGCTCATTTCCAACATATTATTGCTCCTTGCCCTACCTGAGTACCTTAATCAAGACAATCCCCTCAGCCTCAACAACACCACCATGACCAACATCCTCAAGCCCGACAATCCCACGCACTACACCACCTCCTCCCTCACGCATACGCCTAATTGCCATTCTAGACTCCTCAGACTCTGATCTCGCACCCCATCCATGCACATCAACTCTTAACCAATGCACGTATCTTGGAGGAACTTCAGACTAGGATCTCGCACCATTGGCAAACGAGACCTTGTCCATTCAAATGCACACAATACCATTTGCAGTACCAGGACACACCTTAACCTTAAAACCAAACGTCATCTCAGCAAACCTCAGAAACCCACACCGAAATCCCCAAAACTCTCCCAACTTAACAAAAATAACGATGCCACACATCTCAAATGTGCCCTGCTTAATGTCCGCTCTCTCACTGCTCACACCACTGAAGTTAACAACCTCATCCTAAACCAGGATCTGGACATACTGGCCATTACTGAAACCTGGCTTTACGAGGCTTCTGGCCCAACTATAGCATTAGTCCTACCTCCCGGATACACTATCCTCAGACAGGATAGACTCGCCAAAATAGTAGGCGGGTCGCATTGATTTTCAAAGAGGCACTTGCCTTTAGGATCATACCCCACAATTGGGAGGGTTACGCTGACATATTATCAGCCAAACTATCCCTATCACCGAAACGTACCATAAATATGCACATCATCTATAGACCACCAGGCCCTATGGCCGATTTCCAAGGACACATCATGCACCTACTCTGTGAAAATATTAAGAAATGCACAAAAACCTTACTCATAGGAGACTTTAACCGAGGATACAGTGACCCTCTTGATAAATCTGCCACCTCTGTGGCTAAAGACTTGATAGATCTAGGCTTCTCCCAGAAAATCACTACCCACACCCACATCAAAGGCTGCACCCTTAACTGGGTGGTTGACCACAACTGTGGCTATACTATTACTTCCAACACAGCCCTTCCCTGGACAGACCACACCTGTATAGAATTCACCTTACCCACAGCTCCAAACACCAAAATCATCACTCCCGCTCCTGCCACTCTAGTAAGAAGTGCTAAAAAGCTCACTGCAGACAACCTCTGCCCGCAACTTGACATCCCCTGCCTTGCACCTCCCTTCTCGCAACATACAAATGTCCTTGCTGACATATTCAAGGACACTACCACCCAAGCAGTCAACTTGGTCGCCCCTCTAGAAGAGAAGAAGGAAAACAAATCTCTACACTCAAACTCCTGGTTTACGGAAGAGCTTAAACACTTGAGTAACATCAAACGCCAGGCCCTAAAAAACTGGCATGCAAAACCTTGTGACACAGCCAAAGAAAGTTTCAAAAATAGTGCAAAAAAGTACAAAGAAGCCATCTTTATAGCCAAATGAGAAGTCTACAATAACCGAATTGCCCAAGCCAACTCCCATTCTAAAGAACTCTTCACTATCTTTATAGAACTAATGGACCCCTCTATCTCTACAGATGAAATCAAGCGTTGTGCAACGGCATACAAACTGCTATGCTAAAAAAATTTGAAATGCTACAGAACTAAATTCTATCACATTACCAAACCCTTCTCAATCAGAACAAAGGCCAGCCAGCTCTGTCACCACACAGCAGCAAAAATACCGATCCTCCCAAATTCGCATTTAAAAACATCATGGAAACAGAAGTCATTGACATTCTTAAATATCTCAAACCATCGCAATGCAAGGGTGATGTATGCCCCCCAAAATTATCAAGGATTGTGCCGAGCCACTGGCCCCGCTCCTTACCACTTTTATTAATGCCTCATTTAAATCATGCATTGTCCTAACAGTCTCAAGGAGGCATGGGTGCGCCCCCTCTTAAAAAAATCTACACTAGACACCTCCCAACCTAACAATTACTGGCCTATAACAACCATTCCATTTCTACTCAAACTACTAGACTAAGCTGCTCACACCCAGCTCCAACTCTATCTAGAAACCAACTACATCCTAGGTAAAAGGCAGTCAGGTTTCTGCAAGAGGCATGGCACGGCACGGAAACCGCACTGTTAGATCTAAAAAATCAAATAACGCAAATCTTAGACAACGGCAAGCCTGCCCTCCTCCTCCTTCTTGACCTTTCGGCAGCGTTTGATCTTGTGGACCACAAAACTCTCGCATCACATCTCACCCATGATGCTCACTTCTCCGAGCATGCTGCTGCATGGATCACCTCTTTCCTAGAGGGTAGAGTGATGAAAGTCTTCTCCAACATTGCTCATGCTAAGCCCACCATCATCCACTGTGGCGTACCACATGGATCATGTACTGCCCCCACGCTGTACAATCTCCTCCCTATGCCCCTCTTTGACAGACTGGATGCACTTGGGATTGCATACACTAACTATGCTGACGACACCCTAGTGCTCCTTCCCCTAACAGGTTCATACACCCAAGATGCCACCACCCTTCAACAAATCTACGCCAGCATTCAAGCGTGGATGGCCACCAATGGCCTTTGCCTCAATGGGGATAAGGCCGAGATTCTCATCCTTGGCCAAAAATCCACCCTAGCCAACCTTGACAATCTCTACACCAATTTCAACATAGACAACTGTACCATTCCAGTGTTAATATCTGTTAAGACATTAGAGGTACATCTAGATGCCACGCTGTCCATGAATAAGCAAGTCAACGCTATAGTTTCTGCCTCCGCCCTCAGCACCAAACTCATCCACGCCATCAAACCCTTCCTAACCAAGGTCAACTGTCTCTCTATAGCCAGAGCTGCTATAGGAGCCAAGCTTGACTACTGCAACGCTCTACTTGCCAGCTCCTCCACAAAAAACATAAATAGTCTCCAAACCACTCAAAATAACGCACTAAGAGCAGCCCTAAGCATACCAAAAAGAGATCACATATCGCAAGCAAGAAAAGATGCACACTGGCTCCCAGTCAAAGACTGCATCACATTCAAAATTCTCACCACTGCACACAAATGCATCAACCTCACTGCACCATCCTACCTCTCAGACACACTATCTAGACCCACCTCAACTAGGCCCACTAGAACTCAAACACGATCCAATTTACCACCTCACGCATCCAAAGAGCTAAAGCGGGAGGAATAGGATTCCCATACCTAGCCCCCAAGATATGGAATGCGCTCCCTTCTGAACTTAGGGCAGAAACGTCCCTCTTTGCTTTTTGCAAAAAGCTCAAAACTGCTCTCTTTAATTAAATCCATCCTCAAGTCTCGCTACAAACTGCCTGTTCTTCCATGAGTTCTCTACGCTACTTCTGACCAATGTAACTACATTTTGTTTTTGCTGTTCTTAGTAACTAAGTGGTGACCTCTTTTTACTGCTACTTATGCAACTAAGTGTTTGCCCCCTATGTAACCAAAACAATGTAACAAAGTTTTGTTTTTTGCTGTTCTTTGTAACTAAGTGTGACCTCAGTTTACTGATGCCTATGTAACTAAGTTGTTCACCCCCTATGTAACCAGTGCCACGATGCTCCGATCTGTTGCGCGCTTTAAAAATCTGAATAAATAAATAAATGGATCCTCAGGAGATAAAGTCCTGATTCCTTCAGGATTCAAGAGGCAACACCACAGTGGTAGATCCTTCACAATAAATATCAAACACATCTGGAATAAACTAATGAGAGCTTTAAGAGCTGAATCAAATTATGACATATTGAAACGATGCAGGAAGAGGTTCCTTCACAAACAGCATTTCCGGAAGCATAGTGAGGGCTGTGTGCTGTTAAGGCCACCAACTGTAATATCAGATGTTGGTACTGCATACTTCCAGACATGTACTGTGTCCCGGAAGGGCAACTGCACAGGACAGCTATAATCTGAGGTTTCTGACCTCTAACTCACCGTCTTTTGATTATGCTCTCTATTCATTTATGCATAGTTATTAAGGAATGATCTGCACTGTGTACCTTGCCATGATTGCTTAACTGCATCCCCTTCCTTCCCCCTTAGTCCCCATCCCTTCCAAAGTGCCACCTTTATCCTCTCTAGCTCGACCCCCTCCCTGCTTTGGAAGCCCTCTGCTGTAATTTGGCACTCTATAAAACAATAAAATAAAATACAATATATCAGAGGGTTGCTTACTTGCTAGTGGAAGGGAAAGGCATTAGCAACACTGAATGGGGGGACTGCAAGCTAACTACATCAAATATGCACATTAAGGATAGCTATAGGTATTTTATGGTCAAGCACTTTGCAATTTATTAAGGATGTATTTGTTGATTACTCTCCAGCTGTCCATGTATGCACGGTTTTTGTGCCATGTATTTTTTCATAGAGAGCAGGCTTATTTTTAAATATTTTGAGATAACATGTCATTTTAAACACTCATGATAATGTTTTTTTTTTGTTGATGTCATCTTTGATGTCCTGGGTTTTAGTCTTAGCAGTGCACGGTGGTGGCGCGAGTTATGGTTGCTTAGTTTACCATAACTGGCGAATTTCAAGGGTTTTTCGGTTTTACTTGGAACCATAACGTCCCTTTGACAAAGTTTTTTCACTGAATTTCATAGGTTTTTATTAGTGCAATTTAACCATAACGTCCCTGTAACACAATTTATTTTTACTGCATTTCATAGGTTTTTATTAGTGCAACGTCACCATAACATCCTTTTCAATAGATGAAGACCACTAGCATCTTAGGTCCTCAAAGTGGGAACCCGAGGTGGTAAAAAAAAGATTTTTCTTCCCAAACCGGGACGCCGCAGGAAGGAAAATCTTTTACCAAGATGGCCACCATGGAAAGGGAAGGCGGGGTGTATAAAGAGAACACAACAGGGCATGAGCGGGGGGTGGGGGGGACAAGAGAGAGACACGGGGCATGAGCGGGGGTGGGGGGCAACAGCAGGGAGACACGGGCATGAGCGGGGGGTGGGGGGAACACGAGGGAGACACGGGGCATGAGAGGGGGTGGGTGGTAACAGGAGAGAGACACCGGGCATGAGAGGGGGAGGGGGTAACAGGAGAGAGACACGGGGCATGAGCGGGGGGTGAAGGGAAACAGCAGGGAGACACGGGGCATGATCGGCGGGTGGGGGGCAAGAGGAGAGAGACACGGGGCATGAGAGGGGATGGGGCAACAGGAGAGAGACACGGGGCATGAGAGGGGATGGGGGTAACAGGAGAGAGACACCGGGCATGAGAGGGGATGGGGTAACAGGAGAGAGAGACACGGGGCATGAGCAGAGAGTGGGGGGCAACAGCAGGGAGACACGGGGCATGAGCGGGGGGGTGGGGGGCAACAGCAGGGAGACACGGGGCATGACCGGGGGTGGGGAGCAACAGAAGAGAGACACGGGGCATGAGAGAGGGTGGGAGGTAACAGGAGAGAGACAAGGGGCATGAGCGGGGGGTGGGTGCAACAGCAGGGAGACGCGGGGCATGAGCGGGGGGTGGGGGGTAACAGGAGAGAGACACGGGGCATGAGCGGGGGGTGGGGGGCAACAGCAGGGAGACATGGGGCATAACCGGAGGTGGGGGGAACAGGAGAGAGACACGGGGCATGAGAGGGGGGTGGGGGGTAACAGGAGAGAGACACGGGGCATGAGAGGGGGGTGGGGGGCAACAGCAGGGAGACACGGGGCATGAGCGGGGGTGGGGGGGAACAGGAGAGACACGGGGCATGAGCATGGGGTGGGGGGAAAAGGGAAAACACGGGGCATGAGCGGGGGGTGGGGGAGAAAAGGAGGGAGACACGGCATGAGCGGGGGGTGGGGTGGAACAGGGGAGACACGGGGCATGAGCGGGGGTGGGGGCAACAGCAGGTAGACACGGGGCATGAGCGGGGGCTGGGGGGCAACAGCAGGGAGACACGGGGCATGAGAGGGGGGTGGGGGGTAACAGGAGAGAGAGACACGGGGAATGAGCAGGGGGTGGGGGGCAACAGCAGGGAGACATGGGGCATGAGTGGGGGTTGGGGGGCAACAGCAGGGAGACACGGGGCATGACCGGGGGTGGGGGGCAACAGGAGAGAGACACAGGGCATGAGAGAGGGTGGGGGGTAACAGGAGACAGACACGGGGCATGAGCGGGGGGTGGGGGGAAACAGCAGGGAGACACGTGGCATGAGCGGGGGTGGGGGTAACAGGAGAGAGAAACGGGGCATGAGCAGGGGGTGGGGGGCAACAGCAGGGAGACACGGGGCATGACCGGGGGTGGGGGAAACAGGAGAGAGACACGGGGCATGAGAGGGGGGTGGGGGGTAACAGGAGAGACACGGGGCATGAGAGGGGGGTGGGGGGCAACAGCAGGGAGACACGGGGCATGAACGGGGTAAGGGGGAACAGGGGAGACACGGGGCATGAGCATGGGGTGGGGGAACAGGGAAAACACGGGGCATGAGCTGGGGGTGGGGGAGAAAAGGAGGGAGACACAGCATGAGCGGGGGGTGGGGTGGAACAGGGGAGACACGGGGCATGAGCGGGTTGTGGGGGGAAAACAGCAGGGAGACAAGGGGCATGAGCGGGGGGTGGGGGGCAACAGCAGGGAGACACACGGGGCATGAGCGGGGGGTGGGCGAGAGGGGATAGAGACACACAGGGCATGAGCGGGGGGTGGGCGGGAGGGGATAGACACACGGGGCATGAGCGGGGGGTGGGAGCGGTAGGGGATAGACACACGGGGTATGAGCGCGGGGGGCGGGAGGGATAGAGACACACGAGGCATTAGCGGGGGTGGGGAATGGTGAGAGACACACGGGGCATGACCGGGGGGTGGGTGGGAGGGGAGAGACTCACGGGGCATGAGCGGGGGGTGGGTGGGAGGGATAGAGACACACGGGGCATGAGCGGGGGCTGGGGGGTAACAGGAGAGAGACACGGGGCATGACCGGGGGGTGGGGGGCAACAGCAAAGAGACACGGGCATGACCGGGGGTGGGGGGCAACAGTAGGGAGACACGGGGCATGACCGGGGGTGGGGGGCAACAGGAGAGAGACACAGGGCATGAGAGGGGTGTGGGGGTAACAGGAGAGAGACACGGGGCATGAAAGGGGGGTGGGGGGAAACAGCAGGGAGACATGGGGCATGAACGTGGGGTGGGGGGCAATAGGAGAGAGACACGGGGCATGAGAGGCGGTGGGGGTAACAGGAGAGAGACACGGGGCATGAGAGGGGGGTAACAGGAGAGAGACACAGGGCATGAGAGGGGGTGGGGGGTAACAGGAGAGAGAGACACGGGGCATGAGCAGGGGGTGGGAGCAACAGCAGGGAGACACGGGGCATGAGCGGGGGGTGGGGGCAACAGCAGAGAGACACATGGGGCATGAGCGGGGGGTAGGCAGGAGGGGATAGACACACGGGGCATGAGCGGGGGGGGTGGGCGGGAGGGGATAGACACACGGGGCATGAGCGCGGGGGGCAGGAGGGATAGAGACACACGGGGCATGAGCGGGGGGTGGGGGGGAGGGGAGAGACACACTGGGCATGAGCGGGGGGTGGGTGGGAGGGGAGAGACACACGGGGCATGAGCGGGGGGTGGGTGGGAGGGATAGAGACACACGGGGCAGAGGGTGGGGGGGAGGGGACAGACACACTGGGCATGAGCGGGGGGTGGGTGGGAGGGATAGAGACACACGGGGCATGAGCGGGGGGTGGGTGGGAGGGATAGAGACACACGGGGCATGAGCTAGGGGTGGGTGAGAGGGGAGAGACACACGGGCATGAGCAGGGGGTGGGTGGGAGGGGAGAGACACACGGGGCATGAGCAGGGGTTGGGTGGGAGGGGAGAGACACACGGGGCATGAGCAGGGGGTGGGTGGAAGGAGAGAGACACACGGGGTATGAGCAGGGGGTCGGTGGGAGGGGAGAGACACACGGGGCATGAGCAGGGGGTGGGGGTAACAGGAGACAGACACGGGGCATGAGCAGGGGTGGGGGTAACAGGAGACAGACACGGGGCATGAGCGGGGGGCGGGGGAAAACGAGGGAAACACGAGGCATGAGAGGGGGGAGGAGGGTAACAGAAGAGAGACACGGGGCATGAGCGGGGTGTGGGGGGCAACAGGAGGGAGACACGGGGCATGACCGGGGGGTGGGGGGCAACAGGAGAGAGACACAGGGCATGAGCAGGGAGTGGGGGGTAACATGAGAGACACACGGGGCATGAGCGGGAGGCAACAGCAGGGAGACACGGGGCATGATTGGGGGTGGGGGGAACACGAGGGAGAAACGGGGCATGAGAGGGGGTTAGGGGGTAACAGGAGAGAGACACGGGGCATGACCCAGGGGTGGGGGGCAACAGCAGAGAGACACGGGGCATGAGCAGGGTGTGGGGGGCAACAGGAGGGAGACACGGGGCATGACTGGGGGGTGGGGAGCAACAGGAGAGAGATACGGGGCATGAGCGGGGAGTAACATGAGAGACACACGGGCATGAGCGGGGGCAACAGCAGGGAGACACGGGGCATGAGCGGGGGTGGGGGGAACACGAGGGAGACAGGGGGCATGAGAGGGGGGTAGGGGGTAACAGGAGAGAGACACGGGGCATGACCCGGGGGTGGGGGCAACAGCAGAGAGACACGGGGCATGACCGGGGGGTGGGGGGCGACAGAAGGGAGACACAGGGCATGACCGAGGGGTGGGGGCAACAGGAGAGAGACACAGGGCATGAGAGGGGGGTGGGGGGTAACAGGAGAGAGTACAGGGCTTGAGAGGGGGGTGGGGGTAACAGGAGAGAGACACGGGGCATGAGAGGGGGTGGGGGAAACAGCAGGGAGACGCGGGGCATGATCGGGGGATGGGGGGCAACAGGAGAGAGACACGGGGCATGAGTGGCGGTGGGGGGTAACAGGAGAGAGACACAGGGCATGAGAGGGGGGTGGAGGTAACAGGAGAGAGACATGGGGCATGAGAGGAGGGTGGTGGGGAGAGAGAGACACAGGGCCTGAGCAGGGGGTGGGGGGCAACAGCAGGGAGACACGGGGCATGAGCGGGGGTGGGGGGCAACAGCAGAGAGACACACGGGGCACGAGCGGGGGGTGGGTGGGAGGGATAGAGAAACACAGGGCATGAGCAGGGGGTGGGGGGAGGGGAGAGACGCACGGGGCATGAGTGGGGGGTGGGTGGGAGGGGAGAGACACACGGGGCATGAGCGGGGGGTGGGTGGGAGGGATAGAGACACACGGGGCATGAGCGGGGGGTGGGGGGTAACAGGAGAGAGACACGGGGCATGAGCGGGGAGTGGGGGGGTAACATGAGAGACACACGGGGCATGAGCGGGGGGCCAACAGCAGGGAGACACGGGGCATGAGCAGGGGTGGGGGAAACACGAGGGAGACACGGGGCATGAGAGGGGGGTAGGGGGTAACAGGAGAGAGACACGGGGCATGACCCGGGGGTGGAGGGCAACAGCAGAGAGACACAGGGCATGACCGGGGGGTGGGGGGCAACAGAAGGGAGACACGGGGCATGACCGCGGGGTGGGGGGTAACAGGAGAGAGACACAGGGCATGAAAGGGGAGTGGGGGGTAACAGGAGAGAGTACAGGGCATGAGAGGGGGGTGGGGGTAACAGGAGAGAGACACGGGGCATGAGAGGGGGTGGGGGAAACAGCAGGGAGACGTGGGGCATGATCGGGGGGTGGGGGCAACAGGAGAGAGACACGGGGCATGAGAGGCGGTGGGGGTAACAGGAGAGAGACACAGGGCATGAGAGGGGGGTGGGGGTAACAGGAGAGAGACACGGGGCATGAGAGGGGGGTGGGGGTAACAGGAGAGAGAGACACAGGCCATGAGTAGGGGGTGGGGGGCAACAGCAGGGAGACACGGGGCATGAGCGGGGGGTGGGTGGGAGGGATAGAGACACACGGGGCATGAGCGGGGGGTGGGGGTAACAGGAGAGAGACACGGGGCATGACCGGGGGGTGGGGGGCAACAGCAAAGAGACACGGGGCATGACTGGGGGTGGGGGCAACATAAGGGAGACACGGGGCATGACCGGGGGGTGGGGGGCAACAGGAGAGAGACACAGGGCATGAGAGGGGGGTGGGGGTAACAGGAGAGAGACACGGGGCATGAGAGGGGGGTTAACAGGAGAGAGACACGGGGCATGAGAGGGGGTGGCGGGTAACAGGAGAGAGAGACACAGGGCATGAGCAGGGGGTGGGAGCAACAGCAGGGAGACACGGGGCATGAGCGGGGGTGGGGGCAACAGCAGAGAGATACATGTGGCATGAGCGGGGGGTGGGCGGGAGGGGATAGAGACACATGGGGCATGAGCCGGGGTACGCAGGAGGGATAGACACACGGTGCATGAGCCGGGGGAGGGCGGGAGTCGATAGACACACGGGGCATGAGCGCGGGGGGCGGGAGGGATAGAGACGCACGGGGCATGAGCGGGAGGTGGGGGGGAGGGGAGAGACACACGGGGCATGAGCGGGGGGTGGGTGGGAGGGATAGAGACACACGGGGCATGAGCAGGGGGTGGGGGAGGGGACAGACACACTGGGCATGAGCAGGGGTGGGTGGGAGGGGAGAGACACACGGGGCATGAGCGGGGGATGGGTGGGAGGGATAGAGACACACGGGGCATGAGCAGGGGGTGGGTGGGAGGGATAGAGACACACAGGGCATGAGCTAGGGGTGGGTGGGAGGGGAGAGACACACGGGGCATGAGCAGGGGGTGGGTGGTAGGGGAGAGACACACTGGGCATGAGCAGGGGGTGGGTGGGTGTAAAGAGACACACGGGGCATGAGCAGGGGGTGGGTTGGAGGGGAGAGACACACGGGGCATGAGCAGGGGGTGGGGGTAACAGGAGACAGACACGGGGCATGAGCAGGGGGTGGGGGTAACAGGAGACAGACACAGAGCATGAGCGGGGGGCGGGGGAAAACGAGGGAGACACGAGGCATGAGAGGGGGGTGGGGGTAACAGAAGAGAGACACAGGGCATGAAAGGGGAGTGGGGGGTAACAGGAGAGAGTACAGGGCATGAGAGGGGGGTGGGGGTAACAGGAGAGAGACACGGGGCATGAGAGGGGGTGGGGGAAACAGCAGGGAGACGTGGGGCATGATCGGGGGGTGGGGGCAACAGGAGAGAGACACGGGGCATGAGAGGCGGTGGGGGTAACAGGAGAGAGACACAGGGCATGAGAGGGGGGTGGGGGTAACAGGAGAGAGACACGGGGCATGAGAGGGGGGTGGGGGTAACAGGAGAGAGAGACACAGGCCATGAGTAGGGGGTGGGGGGCAACAGCAGGGAGACACGGGGCATGAGCGGGGGGTGGGTGGGAGGGATAGAGACACACGGGGCATGAGCAGGGGGTGGGGGTAACAGGAGAGAGACACGGGGCATGACCGGGGGGTGGGGGGCAACAGCAAAGAGACACGGGGCATGACTGGGGGTGGGGGCAAAATAAGGGAGACACGGGGCATGACGGGGGGGTGGGGGGCAACAGGAGAGAGACACAGGGCATGAGAGGGGGGTGGGGGTAACAGGAGAGAGACACGGGGCATGAGAGGGGGGTTAACAGGAGAGAGACACGGGGCATGAGAGGGGGTGGGGGGTAACAGGAGAGAGAGACACAGGGCATGAGCAGGGGGTGGGAGCAACAGCAGGGAGACACGGGGCATGAGCGGGGGGTGGGGGCAACAGCAGAGAGACACATGTGGCATGAGCGGGGGGTGGGCGGGAGGGGATAGAGACACATGGGGCATGAGCCGGGGTACGCAGGAGGGATAGACACACGGTGCATGAGCCGGGGGAGGCCGGGAGTCGATAGACACACGGGGCATGAGCGCGGGGGGCGGGAGGGATAGAGACGCACGGGGCATGAGCGGGAGGTGGGGGGGGAGGGGAGAGACACACGGGGCATGAGCGGGGGGTGGGTGGGAGGGATAGATACACACGGGGCATGAGCAGGGGGTGGGGGAGGGGACAGAGACACTGGGCATGAGCAGGGGTGGGTGGGAGGGGAGAGACACACGGGGCATGAGCGGGGGATGGGTGGGAGGGATAGAGACACACGGGGCATGAGCAGGGGGTGGGTGGGAGGGATAGAGACACACAGGGCATGAGCTAGGGGTGGGTGGGAGGGGAGAGACACACTGGGCATGAGCAGGGGGTGGGTGGTAGGGGAGAGACACACTGGGCATGAGCAGGGGGTGGGTGGGTGTAAAGAGACACACGGGGCATGAGCAGGGGGTGGGTTGGAGGGGAGAGACACACGGGGCATGAGCAGGGGGTGGGGGTAACAGGAGACAGACACGGGGCATGAGCAGGGGGTGGGGGTAACAGGAGACAGACACAGAGCATGAGCGGGGGGCGGGGGAAAACGAGGGAGACACGAGGCATGAGAGGGGGGTGGGGGTAACAGAAGAGAGACACGGGGCATGAGCGGGGTGTTGGGGGCAACAGGAGGGAGACACGGGGCATGACCGGGGGGTGGGGGGCAACAGGAGAGAGACACGGGGCATGAGCGGGGAGTGCGGGGTAACATGAGAGACACACGGGGCATGAGCGGGGGGCAACAGCAGGGAGACACGGGGCATGAGCGGGGGTGGGGGGAACACGAGGGAGACATGGGGCATGAGAGGGGGTTAGGGGGTAACAGGAAAGAGACACGGGGCATGACCCAGGGGTGGGGGGCAACAGCAGAGAGACATGGGGCATGAGCCGGGTGTGGGGGGCAACAGGAGGGAGACACGAGGCATGACTGGGTTGTGGGGAGCAACAGGAGAGAGACACGGGGCATGAGCGGGGAGTGGGGGGTAACATGAGAGACACACGGGGCATGAGCGGGGGGCAACAGCAGGGAGACACGGGGCATGAGCGGGGTGGCGGGAACACGAGGGAGACACGGGGCATGAGAGGGGGGTAGGGGGTAACAGGAGAGAGACACGGGGCATGACCCGGGGGTGGGGGGCAACAGCAGAGAGACACGGTGTCAGATCCTCACTCCTCTTGACAGGCGCAGAAGCAGCACAAACGCCTCCCTCCCCATTGAGTCTTGGCACCTGGGAAATAGACACCGCAGGCCTCCGCAACCCTCTGGGGAAAGAGGGTTAGGGTCCGTTGAGTGGATAGGTATAGGGAGTTCAGGATGACCGGAAAGAGGTTCAGGAAATAACAGTGGATGGGTAGGGGGAAATTAGGGTAACGTACCCCTCGACTCCTGTGCCGACCTTGCAGGTAATCGTTTGAAGGTACACCGCCCTCTCACACATTCACATCCTAGTATCACACACTCAGCTCAGAGATTATTCTTTTGGAAGGCTTTTGTATTGGAGCCTCTTACCAATAATCACCATTTGCTCTGGTGTTACGTTTGGGTACACATTGCTTGCCTAATATATCATAAATGATATGCAAATCACAAGTACCCCAAATTATCCCATGTGCTGGCAACAAACAATAACATGCATACAAAGTGCTAAACACTTAGCTCTGGCTTCTGCGTGAGTTCGAGGTCCTTTGGCCTTTTCGTGTTGACGGGCTGTGATACGTCTCACCGGATCCGATTCAACAACAGGCTGTGAATAGTAAAACAAAGTCAATGCACGTGCGTGCGAAAAGTCGTTCCTTTAGAACGTTCCCTGCGGGGTTTAAGTTTGTTAAGTGGTGCGGTTACTTCACCGCCTAGCCCACTCCAACTTAGGGTTAGTATTCATGCTCTGCATGCAACTAGCAATCAGGTTTTCCCGTGCTTCGATTCAGCCTAGGAACTTAGGTCTTGCAGCGCGTAGCGCGTCTCCCTCCAACAGAATAAAACAGCTTGCTCTAGGTTAAACGTGTACTTAGCTTTTCATGTACGCGGGGCCGGGGGTGTAGCAGGCGGGCGGTGCCCCGCATAGGCGTGCCTCCTGGAGCTCGGGAAGAACACGTCCTCTCTTGCCGGTGACCAGGATTGCGAGCGGTGCTTCTTGGGCGCGGCTCGGGCATGCGCAGTAAAGCGCGTGTGGTCCTGTTGCTCCCAGCAGGTCTGTGAAGCACACGGCCTGCTGGGAGATGTAGTTTCCGGGCGGTTCTCCATCCTCGGGCCTTCTTCCTGCAAAAAGGATGGAGAACACGCCTGGACAAGCTGCTGGCACCACCCAAAGCCTCCTTATCTCCTCCCAGGCCCCCCACAACACTGCCAATGACTCCAGCCCTGATAGTACTCCCCCTCCCTCCAGCAGGCCCTGGTTTAGCATGATTTAACAGATGAAACTGGCGGAGGAGTTGAGGAGCATGAATGTTACCTGCGGGCTCCCAAGAGCGATCTTCTGGGCCGTACCCTTTCCAGTCCACCAAATACCATAGGGACCCCTGTCTCCGGCGTGAATCCAGGATATTGTGCACTTCGTATTCTGGGACGCCATCTATTAAGATAGGTGAAGGTCTTTTGGATCTTATGGAGGCTGGGGCTGGTTTTATCAAAGAGATGTGAAACACTGGGTGTATCTTCATGGATGAGGGTAGGATTAGTTTCACTGCCACAGGACCCACCAGAGCCTCAATTGGGAATGGACCAATGTAACAGGGGCAGAACTTGCGAGACCCTTGTAAATGCAAATTGCGTGTTGAAAGCCACACCCGATCCCCCACCTGATATTGTGGACCTGATCTTCTTTTCTTGTAAGCATGATGTTTATAAGCTGCTTTGGCGAGATTTTGGTTGTGCTGTGCAATTCGCCAGACATTCTCCAACTGTTTCTGCCTCTCACAGACTGCGGGTACCTCGGGTATTGATCCCTGAGGCACAGGTTGAAATCGGGGATGATAGCCGTAGGCACAATAAAACGGGGTAACCTTGGTTGATGCCTGTACTGCGTTGTTGTAAGCTAGTTAGGCCAGCCAAATCACTTCTGCCCATTCGTTTTCTTTTCCTTGTGTTAGGCACCGCAAATACTGTTCCAAAGATTGGTTTAATCTCTCGGTTTGACCATCGGTTTCAGGGTGGTAGCTGGTAGATAACCGAATCTCTATTCCTACAGATTTGCAAAATGCTTGCCAGAATCGTGAAGTGAACTGGGGTCTCCGATCTGAAACTATCCCATAAGGTAGGCCGTGGAGTCGTACCACATGTTGTAGAAATAAGTTTGCTATTGTGCTGGCGGTTGGAGTGCCCTTGCATGGTAAAAAATGAGCCATCTTGGTTAAATAGTCCACCACAACCAGGATAGCTGAAAATCCTTGACTGGGTGGCAGATCAACAATTAAATCCAAAGACACTGTATGCCACGGTGCTGGAGGAGTAGGAAGGGGTTGCAATGTACCCGCAGGTTTCCTGTGTTCGGTCTTGTTTCTCAAACAAGTTTCACATCCTGATATGTATTGGTGCACGTCCTTTTGTAAACTAGGCCACCAGAAATGGCGTTTGAGTAGTTCCTTGGTTTTCAATGCTCCAGGATGACCCACGAAAGGGGAGTCATGGCACCACTTAATAGCTTGTTGTCGGAGTGGTATAGTAGGCAAGTATAGTGCAGACTTGTAAAATGGTAATCCTTCCTTGATGGTCTGTTCTTGACCTCCACCAGCCCATCGTACCAGATCCTGTGCAGACATTGCTTTCCGAATTTTTTCAAATATGATGTCCACCACCACACTTCCCACTACGCGGATTGGGTCCACAATTGGTTTTGGCTCTTCTAAGTTTTTTGACAGAATTGAATTTGACTCTGGATACCGAGATAGTATATCCGCCTTCCGATTTTTCACTCCAGGTCGATATGTGACGACGAAGTCATATTCTGAGAACTGCATAGCCCATCTAAGTTGTCTCGGACTAAGGGCTCTGGCGGATTTCAAGAATTGTAAATTTCGATGATCTGTATAGATGGTGATTGGATGGCGAGCTCCCATGAGGTAATGACGCCACTCGTTGAAGGCTACAGTAATAGCTAACAACTCCTTATCTGCTATCACGTAATTTTGTTCAGCTGGTAGTAATGTTCGTGAATAATAAGCGACTGGATGTAATTGTCCAGTATTGTCTCGCTGCGACAGGATAGCACCCACCGCATAACTGGATGCGTCAGTTTCTATGATGTAAGGCTTAGCAGGGTCTGGATGCTGCAGGACAGGCGCTGTCACAAATGCTTCTTTCAAGGTTTGGAAACTAGCTTCGGCCTTTTCGTTCCACTGGAAAGGAACACCTTTTCGCAACAACTGAGTGATGGGTTGTACCTTCTTAGCGAACCCTTCGATAAACCAGCGATAGAAATTGGCAAATCCCAATACTGTTTGCACATCTTTCACGGAACTTGGGGAGGGCCAGTTTGCAATGGCCTGCACTTTCTTTTGATCCATGGTGACTCCTTGAGGTGATAAGATAAATCCTAAAAACTCAACTGTGGTTTGGTGAAATTGGCATTTCTCAAGTTTCGCATACAGCTTATGTTCACGCAACCTCTGTAAAACAGCCTTCACATGACCCTGATGTTCCGCAGCGTTGTGAGAATAGATTAGGATGTCGTCGATGTATACGATGGCAAAAACATCTAGATAACCCCGTAACACCTCATCTAAGAAGTGTTGAAATGCTGCAGGGGCATTACATAGCCCAAAGGGCATGACCTGGTATTCGTACAGGCCGAACTTGGTCCGAAAGGCCGTTTTCCATTCGTCGCCCTCTCTGACGCGCACTAAATGATACGCGCCTCGCAAATCCAACTTCGTGTATATAGTGGATCCCCGTACCTGGTCTAATAACACGGGAATCAGAGGCAGCGGGTAACGGTTCTTGATGGTGATGTGATTGATCGCCCTGTAATCGATACAAGTTCTTAGGTCTCCGGTTTTTTTTGGTATGAAGAACAAAGGAGAGGATACAGGGGATGTTGAATGCCGTATGAAACCGTTTGCCAGGTTGGTTTCGATGTACTCCTTCAGGTGCTCGTTCTCGGCTTCGGTGAGCGCATAAATCCTACTACAAGGTAGCACCGCACCCGCTTCCAAGTCTATGCGACAGTCAAAAGGCCTGTGTTGTGGTAGGGTCTCGGCGGCCACCTTACTGAAGACATCCCGATACTCCTCATATTCCTCAGGTAGAACTACATCAGTACTGCCTCCTACGAAATGGGGACAACTTTCCTCCACGCTACAACTAGTCTGGCAATACTTCGAGGAGAACTGTAACGTTCCTGTGACCCAATCCACGACTGGGTTATGGAGTCGTAACCACGCTAAGCCCAAAATGAACCCAAATTGAGATGCCATGATCACATCGAAATCGATGATCTCTCGATGTCTTTTTCCGCACTCGAGCTCCATGGGTTGCGTGTGTTGGGTGATTGGGCCTGAAACCAATGGCGATCCGTCCACTGACTTTACTGGTTCTGGCTGTTTCTTAGTTCTCAATGGAAGACCTAGTCTTCTCGCTACTTGGTCATCCACGAAGTTACCCGTGGCCCCGGAGTCGACCATTAGCGACACTGGTATACGTTTTCCTTGCACATTTAGATGACCGGTCAGCATTATGTGAACAGACGGAGTATGATGTACGTTTGCTAGCCTCTTTGGGGTATCTTCAGATTTGCTCGCCCTCACCCCCTTCATGGACGAGCTGCCGCGTTTCCCGACGAGATTCCTTTGATGGGCGGTTTATTTGTACATTCTCGGACAAAGTGGCCCGATTTACCACAATAGAGAAATAATTTGTCTCTTCTTCTTCTCTCCTTCTCCTCTTTAGTCAAAGGGCCTCGTACAGTTCCGATCTGCATCGGTTCTTCGGTTCCTTTTTCTGACGCCTTGTTGGGCTTTTGTTGATCTAGCCGGACCATAGGTTTATTGTCCCATTTACGACGGTCCTGGCGACGTTCACTTTGTCTCTGGTCTAATCGTAGTGCCAAATCAATCATGGTAGAACAGTCTTCAGGCTGTGGGTCGACTTGTGCCACTAAATTCTTCAGCTCCTCTCTTAGACCCTGATAAAACAGGGCCATTCTTTTCTCCTGAGGCCAATCGGTCTCTACTGCTAACCGATTAAAGGCTGTCACATACGTCACCAAGTCCTTGCTTCCTTGTCGAAGCTGCAGCAACTCCTGATCCTTAAGCAAGGTCGCCGCCCTACGGTTGAATATTTTACCAAACTCTTCTAAGAATATATCCCAAATGTACAACAAGGCATCGTCCTTGCGCACCAAAGGTGTCGCCCATGAAGCTGCATCTCCCGTCAGGTAGGATATCACAAATGCGGTATGAGATTGAGCAGTTCTGAACACTATGGGTTTGGTCAAAAAATGTAATTGGCACTGCATGATGAACTGGTCAAAGTTCTGTGGGTCCCCATGATACCTTTCAGGGGCAGCAAGCGGCAAAGTTGGCTCCGTGGCTACCTGTACTTGTACTGGAGTTGGTGGGGGTTGTCTAGGCAAAGGCGTTGCTTGGGCCTGGGTCTGGATAGTCAGAGTGTGAACTTGGCCTGCTAGATTCTGGTAATCCTGCCTGGTTGCCGCCAATTCGGCTTTCAAGTCTTGGAGAAGGGCTACTACGTCTGCCATGATTGTGCTGCCTGGGCGCCAGAAGATACGTGGGCTCGCAATTCTGTCAGATCCTCACTCCTCTTGACAGGCGCAGAAGGAGCACCAACGCCTCCCTCCCCATTGAGTCTTGGCACCTGGGAAATAGACACGGCAGGCCTCCACAACCCTCTGGGGAAAGAGGGTTAGGGTCCGTTGAGTGGATAGGTAGAGGGAGTTCAGGATGACCGGAAAGAGGTTCAGGAAATAACAGTGGATGGGTAGGGGGAAATTAGGGTAACGTACTCCTCGACTCCTGTGCCGATCTTGCAGGTAATCGTTTGAAGGTACACCGCCCTCTCACACATTCACATCCTAGTATCACACACTCAGCTCAGAGATTATTCTTTTGGAAGGCTTTTGTATTGGAGCCTATAACCAATAATCACCATTTGCTCTGGTGTTACGTTTGGTTACACATTGCTTGCCTAATATATCATGAATGATATGCAAATCACAAGTACCCCACATTAACCCATGTGCTGGCAACAAACAATAACATGCATACAAAGTGCTAAACACTTAGCTCTGGCTTCTGTGTGAGTTCGAGGTCCTTTGGCCTTTTCGTGTTGACGGGCTGTGATACGTCTCACCGGATCCGATTCAACAACAGGCTGTGAATAGTAAAACAAAGTCAATGCACGTGCGTGCGAAAAGTGGTTCCTTTAGAACGTTCCCTGCGGGGTTTAAGTTTGTTAAGTGGTGTGGTTACTTCACCGCCTAGCCCACTCCAACTTAGGGTTAGTATTCATGCTCTGCATGCAACTAGCAATCAGGTTTTCCCGTGCTTCGATTCAGCCTAGGAACTTAGGTCTTGCAGTGCGTAGCGCGTCTCCCTCCAACAGAATAAAACAGCTTGCTCTAGGTTAAACGTGTACTTAGCTTTTCATGTACGCGGGGCCGGGGGTGTAGCAGGCGGGCGGTGCCCCGCGTAGGCGTGCCTCCTGGAGCTCGGGAAGAACACGTCCTCTCTTGCCGGTGACCAGGATTGCGAGCGGTGCTTCTTGGGCGCGGCTCGCGCATGCGCAGTAACGCGCGTGTGGTCCTGTTGCTCCCAGCAGGTCTGTGAAGCACACGGCCTGCTAGGAGATGTAGTTTCCGGGCGGTTCTCCATCCTCGGGCCTTCTTCCTGCAAAAAGGATGGGGAACACGCCTGGACAAGCTGCTGGCACCACCCAAAGCCTCCTTATCTCCTCCCAGGCCCCCACAACACTGCCAATGACTCCAGCCCTGACACACGAGGCATGACCGGGGGGTGGGGGGCAACAGACGGGAG
This sequence comes from Ambystoma mexicanum, assembly GCF_040938575.1. Classification (NCBI taxonomy): domain Eukaryota; kingdom Metazoa; phylum Chordata; class Amphibia; order Caudata; family Ambystomatidae; genus Ambystoma; species Ambystoma mexicanum. The sequence continues at coordinate 584,768,099 of NC_090923.1, read as the reverse complement.
ACACGGGGCATGACTGAGGGGTGGGGGGCAACAGGAGAGAGACACAGGGAATAAGAGGGGGGTGGGCGGTAACAGGAGAGAGTACAGGGCATGAGAGGGGGGTGGGGGTAACAGGAGAGAGACACGGGGCATGAGAGGGGGGTGGGGGGAAACAGCAGGGAGACGCGGGGCATGATCGGGGGTCGGGGGCAACAGGAGAGAGACACAGGGCATGAGAGGGGGGTGGGGGGTAACAGGAGAGAGAGACACAGGGCATGAGCAGGGGGTGGGGGGCAACAGCAGGGAGACACGGGGCATGAGCGGGGGTGGGGGGCAACAGCAGAGAGACACACGGAGCATGAGCGAGGGGTGGGCAGGAGGGGATAGAGACACACGGGGCATGAGCGGGGGGTGGGCGGGAAGGGATAGAGACACACGGGGCATGAGCGGGGGGTGGGCGGGAGGGGATAGAGCCACACGAGGCATGAGCGAGGGGTGGGTGGGAGGGAGAGAGACACACGGGGCATGAGCAGGGGTGGGGGGGAGGGAGAGACACACACGGGGCATGAGCGGGGCATGAGCAGGGGGTGGGCGGGACGGGATAGACACACACAGGGCATGAGCGGGGGGTGGGCAGGAGGGGATAGACACACACGGGGCATGAGCGGGGGTGGGCGGGAGGGGATAGACACACACGGGGCATGAGCGTGGGGGGTGGGCGGGAGGCATAGAGACACACGGGGCATGAGCGGGGGGGTGGGGCGGGAGGGATAGAGACACAGGGGGCATGAGCGGGGGAGGTGGGAGGGATAGAGACACACGGGGCGTGACCGGGGGGTGGGCGGGAGGGATAGAGACACAAGGGGCATGAGCGGGGGGTGGGCGGGAGGGGATAGAGACACACGGGGCATGAGCGGGGGGTGGGGGAGAGGGATAGAGACACACGGGGCATGAGCGGGGGGTGGGTGGGAGGGATAGAGACACACGGGGCATGAGCGGGGGGGTGGGAGGGATAGAGACACACGGGGCATGAGCGGGGGTGGGTGGGAGGGATAGAGACACAGGGGGCATGAGCGGGGGGTGGGTGGGAGGGATAGAGACACACGGGGCATGAGCGGGGGGTGGGTGGGAGGGATAGAGACACACGGGGAATGAGCGGGGGGTGGGTGGGAGGGATAGAGACACACGCGGCATGAGCTGGGGGTGGGTGGGACAGGAGAGACACACTGGGCATGAGCAGGGGGTGGGTGGGAGGGGAGAGACACACGGGGCATGAGAGGGGGGTGGGGGGTAACAGAAGAGAGACACGGGGCATGAGCGAGGTGTGGAGGGCAACAGGAGGGAGACACGGGGCATGACCGGGGTGTGGGGGGCAACAGGATAGAGACACGGGGCATGAGCGGGGAGTGGGGGGTAACATGAGAGACACACTGGGCATAAGCGGGGGGCAACAGCAGGGAGACACGGGGCATGAGCGGGGGGTGGGGGGAACACGAGGGAGACTCGGGGCATGAGAGGGGTGTAGGGGGTAACAGGAGAGAGACACGGGGCATGACCCGGGGGTGGGGGGCAACAGCAGAGAGACACGGGGCATGACCGGGGGGTGGGGGGCAACAGAAGGGAGACACGGGGCATGACCGGGGGGTGGGGGAGCAACAGGAGAGAGACACGGGGCATGAGAGGGGGTGGGGGTGACAGGAAAGAGACACGGGGCATGAGAGGGGGTGGGGGGATACAGCAGGGAGACGCGGGGCATGATCGGGGGTGGCGGGCAACAGGAGAGAGACACGGGGCTTGAGAGGCGGTGGGGGGTCCAGGAGAGAGACACAGGGCATGAGAGGGGGGTGGGGGGTAACAGGAGAGAGACACGGGGCATGAGAGGGGGGTGGGGGGTAACAGGAGAGAGAGACACAGGGCATGAGCAGGGGCTGGGGGGCAACAGCAGGGAGACACGGGGCATGAGCGGGGGGCAACAGCAGAGAGACACACGGGGCATGAGCGGGGGGTGGGCGAGAGGGGATAGAGACACACGGGGCATGAGCGGGGGGTGGGCGGGAGGGGATAGAGACACACGGGGCATGAGCGGGGGGTGGACGGGACAGAGACACACGAGGCATGAGCGGGGGGTGAGCCGGGGGTGGGTGGGAGACAGAGAGACACACGGGGCATGAGCGGGGTATGGGCGGGAGGGGATAGACACACACGGGGCATGAGCGGGGGGTGGGCGCGAGAGGATAGACACACACAGGGAATGAGCAGGGGGTGGGCAGGAGGGGATAGACACACACGGGGCATGAGCGGGGGGTGGGCGGGAGGGGATAGACACACGGGGTGATCGGGGGGGTTGGGCGGGAGGTATAGAGACACACGGGGCATGAGCGGGGGGGCGGGAGGGATAGAGACACACGGGGCATGACCGGGGATGTGGGCGGGAGGGATAGTGACACACGGGGCATGAGCGGGGGGTGGGCAGGAGGGGATAGACACACACGGGGCATGAGCGGGGGGTGGGCGGGAGGGATAGAGACACACAGGGCATGAGCGGGGGGGTGGGGCGGGAGGTATAGAGACACACCGGGCATGAGCGGGGGGGCGGGAGGGATAGAGACACACGGGGCATGACCAGGGATGTGGGCGGGAGGGATAGAGACACACTGGGCATGAGCGGGGGGTGGGCGAGAGGGGATAGAGACACACGGGGCATGAGCGGGGGCTGGGGGAGAGGGATAGAGACACACGGGGCATGAGCGGGGGGTGGGTGGGAGGGATAGAGACACACGGGGGATGAGCAGGGGGTGGGTGGGAGGGATAGAGACACACGGGGCATGAGCGGGGGGTGGGTGGGAGGGGAGAGACAAACGGGGCATGAGCGGGTGGTGGGTGGGAGGGCTAGGGGCATGAGCAGGGGGTGGGTGGGAGGGCTAGAGACACACGGGGCATGAGTAGGGGGTGAGGGGAGAGACACACGGGGCATGAGCAGGGGGTGGGGCGGAGGGAGAGACACACACGGGGCATGAGCGGGGGGTGGGCGGGAGGGATAGAGACACACGGGGCATGAGCGGGGGTGGGGGGAGAGACACACGGGGCATGAGCGGGGGGTGGGTGGGAGGGATAGAGACACACGGGGCATGAGCGGGGGGTGGGTGGGAGGGATAGAGACACACAGGGCATGAGTGGGCGGTGGGTGGGAATTATAGAGACACATGGGGCATGAGCTGGGGATGGGTGGGAGGGGAGAGACAAACGGGGCATGAGCGGGAGGTGGGTGGGTGGGCTAGGGGCATGAGCGGCGGGTGGGTGGGATTTCGAGAGACACACGGGGCATGAGTAGGGGGTGAGGGGAGAGACACAAGGGGCATGAGCGGGGGTGTGGGGGGAGGGATAGAGACACACTGGGCATGAGCGGGGGGTGGGTGGGAGGGGAGAGACAAACGGGGCATGAGCGGGGGGTGGGTGGGAGGGATAGAGACACACGGGGCATGAGCGGGGGGTGGGTGGGAGGGGAGAGACAAACGGGGCATGAGCGGGGGGGTGGGCGGGAGGGCTAGGGGCATGAGCGGAGGGTGGGTGGGACCGCTAGAGACACACGGGGCATGAGTAGGGGGTGAGGGGAGAGACACATGGGTCATGAGCGGGGGGTGGGTGGGAGGGGAGAGACAAACGGGGCATGAGCAGGGGGTGGGTGGGAGGGCTAGAGACACACAGGGCACGAGTAGGGGTTGAGGGGAGAGACACACGGGGCATGAGCAGGGGGTGGGGGGAGGGAGAGACACACACGGGGCATGAACGGGGGGTGGGTGGGAGGTCTAGAGACACACGGGGCATGAGCGAGGGATGGGAGGGCTAGAGACACACGGGGCGTGAGCGGGGGGTGGGTGGGAGGGCTAGAGACACACGGGCATGAGCGGGGGGTGGGTGGGAGGGAGAGACACACACGGGGCATGAGCGGGGGTGGGGAGGAGGGTATAGACACACACGTGGCGTGAGCGGGGGGTGGGCGGGAGGGGATAGACACACACAGGGCATGAGCGGGGGGTGGGCAGGAGGGTATAGACACACACGGGGCATGAGCGGGGGTGGGCGGGAGGGGATGGATAGACACATGGGGCATGAGCGGGGGGGTGGACGGGAGGGATAGAGACACACGGGGCATGACCGGGGGGTGGGCGGGAGCGATAGAGACACACAGGGCATGAGCGGGGGGTGGGCGGGAGGGGATAGAGACACACGGGGCATGAGCGGGGGGTGGGGGAGAGGGATAGAGACACACGGGGCATGAGTGGGGGGTGGGTGGGAGGGATAGAGACACACAGGGCATGAGGGGGGGTGGGAGGGATAGAGACACACGGGGCATGAGCGGGGGGTGGGTGGGACGGATAGAGACACACGGGGCATGAGCGGGGGGTGAGTGGGACGGATAGAGACACATGGGGCATGAGCGGGGGGTGGGTGGGAGGGATAGAGACACACGGGGCATGAGCGGGGGGTGGGTGGGAGGGATAGAGACACACGGGGCATGAGCGCGGGGGGCGGGAGGGATAGAGACACACGGGGCATGAGCGGGAGGTGGGGGGGAGGGGAGAGACACACGGGGCATGAGCGGGGGGTGGGTGGGAGGGATAGAGACACACAGGGCATGAGCGGGGGGTGGGTGCGAGGGATAGAGACACAGGGGGCATGAGCTGGGGGTGGGTGGAAGGGATAGAGACACACGGGGCATGAGCGGGGGGTGCGTGGGAGGGATAGAGACACATGGGGCGTGAGCGGGGGGTGGGTGGGAGGGATAGAGACACACGCGGCATGAGCTGGGGGTGGGTGGGAGGGGAGAGACACACGGGGCATGAGCAGGGGGTGGGTGGGAGGGGAGAGACACACGGGGCATGAGCAGGGGGTGGGTGGGAGGGGAGAGACACACGGGGCATGAGCAGGGGTGGGTGGGAGGAGAGAGACACACGGGGCATGAGCAGGGGGTGGGTGGGAGGGGAGAGACACACAGGGCATGAGCAGGGGGTGGGGGTAACAGGAGACAGACACGGGGCATGAGCAGGGGGTGGGGGTAACAGGAGACAGACACGGGGCATGAGCGGGGGGCGGGGGGAAAACGAGGGAGACACGGGGCATGAGAGGGGGGTGGGGGGTAACAGAAGAGAGACACGGGCATGAGCGAGGTGTGGGGGCAAATGGAGGGAGACACGGGGCATGACCGGGGGGTGGGGGGCAACAGGATAGAGACACGGGGCATGAGCGGGGAGTGGGGGGTAACATGAGAGACACACGGGGCATGAGCGGGGGGCAACAGCAGGGAGACACGGGGCATGAGCGGGGGGTGGGGGAACACGAGGGAGACACGGGGCATGAGAGGGGCGTAGGGGGTAACAGGAGAGAGACACGTGGCATGGCCCGGGGGTGGGGGGCAACAGCAGAGAGACACGGGGCATGACCGGGGGGTGGGGGGCAACAGAAGGGAGACACGGGGCATGACCGGGGGGTGGGGGAGCAACAGGAGAGAGACACGGGGCATGAGAGGGGTGGGGGTAACAGGAGAGAGTATAGGGCATGAGAGGGGGGTGGGGTAACAGGAAAGAGACACGGGGCATGAGAGGGGGGTGGGGGGATACAGCAGGGAGACGCGGGGCATGATCGGGGGGGTGGCGGGCAATAGGAGAGAGACACGGGGCTTGAGAGGCGGTGGGGGGTACAGGAGAGAGACACAGGGCATGAGGGGGGGTGGGGGGTAACAGGAGAGAGACACGTGGCATGAGAGGGGGGTGGGGGGTAACAGGAGAGAGAGACACAGGGCATGAGCAGGGGGTGGGGGGCAACAGCAGGGAGACACGGGGCATGAGTGGGGGGTGGGGGGCAACAGCAGAGAGACACACGGGGCATGAGCGGGGGGTGGGCGGGAGGGGATAGAGACAGACGGGGCATGAGCGGGGGGTGGGTGGGAGGGGATAGAGACACACGAGGCATGAGCGGGGGGTGAGCGGGGGGTGGGTGGGAGGGAGAGAGACACACGGGGCATGAGCGAGGGTGGGGGGGCAGGAGAGACACACACGGGGCATGAGCGGGGTATGGGCGGGAGGGGATAGACACACACGGGGCATGAGCGGGGGGTGGGCGGGAGGGGATAGACACACACAGGGAATGAACGGGGGGTGGGCAGGAGGGGATAGACACACACGGGGAGTGAGCGGGGGTTGGGCGGGAGGGGATAGACACACGGGGCATGAGCGGGGGGTGGGCAGGAGGTATAGAGACACACCGGGCATGAGCGGGGGGGAGGGATAGAGACACACGGGGCATCACCGGGGATGTGGGCGGGAGGGATAGAGGCACACGGGGCATGAGCGGGGGGTGGGCGGGAGGGGATAGAGACACACGGGGCATGAGCGGGGGGTGGGGGAGAGGGATAGAGACACACGGGGCATGAGCGGGGGGTGGGTGGGAGGGATAGAGACACACGGGGCATGAGCGGGGGGTGGGTGGGAGGGATAGAGACACACGGGGCATGAGCGGGGGGTGGGTGGGAGGGATAGAGACACACGGGGCATGAGCGGGGGGTGGGTGGGAGGAGAGAGACAAATGGGGCATGAGCGGGTGGTGGGTGGGAGGGCTAGGGGCATGAGCAGGGGGTGGGTGGGAGGGCTAGAGACACACGGGGCATGAGTAGGGGGTGAGGGGAGAGACACACGGGGCATGAGCAGGGGGTGGGGCAGGGGGTGGGGCGGAGGGAGAGACACACACAGGGCATGAGCGGGGGGTGGGCGGGAGGGATAGAGACACACGGGGCATGAGCGGGGGTGGGGGGAGAGACACACGGGCATGAGCGGGGGGTGGGTGGGAGGGATAGAGACACACGGGGCATGAGCGGGGGGTGGGTGGGAGGGATAGAGACACACAGGGCATGAGCAGGGGATGGGTGGGAGGGGAGAGACAAACGGGGCATGAGCGGGGGATGGGTGGGAGGGGAGAGACAAACGGGGCATGAGCGGGAGGAGGGTGGGAGGGCTAGGGGCATGAGCGGGGGGTGGGTGGGAGGGCTAGTGACCCACGTGGCATGAGTAGGGGTTGAGGGGAGAGACACACGGGGCATGAGCACGGGGTGGGGGGAGGGAGAGAGCCACACAGGGCATGAGCGGGGGATGGGCGGGAGAAATAGAGACACACAGGGCATGAGCGGGGTGGGGGGGAGACAGAGAGCCACACGGGGCATGAGCGGGGGTGGGTGGGATAGAGACACACGTGGCATGAGCGGGGGGTGGGTGGGAGGGATAGAGACACACGGGGCATGAGCGGGGGGTGGTTGGGAGGGATAGAGACACACGGGGCATGAGCGGGGGGTGGGCGGGAGGGGTGAGACAAACGGGGCATGAGCGGGGGGTGGGCGGGAGGGCTAGGGGCATGAGCGGGGGGTGGGTGGGAGAGCTAGAGACACACGGGGCATGAGTAGGGGGTGAGTGGAGAGACACACGAGGCATGAGCAAGGGGTGGGGGGGAGGGAGAGACACACACGGGGCATGAGCGGGGGGTGGGTGGGAGGGCTAGAGACACACGGGGCATGAGCGGGGGGTGGGAGGGCTAGAGACACACGGGGCATGAGCGGGGGGTGGGTGGGAGGGCTAGAGACACACGGGGCATGAGCGGGGGGTGGGCGGGAGGGAGAGACACACACGGGGCATGAGCAGGGGTGGGGGGAGGGAGAGAGACATACGGGGCATGAGCGGGGGTGGGGGGGAGGGAGAGAGACACACAGGGCATGAGCGGGGGTGGGGGGGAGGGAGAGAGACACACGGGGCATGAGCGGGGGGTGGGCGGGAGGGATAGAGACACACGGGGCATGAGCGGGGGTGGGGGGAGGGAGATACACACACGGGGCATGAGCGGGGGTTGGGCGGGAGGGATAGAGGCACACGGGGCATGAGCGGGGGGTGGGGAGGACAAATAAAAACACGGACATCATGCCGCATGGACATGACTTTGTGCGGCAGATCTCGCTCCTCGGCCCTCCGCTGACCACCGTGTGCGATGACGTGAGCGGGGGGCTGGAGGAACAGGGGACACACGGAGCATGAGCGGGGGTGGGGGGGACAGGAAGGACACACGGGGCATGAGCGGGTGTGGGGGGGACAGAAAGGACACACGGGGCATGAGCGGGGGGTGGAGCAAACACGGGCATGAGCAGGGGTGGGAGGACCAAGAGACAGACACGCTCCTGCTGACCTGACAAAGCCTCTCATGCGGGAAAGAATGATGGCGGGCGTCTCTGAAGCCAGACGCACTGCACGCTTTCACCGCATCCAATGAGAGAGCACGTCAGATGTCCGCGGACATCACGCAAGCTGCTGGCCCAATCACCGTCCTGTCCATGGAGCGAACAGGGAAGTCCGTCCGCGGACCGAACACAGATATCACTAATTTTTTTTACCTACTTTTTGGTCATTTTAAAAAAACAACTGGACGGATTTTCACCAAATTTGCAAAAGCACGCTTTCAGGACCAAGCCGCTGCTCCTGGTCCAAATTTGGTGAAAATCCATCCAGCGGTTTGGGCTGTAGACGCGAGCAAATTTTTTTTCCCATTCAGTCTATGGGAAAAAAAAAAGTTTTGGGACCCCCCCTATAACTTTGCCCCCCCTGGAGGAATCCTCACCAAACTTTGCAAAAATTCAGAGGGACCCAAATACATTTTTTGCAAAGTTTGGTGAGGATTCGTCCAGGGAGAGCGAAGTTATAAGCCGCCCAAAAAGTGCTCTTCCTATGGAAACAGCAACTTAACCATAACTACATGGCCACTACCGTGGCCATGTGATATATGTATATATATATTCAGTGAAAACACTTTGTTAAAGGGACGTTATGGTTAAGTTGCGCTACTAAAAACCTATGAAATTCAGTGAAAAAACTTTGTTAAAGGGACGTTATGGTTCCAAGTAAAACCGAAAAACCCTTGAAATTCGCCAGTTATGGAAAGCTAAGCAACCATAACTCGCGCCACCACCGTGCACTGCTAAGACTAACACCCAGGACATCAAAAATGACATCACAAATGTCATTGATGACATCACTGATGACATCACATGTCTGGCTCACTATTTTTTCTTTTGCTGACATATCTTGGCCACATGGTTTTCTTCAGTAACAGTCAGAAACTAAGAATTTTATTTTATTTGTAGACGTATCCTTCTAGTAGGTTCTTACAGTAATTCCCTTAGAGTACAGTCACATCATATGAAACATATACATATGGGAAAGACAGCAATCCTTTTTGTGCATAAAGATAATCACTAGACTTATGAGCACTTTCTGATAGTTCTGTTGTTTTTTTTTTATGGCTGTACTTTCCCTGTATATGGTCATATTTGTATACATTGTACTCACACTACTTTCCATAGGGTCCAATCACATCAAGTGATACATATACATAGGGTAAATAGCAGCTTTGAAACAGAGCAATCATTTATTTGCATGAAACTAATCAGTTAAGTTATGAATTGTTTCTGCTACTACTTGTGCTTTTTTGCTAACTTCACTTTCCCTGTATATACCCATATTGGTATGTGTTCTTGTGTCTTTGTGTTTTGTCTATAGTAATGCAATTATGTAATACATGGGTTTTATTAGCTACTTATTACATATTTCACAGTACACAAAAATCTATTAAGAAAACAATTATCATTTCATTATTCAACATATTAACATTACGAATATCATACCTTCATCTTGTACGCTGCACACAATGTTATGTTTCTGTATGAGTAGCTTAGTATACTAGATAGAACCCCATAATAGGATGCTATTTATATCAATGCATCGTTCAATGCACTTATTAGGGTATATTTCTTGCAATGATTCTTGACACTTTTTTCGCAACATAATAAGAATCCCTTCTACACATATTTCATGAGAAGTACATACACATGTGATGTCATCAGTGATGTCATCAATGACATTTGTGATGTCATCTTTGATGTCCTGGGTGTTAGTCTTAGCAGTGCACGGTGGTGGCGCGAGTTATGGTTGCTTAGCTTACCATAACTGGTGAATTTCAAGGGTTTTTCGGTTTTACTTGGAACCATAACGTCCCTTTAACAAAGTTTTTTCACTGAATTTCATAGGTTTTTAGTAGCGCAACTTAACCATAACGTCCCTTTAACAAAGTTTTTTTCACTGAATTTCATAGGATTTTAGTAGCGCAACTTAACCATAACGTCCCTTTAACAAAGTTTTTTCACTGAATTTCATAGTTTTTTAGTAGCACAACTTAACAATAATGACTTTGACTTTATTTACATGTCATATGGAACTGACTAGATCTCTTCTTATGAACTTGATGTCCGCGAACTTATTTAATGTTCGCGGACATGTTCGGAGAACAGTACCACTACCTAAAAACTGTGGGGGGGGTGGTGGGGTATGTTTGATTGTTATATCATAATATAGGAACATTTAACAAATTCAAAAAGCAGCACACAAACACATTATATATAGTAATACATAAGAAATGTAACCCATATATTTAACACACTAACCATTCATTTAAATACAATATGTTCTGAAATGGAATATACCACAAGAAGATAAATTGGCTTCCAACATAATTACCTCACAGACACAACAGAACTGAGAACAAGACCAGACCCACTGAATACATAGGACTTATCTTACCAGAAATAGTAAGTGTACTTCATTTTACTCATATATTTATAAACTTTCTGTATTAGATTAAAAAATATATTATCTTTTTTTTTTTTCTCACAGAAATGTCTAGTACTCTGGAATGGCTAGAGGACAATTTCCCACATGAAGAAATGTCACAAGATAGTGAAACTAATGGTAAACTTTTGTTTATATACATTTAACATATATATTATTTTTTTGTACAGAGCATACCAAAATAGAAAAAACTTCAGAAAACCCTGTTATGGATAACGGTCTTCGCAATATAGAAGAAAAAATATATGTATTGTTGGCTAATTTTAATAATTTAAAAACTTTTGTAGAAAATCATTTCAAACCAAAAACCTTGTACCATTGCCCCACATGTACTTGTCCCTCCTCACCATATGCCAGTCAATTATCCCCAAACCCTCTCCATAATCCAAAACGTTTTGATGAGACTTCCATCCCTTCTTCACCTAATACCAATCATGTTGAAACCCCAAATTCTCCTGTTTTTGTTTCTGTTTCTGCCTCACCTTCTCTGTCATAAATTATTAATATATTTTAAATAAAGTTTAATTTTTATATTGTATCGTGAATAGTTTCCGTTTTTTAAAAAAAAAACAATAAAAGTGTCCGCGGACAGTGCGAGTGTTCTGAAATGTTCGTACATAAACGAAAATGGAGGTGTCCTGAAGAACACAAAACCTGTTTGTACTGTTCGCTAGCAAGTTCAAACTGTTCTAAGAACACACGTGGTGTCCTGAAATGTTCGTAAAGAAACAAAAATTAAAGTGTTCTAAAGAACACTATATCTGTCCGTAATGTTCGCTATCAACTTAAAACTGTCCTAAGAACACAATTGGTGTCCTGAAATGTTCGCAAATAAACGAAAATGATGTGTCCTGAACAACAGTACAACTGTTCGTAGTGTTCGCTAGCAACATGAAACTGTACGAAGAACACACGCGGTGTCCTGAATTGTTCGTAAACAAACAAAAATTAAAGTGTCCTAAAGAACACTATACCTGTCTGGTACTGTTCGCTAGCAAGTTCAAACTGTTCTAAGAATGCTATTGGTGTCCTGAAATGTTTGTACGTAAATGAAAATGGAGGTGTCCTGAAGAACACTATACCTGTTCGTAGTGTTCGCTACCCAATTGAAACTGTTCTAAGAACACATTTGGTGTCCTGAAATGTTCGTACATAAACGAAATTACACGTGTCCTGAAGAACACTATATCTGTCCTTACTGTTTGCTACCAAGTTTAAACTGTTCTAAGAACACACGCGGTGTCCTGAAATGTTCGTTTCACGTGTGACGCACTTTTAATTACTTCAGAACCCGAACAGTTCCGTAGGATATCAATGCGCATGCGCTAACCAATCTCTGTGCACTTGGTGTCCTGCGGACAGGCGCATCCTTCGCGGACTAGTTCGCGAACGGATCATATGACCGCGCCCACGCACATCGTGTGTCCTGAAATGCAGACACTGTTCGTCTCCCCGAACAATTTAAAAGTACATTTTCAGTTAATCCATAATATTTTTCAATAAAATCTCACCATGGCACAAGTCCCACATAGCAATCTTGAGTTTCTATATACCTTTTGAAACTTTCCGATCCTTTTTTTGTGTTCGATCTGTCCGCGGACAGTGCGCATGTCCGCAAACCGCGCACAAGCACCCCTATAAAAGACCACGCCCAAGAGCTTATTCCCATTGTGTTTCTGGCTATTCTTCAGAACACAGTGATTTTTGCTGCCACCTGCAGACTACACCATCATCGAGATGGCATCCTTGGCTGCTGAACTGCCACTTGGTGCTGCACCTGCTTCAGCACCACCCCCACCCCCTCCACCACCACCACCTCCCCAAGGACCTGAAGAGGGGAACAGGAGTGAGGATGCGGAGGAGGAAGAAGAGGATGATGAGAATGAGGTAGAGGAAAACCCTACTACCCGCACTAGGCGTGAGTCTTGGGTGTGGCGGTTATTTACCATTCATGGTAATGTTCCTAAGGCTCGTGCGAACCGTGTTACCTGCAATGAGTACAAAATGATACTCAGTCGTGGGAAGCACGGTAAGTACAGCTTTGGGACCACTTCTATGAAGCGACACCTGAGGTCATTTCACTCTGGGGCTATTCGCAGGGTTGTACCTTGCGAAGAACGTAGCAGGTTGATTTCCTCTACTTCATCCTCTGTTTCTGATCCTGTCACCACAAGGACCACCTCTGTGGGACAGCGTCTTCCTCAAGCTGCCTCACAGGCCATACAGAATGCTGATGACCCTTACCTTTCGAGGGTCACAGTTGTATGTATGTACTGTGACACAGTACTCTGCAGGGGGGAGCGACTTCGGAGTGCTTTTGAGACTATCGTCTCAGAGCACGAGAAGACTTGCTCACTACCCAAATAAAACCCATTCTACATCTTCCTCTCTCAGCTCGCCCTTTCTTATCCCTGTAGTTGGTGTCCCCCCCTTTACCCTCCTTTACCCTCCTCTCCTAGTGTGTCGTGTCTGAAAAACCAAAAAAAAATACAAAATTACAAAAATCAAAAAAAAATAAGGCTCTTTTCAGAGCCGCCTTTCCCAGTTAAAAAATAGAAGTGAAAATAAATGAAGCAGGGCTCTTTGTATTTTTTAGAAGTCCGCGGACAGTTCGCGAACATTAAAAAAATTGGGTTGCTACTCCATCACAAACATTGTAATTTTCTCTGGAAAGAAGTGGTGGCTCTCAAAAGAGCCTTTGGGTGGTGTTTGTAAGTCAAAAATTGTAAATGCTTAACATCTACTTCAAAATCGTTGTTGTAATTCCAAAAAAGGTTGCAATGCATTTTGTACATTTCTCAGAAAAATCTGATTGCCAGCATAAGTAAAATGGACTCCATCTCTGCGAAAAATGTATGTACTACAAAACATAATATTTTCATTGTGAAAAGAAGACATGCCAAAATCTCTTAGAAAGGCACAAACAGCCTTATTAACATTGCGCCTTGCTTTTTCCATTTGTGGACCAAATGAAGAAGAACGAAGCCACATTTGTCTGTGCGCAATCCGTGAAAATATCACTTGAGAATTAGGAAACATGTCCATAACCTTCCTAAGTCCTTCTTTCATAGCAAATTGCAAAAAAATTCCAGTCACATGTCCTAAACTGTTCCCTCCACAATGAATTACAATTATGTCTGGATGTTGCTCTGTCTCCAAAGTAGCACAGAGAGGTAGCAAGTCCAACCACTTCATTCCACGTACTCCATGCCAGTGTACTTCCACATGTGGGAATCCAAGATCTACAGCTACTCCACAACTTTCTGCATGCACCTTCAACCAATGTATCCACGAATCTCCTAAAATCCAAACAATCTGTTTTCTGAAACACACAGCCATAGCTACCTTTTGTTCTCTCAGCAAAAAGAGTATCTGAGAAAATCTCTCCTGGCACAACACACCCACCAAACTTTCCTGACCAATCCCTTTCAGTGCTTATTCTCATTTGCATGACTTCTGAACCCAAAAATCCCCGGATGTAACTCCCGATGTCCGCGAACTACTGACATGTCCGCGGACATATTGTAACATGAACAGCCCTTCTACCATTTCCACTACACTCTCTCTGCCATTCCCTCATTGGATGTACCTCAAAAATCACATGACCATGCACCAATCACATTCAAGACCTCTACATCTAACTGCATCATCATAGATCAGCACTGCAAATGTACTTTGAATCTCTCTGAGTACAAGTGTCATATCATTGGCAAGCAGCATCTACCAGAAATACTGTACAAGTCTTCAAGATTTCTACTTGCAGCTCCATGCATATCCATATGCATGAACACAAACTTCAGGTATGCATATTTTCTGTATAGTAGATGAACACATTTTCAAACAGATTTTTACCTTGTAAAATCTGTAAAATGAATTTACTGTACTTTTTTCAATTTCCTAAAATCAACTATCACTTATAAACCTTTATACTATTTACTTTCTTTATACACTCAAATCATGTTAAACTAACATTTTTTAAATGAAATATATAGACTACATATATTCAAACAAAATTGCATGCAAACACAATCTATGTTTAAACCTTCATAAAAATACTTATACAATTTCATATTTTTTGTTTTTATTTATTTATTTACTTAATTACTTTAAATTAGACATGACATTGAGGCGCTATTACCTAGAACAGTTTACTTACAGAAATAGTGGTATTCACTAATAAATTATAAATTTCACAAGACATAGTAAAGATATTTTTTTTTTGCTACAGTTAGTCATTCAATACAATTTGTTCATTAAGAACATATCATATGTACTGAACTGATGCAATGTATCTTATGTAAATAAATTAGTTTAATGGTTTTACAGAAGGCACTGAGGATTTCAATTAAAAAAATCAATATCTAAATTAAAAACAGTGCTATATACAAACAAAGTTACTAATTTGAAGCTTTTACAATTGCAGTGAAGACCAGTTTCCTGAAAAGAAGCAGCCGAATTCGAAGAAGAAAGAAGAAATAAGAAGTTACCTGTTAATTTAAAAAAACAGTAAGTAAAATATCACCATAATATTTGTATTATTTATCAAATATACTATAACGTTAATACGAGCTATTTCGGTTTCTAAAAATAGAGATTTTGTACCATTTTGTCCAAAAATTTCCATGTCTTAAACAGCGATTTACAGCCAGAATGGCCCACAAATTTCTATTTTTGGACACACAAATTACCCAACTGAACCACTACAATTTTCATATTATAGAACAAACAACTGTTTTAATTGTATACATTAGATTTACTATTTGTACTTTTCCACACCACTAGCTTACTTTCTTTTGTCATCTGAACCCCAGTTTAGTAACACATAAATTCAAGAATACATATCCCTACTAGTTTTAGTTCCCAATGCACAATCACACACCATTACATACATCTTTATCATCTTACTCAAACACTTATGCACACAGCACACATACATTCCAGAACACCCCAACCCATATCTTCTTTATTTTTTTCAACAGACCCTAAAGAATGCCTACCAAAAGTCAAGTCCGTAGAAAGCAACGCAAAAGTAGAGCAAATGAAAATAAAGGTGTCCAACATAAGCATCCATCTCTAGCAGAATTTGTAAAAAAAAGTTGAAACAAAACAGCTAATACAATCATTTAGTGAAACACAAAAAGTTTCAAGTACAACAACTTTGCTTCCTCTATCAAAATGTAAAACAAACCAAAAAACAATTAACAGAAAATCAGCTATCAGTACAGATAAAACTACTTCTTCAAATTTTAATATAGTGCAAAGTAAGCATAACAAGAAAAGTATTTTAGCCAAAATATACCGTCACAAAGTCCTTCAAAATCTTATAAAAACAAGAGAGAATTCAGGTTCAAAGCTTAAAACCTATCGTAGGAAATTAATCTTAGAAGCATTGATGGACAGTGCAATTCTTCTCAAAAGAAATGTATTTATTTTATTGTTAAACAAAATGAAACCACTAACAAAACTAATAACTAAATTACAAAAAGACTTCACAATAAGCAAAATATCAACAGAAAGAACTTCTTAAGTATCAGCGGAGGTGAATGGAATCACACTACAAGCACAGAACCATATTTTAATGAAGAAGCGTACAAACAAAAGCAAACAAATACAATTGCCATACATAGCAGTGGTCGAGGTTATGAAAAAGTGAATAATACCATAATGGAACAAGAAGTACTTCTTACAAAAATATGCCCTGAAAACTTAGAATTACCCCTCCATTCAACTGAATCAGAACGTCTAGTGTACAAATGGCCATGCACGTCAATGTGTAACATTCCCAAACAATGTTTCAAATCTTTACGCCAATTCCTCAATAAATATGTAAAAAGCAAAGACAAAATCAAAATTAAATTACTGCAAAATATAGATACCTGTCCAGTGCGCAAGTACACAGGACTTCAAGGACATTCATTGGCCTGCATTACAGGACCTACTTGTAAAACCACTTTCCATGATATCAAAAGGATATCAACACATCATTCAACTATAAGAAATCTAGTCTATAAACTGTACTATGCTAAAAGTCCTGCTTTAGCACTAGCAAAGTTAAATAACATCCTTCTACATGGTACAGCAAAAGACCTACTTGAAGAAATTCACTAATCCAGAAAAAATATTTTGGAAGTGAAAGCCATTTACAGAATGAAATAGCTTTAAACGAATTAAGCAACAATTCTACACATGGCAACCTTTTGCTAAACACATACAAAAAAGAAATACTAAAATTTAAAAGTACATCAGCTGAAGTACCAAACCATGTATGTGTATGTTGCCGTAGAATTTTTTATAAAAGTAACACAAAAACTGTGGACCTATCATACAAAATAGAAGACAATGAAGATTCTAAATGGTTTGAATTAGCTCTCTACCTTGTAGCAGAAAACAAATATGAAATAACTGAGCCCTTAATACTTTGCACTTGACAACAACCAAACTCCTTCACGTTCTATCACAAATAATTTGGAATTATACACAGTACCAAAACCTCTACAACAACTTAATTTATATGAGAGCATCATAATTCAAACAGTACACCCATTTCAAGCAATAATACGCCTTCAACCAAAAACAGCAAAATTAGCTCCCTCTGAATTGGTAAAAGGCATTCGTGGAAAAGTAGTTTATTTACCATTAAATCTAAAAGAAAATGTGCATACTCTAGGAGTGCAACGTCCAATGCAGCAATCTTTAATTATATTAGTAAATGGAGTACCTACAAAAGACAAAAAAATATGGCAACAGCTGGTAGATTTATATAAAGTTAGACAAGCCTTCCAATATCTTAAAGAGAATAATGAATATTACGAAGAAATTAATATTGAAGAAAACTTGAAAGATACAACTGAAATAATTCAAGAAACACAAGAAGCTGGTCAATTTGAGCTACTAGATCCTGCTACAATATCAAATACTTTAGACCATTATACAATTCATCCTTTGCACTGTAATGACACCGTACAAGATGTACTGGAAACTTACCAAATGCGTCAAACAAAAGGATCGCCAATCAGTATATGGGAAAAAAGTATAGAAGCACGTTCTTTTCCTCTACTCTTTCCTACTGGCAAAGGAGGAAGGTATGATGATAGACCTATTCAAATATCAGCTTCAGAATACCGCTCATTACGGATGTATTCTGAAGATCCCAGATTTAGACAAAATGTGGAATACATATTCCACCTACTCTTTGAAAGTGAACTAGCAACTTTATGTTACGGAGTTGCACACATATTAAAATCAGGATCACACTTTCAAAATATGACAGCTACACAATTATTAGAAAAAGTGCAACAAAAGGATGAGGTTTTACAATCAAATATTACAAATCTATTAGCAAATATGCGTGGTACTAAAGAGTACTGGTTTCGACATCATGGAGATGTACGTTGTATGATCAGAAACCTTGGCCCACCCACTTGGTTTGTTACATTAAGTTGTGCAGAATATGCATGGGAAGATTTACATGATTTCCTACGCATATCAAATAAAAACAAAACAAACATAGATATTCTAACACCTGGAGAACTTTGTTCTTTGGATCCTGTTAATGTTTCAAGATATTTTCACCATCGCTTCATTGCTATGCTACATTTTATTTGTAATAAAACTGTTCCTCCCCTTGGAGAAGTGCAACACTTCTTTTGGAGAAAAGAATACCAAGCCAGAGGAGTACCACATATCCACATGCTTTTATGGATTAAAGATGCTCCTAAATTTGGTCAAGACAGTGATGCCACTGTTTTACAGTTTATTGAAAAATATGTCACTTGTGAAATTCCATCAGAAGCCACAAATAGTGATCTTCATGCACAAATTTTACAATTTCAAAGACACAAATGTGGAAAATATTGTCGTCGCAAATACAAAAACAAAGGCAAATACTACACCAAATGCCGATTTGGTTTCCCTAGACCAGTTACAAATACAGGTGAAGTAAACAACCTCATGTCTTCAGTTAGACATAGTGTTAAAGGTAAGTCACCTAAAAATACATATTGCATAAAAAGAAAAGAAGAAGAAAAATATATCAATGATTATAATGCAATCATTGCCCACTTATGGAATGCAAACATAGATGTACAGTACATTGCAGACAATTCTACTGCAGTTGCACGATATGTCACAGCATACTTAACTAAAGCAGGAAAGACAGAGCTCCAAGACCTCTGGAATGACCTGCCATCAGATAAAACAGTATCTCAGAAATTATACAGCTTGGGCATAAAAATGCTCACCCATAGAGAATGTGGATCTTATGAAGCAGCTGATCGTTTAACTGGTACTTCATTGTATGGTAAATCTGAAAATATAGTATGGCTAAGTCTTGGTCCAGCTAAATCTAGAAAAAGAGTTCTAAAATCATATGAAGATATAGAAACAATAGCCAAACATGATCCCAACAGCCAAGACATTTTAAAAAACAATTTATTGGACACATACTACCCAAACAGAAGTAATACTTTGGAAAACATGTGCCTATACCAAATAGCCCAAAACTACACATACAAAAATAATATGAAACCTGATGAAAAAAAAGGTAAATATAGAGTGACAGACTGTGAAGGCAGCTTAGTTAAACTCACTAAACCAAATTTAATTAATCATATCAAATTGTCATTGAAGACTCCTCAACATAAAGAAGTATATTACATGTCCCTGCTACAACTTTTCAAACCATGGAGAAAAGAAGAACAATTACTAGATAACTATGACTCATATGAGGATGCTTTCAAAGCAAATGAAAGCACTATAACTGATGTAAACTTTACACAGTACAAAACAATGTTGCACAATGAACAGCCACATGAAGAAGAACTCCAAGCCCAACTAGATAAGGATACTCCTGACAGTAGTCAACCTTCTATAACAGGAAGCCAAGAACCACTGGGAGAACCACTAATAACAAATGAGGCAGAATTAGCTATGATAGAAGTAGAAAACACCATGTGTCAGTATGAAGATAAGGAAGACTTAACTATACCACAATCAAAACTAAACAATGAGCAAAGTAGCATTTTTCAAGAAGTAACAAAACAAATTGCACATGGTGTAAAACATGAAAATAAAGAATGTTCCTGCCATAATTATAAACCTATACTACTGTACGTCAGTGGTGAAGCTGGTTCTGGCAAAACATTCCTAATCAAAATCATTAGTAAGTTCCTTCAACAATTGACAAACAACAAACTGTCAGCTGTTGTCACTGCCCCCACAGGTTTAGCTGCCTACAACATAGGTGGTGTTACATTACACCGATTACTACTATTACCAGTAGAACACCAGAACAAATTAGACTATTACAAACTTTCTGCAGAAGCTGCAATGGAATTACGCAGAGTATTGAAACAAATGAAAATGCTACTAATAGATGAAGTGAGCATGGTCTCCAACCTGATGTTAGCTTTGATTCACCTCAGATTACAAGAAGTACTCAAAACAGACTATGAAGAGCTCTTTGCAGGAAAACACATTATTGTTTTTGGAGATCTGCTTCAATTAACACCAGTAAAAGGTGAACCTATTTTTAAAACATTAGGGCACAAACTCTTCCGTAAAACTGTTGGCAGCATTGGAAATGTCAACCTTTGGCAACATTTCCAATACAGAGAATTAACAGAAAACATGCGCCAATCTGCAGATTTAACTTATGCCAACATTTTAAAAAGTTTGAGAGTTGGTATACTTTCTAAAGAAGCAGAAGAAACATTGAAAACCCAGCAGATTAATGCACTTTATGGCGATAATGCATGTGCTACAGATGTTATGGAACAATTAGCCCACAAAAATGTCAATTGTATGGCCTTAATGCCAACTCTTGCAAGCTGTCTCAAATTCAATGAAATAATGTTAAGTAAAGAAATGCAACCAATAATGGAAATTTGCGCCACAGACAAACTAGATGTACATGGTATGACACTACCCAGGTGTGACCAAGCCACAACAAGACTAAATAATTTAGAAAAATCAATCTCAAACACATCAGGCTTAGAAAAGATGTTAAAATTATCCTTAAATTGCAGAGTAATGCTTAAACGTAACCTTGACGTGGACCAAGGACTAGTTAATGGAGCACTGGGTACAGTTGTTGGCTTTCAAACATACCCAGGTGACAACAAAATTCAGTTTGTCAATATATTCTTTGACAAACTTTCAGAAGTAAAGCGGATAGGACGCTCAACAGCTAGATTCCTTCTCTTCAAAGATATGTATGTACGCAGAGAACAATTTTCTCTAACTCTTGCATACGCAGTCACGATTCATAAATCACAAGGTCTTACCCTAGACAAAGCAATGATAGATATTGGTAACACAGTCTTTAAAGAAGGCATGAGCTACGTAGCACTATCACGCTTACGTACACTCGACGGTCTATTTCTAATCAACTTTGATGCAAGTAAAGTAAACGCTGATATTCCTTGCATTTTAGAATATAATAGACTTCGCTCACTATACACTCCCCATCTAAACACATATTCTGTTCCACAAAAACTAAAACGTTGTAAAAGAAAACTAAATCAAACAGAAATGCAACAGGACGTCACTACAAATCCTCCAAAGAGAGTAAAAGAAACTAATACTTCATCAAGTACCACAAACAACTAATACTTCATCACACACCACAAACAAAAAAGAATCAATTAGAGAAAGTAAACCAGGTACTTCTTTAAAGAAGGAAGACAAACTCCAAAAAAAGCAGTTAGATACAGAACTACCTGGACCATTTAAATTCTCAAATATAGTTGGTGTAAGTTGCTATGCAAATGTAGCAATGAATATTCTATTTCAATTACCACCAATTGTTGACAACATTTACTTACACAGTACAGACCCTTTGTGTTTGCAAATGTTAGTACTTCACAGAAATGCAGCAAACAATCCTGACAACACATATAGTGTTTTTGGAATAAGACGACAATTGGACTACTGTGCTGAAATGGCGAAATTCTCTATAAACTCACAGGAAGATCCACAAGAATTTCTAATGTACTTACTATTAGTACTGGAAAACAAAAACATACTTATAAATGAAATCTTCCAGATTTCATACATGTGGAAACATACATGCACTCTGTGCAACAATGTGACACAAGAAGAAATTCCCAATGAACGCTTCATATATATATCAATACCAAATTGTGAATCCATTCCATTTCAGCAACTTGTACAAAATGCAAACCATGGTAGATTATGCTCTACCTGCAATTCAGATAATCGCTCCACGTTAGTAATACAAACACATAGTAAATACGTAATACTAATGCTTCTACGTTACAATGCAGATGGTACCAAAAACAACTGCAAGCTGACTGGATTCACACATAGTCAAATATCACTTGGTAAGAAAACCTTCACAACAATAGGTATAATCTACCACGCAGGAGCCACAACCAATTCAGGGCACTACACGGCATATATAAAAAAGAAATGTGGATGGTTTGAATGTAATGATAGTACCATTACTCTAAAGCAGAGATTACCAGCAAATCTTACAAACGCTTATTTGATGTTCTTAAAACCAAAATTTGATAAATAAACTGTATTTAAACCTTTAAGTAAATTTGTGTTAAAAAAATATAAACTGTTAGAATACTCCAAAAGCTATCTAACTGCTCAAAGATTCTACAACAACTAATCAGATAAATGAAAACCACTAAATTAGACCAAAAAATACACAGTTAGAATACGCCAATTGGTATCTAACTGTCCCAAAATTATAAATTTGTGTTAAAATAATATAAACTGTTAGAATACTCCAAAAGCTATCTAACAGCTCAAAGATTCTACAACAACTAATCAGATAAATGAATACCACTAAATTAGACCAAAAAATACACAGTTAGAATACGCCAATTGGTATCTAACTGTCCCAAAATTATAAATTTGTGTTAAAATAATATAAACTGTTAGAATACTCCAAAAGCTATCTAACAGCTCAAAGATTCTACAACAACTAATCAGATAAATGAATACCACTAAATCAGGCCAAAAAATACACAGTTAGAATACGCCAATTGGTATCTAACTGTCCCAAAATTTAACAATATCCAAATAGATAAATCAAAACCACTAAAATATATTTAAAAAATAGACAGTTAGAATACGCCAATTTATAATATCAAAACAAATGAAGAATCTGTTACTGCTCCAAAAAAAATACAACAAAGCAAAGTATAAATCATTAGCCAGAAACAGCAAGTGAACACTGAAAACAAACAAACAAATAAACTGTAGCATAACAGAAAAAGGTTTTTTTTTTAATCCAACATGGATTTTTCTTTCTCCCACAGACCCAATGATTTTAGCAACAAATACAGAAACTGAGCAAATTGCACAGTACTCTGATTTGTACTCTACTAAATATGAGGGTCGAAAAAAAATAAAAGTATATTGCTTATACAATGTAATAAGTCATTACAAAATACTAATACTAACATGCTATTTTCTTTTATCACAGAAATGAAGAAGAAAAACATGGACTCCCATTACTAGACCAAACAGTAAGTATACAATAATAAGGACAACCATAGCAGCATATCACATCCATAGTATCTAATACCTTTGTTCCTCATACATTTGTTTTTCACCCAAAGTTATAAGCAAATATGAATGTGATATGCTGCGGTGGTTGTTGCCAGGGCATAGAGTCTTGGGTGCATGGCCAGATGGCCATGCACCCAAGACTCTATGCCCTGGCAACAACCACCGCAGCATATCACATCCATAGAGTCAAACATTTCAACTATGATCTAAGGGAAACTTTTAATGTCCGCGAACAATGTGAGTGTTCTTAGAACACTTTGAACTTGCCAGCGAACAATACGGACACCGTTTTCAGGACACCCCCTACGAAAATTTCAGAACAACGCGATAGTTCTTAGAACACTTTCAATTTAACAACGAACAATACAGACAGCGTCCTAAGGACACCCCGTACGAACATTCCAGGACACCGGGAGTGTTCTCAAAAACGTCTTCAGAACACCCCCATTTTGTTTATTTGCGAACATTTCAGGACACCGCGGGTGTTCTTAGAACACATTCAACTTGACAGAGAACAATACAGACAGCGTCCTCAGGACACCCCCTACGAACACTCCCTGGACACCGCGAGTGTTCTTAGAAGCATCTTCAGAACACCACCATCTTGTTTATTTGCGAACATTTCAGGACACCGCGAGTGTTCTTAGGACACATTCAACTTGACAGAGAACAATACGGACAGCGTCCTCAGGACACCCCCTACGAACATTCCAGGACATCGGGAGTGTTCTTAGAAGCTTCTTCAGAACACCACCATCTTGTTTATTTGCGAACATTTCAGGACACCGCGAGTGTTCTTAGGACACATTCAACTTGACAGAGAACAATACAGACAGCGTCCTCAGGACACCCCCTACGAACACTCCCCGGACACCGCAAGTGTTCTTAGAAGCGTCTTCAGAACACCACCATCTTGTTTATTTGCGAACATTTCAGGACACCGCGAGTGTTCTTAGGACACATTCAACTTGACAGAGAACAATACGGACAGCGTCCTCAGGACATCCCCTACGAACACTCCCCGGACACCGCAAGTGTTCTTAGAAGCGTCTTCAGAACACCCCCATTTTGTTTATTTGCGAACATTTCAGGACACCGCGGGTGTCCTTAGAACACATTCAACTTGACAGAGAACAATACGGACAGCGTCCTCAGGACACCCCCTACGAACATTCCAGGACACCGGAAGTGTTCTTAGAAGTGTCTTCAGAACACCACCATCTTGTTTATTTGCGAACATTTCAGGACACCGCGAGTGTTCTTAAGACACATTCAACTTGACAGAGAACAATACGGACAGCGTCCTCAGGACACCCCCTACGAACACTCCCCGGACACCGCGAGTGTTCTTAGAAGCGTCTTCAGAACACCCCCATTTTGTTTATTTGCGAACATTTCAGGACACCGCGGGTGTTCTTAGAACACATTCAACTTGACAGAGAACAATACGGACAACGTCCTCAGGACACCCCCTATGAACATTTCAGGACACCGGGAGTGTTCTCAAAAACGTCTTCAAAACACCCCCATTTTGTTTATTTGCGAACATTTCAGGACACCGCGGGTGTTCTTAGAATACATTCAACTTGACAGAGAACAATACGGACAGCGTCCTCAGGACACCCCCTACGAACACTCCCCGGACACCGCGAGTGTTCTTAGAACAGTTTCACTTTGCTTGCGAACAAAACGGACACATATTGAGTCCTTAGAACACCACCCAGTCAGTTTATTTAGAACATTTCAGAACACCCGTGATGTCCGCAAACAAATCGAACACAAAAAGAACGTCTAACACATAAAAAACACAACTTTCATCCGATCTCATACACTCCCACCCTCCCCAAACACTCCTACACACCAACACACTCTACAAAATACACATTTTGAACAAAGTTTCACCGCGCTGTCCGCGGACGTCCGCAAATCCAAGATGGCGGGCGCTACCGAAAAATCTGACGCGCTTCACGCTCCACGCCGTCCAATCAGCGAACACGTTGCATGTCCGCGAACATCACGCAAGACGATTGGCCAATCAGGACACTGTCCGCGGAGCGAACAGGGAAGTGTGTCCGCGAACCGAACACAGAAATCACTAATTTTTTTGACCTACTTTTTGGTCATTTTAAAAAAAACTACTTAACGGATTTTCACCAAATTTGCAAAAGCATGCTTTCGGGACGAAGCTGCTGCTCCTAGTCCAAATTTGGTGGAAATCCGTCCAGCGGTTTGGGCTGTAGGCGCGAGCAAACATTTTTTCCCATTCAGTCTATGTGAAAAAAAAAAGTTTTGGGACCCCTCCTATAACTTTGCCCCCCCTGGACGAATCCTCAACAAACTTTGCAAAACAATTCAGAGTGACCCAAAGCGAAGTTATAAGCCACCCAAAAAGTGCTCTTCCTATGGAAACAGCAACTTAACCATAACTACATGGCCACTACCGTGGCCATGTAATATATATTACATGGCCACGGATTCGTCCAGGGAGAGCGAAGTTATAAGCCGCCCAAAAAGTGCTCTTCCTATGCAAACAGCAACTTAACCATAACTACATGGCCGCTACCGCGGCCATGTAATATATGTATATATATATATATATATATATAACATGGCCACGGTAGCGGCCATGTAGTTATGGTTAAGTTGCTGTTTCCATAGGAAGAGCACTTTTTGGGTGCCTTATAACTTCGCTCTCCCTGGACGAATCCTCACCAAACTTTGCAAAAAAAAGTATTTGTGTCACTCTGAATTATTTTGCAAAGTTTGGTGAGGATTCGTCCAGGGGGGGCAAAGTTATAGGGGGGGTCCCTAAACTTTTTTTTTCCCATAGACTGAATAGGAACATTTTTTTGCTCGTGTCTACAGCCCAAACCGCTGGACGGATTTTCACCAAATTTGGGGCAGGAGTTGGGGCTTGGTCCCGAAAGTGTGCTTTTGCAAATTTGGTGAAAATTCATCCAGTAGTTTGTTTTAAAATAACCAAAATGTAAGGCAAAAAAATTAGTGATATCTCGGTTTGCTTCACAGACGGACTTCCCTGTTCGCTCCGCGGACAGTGCCCTCATTGGCCGAGCGGCTTGCGCGATGTCCGTGGACACCCAACGTGTTCGCTGATTGGACGGCATGGTGCGTGAAGTGCATCAGATTTGCTGTGGCGCCCGCCATCTTGCATTCGCAGACGACCGCGGACAGCGCGGTGAAACTTGGATTAAAAATTGTATTTAGTAGAGTGTGTTGGTGTGTAAGAGTGTTTGGGGAGGGTGGGGGAGTTTGAGATAGGTTCAACTTTTGTTGTGTTCGATTTGTCTGCGGACAACACGGCTGTTCTGAAATGTTCTATATAAACTAAATGGTGGGGTGTTCTGAGGACGGAGTATGTGTCAGATTTGTTCGCAAGCAAGCTAAAATTGAGCTAAGAACACTTGCGGTGTCCTTAAATGTTCGTACATAAACAAAATGGGGGTGTCCTGAGGACGCTGTCCGCATTGTACTCTGGCAAGTTGAATGTGTTCTAAGAACACTTGCGGTGTCCTGAATTGCTCTTATTACTTACCGGTAATCTTCATTACTCCTAGTCCTACTCTTTCTCGCCACATTACTGACGACCCTCCTCAACCTCCCTGCGTGGAAGGTCCCATGCTCCGGCTTGGTAATATGAAACTGAGTGATGTGGATGTGGGGGAGGAGCTATAGGAATTTAAAGAAATAGAAAAAGGTCCTGTGTCGGAGGCAGGGGCCTCATGAAGTAAGTACTGGGATGAGGAAGAGTGGACGTGGAGGTAATGTTTGCAATTAAACAAAATGGGGGTGTTCTGAGAACGCTGTTCGTATTGTTCGTTGTCAGGTTGAAAGTGTTCTAAGAACCCTCCTTATGTCCGTTGACAATACAATTTCCTATGGCCCTTACCCGACTTTTTGTCCACTAAACAAACGATAAATCAGGCTGCTGTGCGTCGACATTATGTGATAATCCTATCACTTGCCCCATCGACCTGGCTGACCTGCTTTTGCGACACTAAATCATATCTCCCGCCCCTAAGCCTGACATTATCAAAGCATTCATATTCCCCGTCTCTCTCCGTGATGGTACAGGGTGTGTAGCCAAACGCGCCCAGTCGTCTCCAGTCCTACGCAACTTTACACAAAACCCAGAAAACAACACAGATCATCTCACAACACAGCGCGCAACAATTCGGAATATGAAACTGTGATTTAAAAGCAAACAGCAAGATTGTACATTTCCTAAAGTACTTTTATTTGACATCAAATGTTTAGAGAATATTCAGCGATTTGCTTTTGTCTTTGCTGTTGATCCGCAAAAGTTCATCTTGAGTCACGCGCTGTTCCTTTGCGGTTCCTACGCGACTTTACACAGAACCCGGAAAACAACACAGATCATCTCACAACACAGCGCGCCACAATTGGGAATATGAAACTGTGATTTCAAAGCAAACAGCAAGATTGTACATTTCGTAAAGTACTTTTATTTGATATCAAATGTTTAGAGAATATTCAGGGATTTGCATTTGTCTTTGCTGTCGATCTGCAAAAGTTCATCTTGAGTCACGCGCTGCTCCACTATGGTGGCACTGATAATCGGAAGGCTGTTCCAACAACGAGGCATTAGACCACCATAATGGTTGGTATGTTGCTTCCAGCCGCTAGTACCGCGTGAGGGCATATTGGTCCTTGGCGATTGTCCCATAAAATGGTGAGGGTCATGAAGTTGTTTAGAAGTAGCTGCACCTGGCAGTTGAAAAATCCGTCGGCCGGGGTGTAAAAATCGTGGCATGGACAGTACGGGAGGACATACCTGTTTTAAAAAACATAAATTAGTCTCACCAGCCGATCTTCATTAAAAATATTCATTTTATTTATTAGGGCGTGAAACTATTTGCTAGCGAGGATAGTGCAAGGGAGTATGTTAACTTATTCCCATTAACCCACCCTCTGTCCTCTGCCTTTTTCAGAGCCCTCTAAGCGACAGGGGACCAATTCGGCGGTGATAGTGCGCAGTAGAAAACACTATGCCACATTGAACGAACAAGTACAACTTAACCGGGCTTTAACGCCACGCTATTGTTATTATATTCCGTTATAAAATAATCTAAAGGGTTACTTACATTATATTGCCATTTTTCATTGTCTAAGCGTAGTGCAGTCCCAAAATACGACTCCGTCTGTGCCAACGATCTTTCTCATAGTGATATAATATATAAAAGTGGTTTTGTTTCAGAAATTTCATCTTTATCGTGTCTTACGTTTTTGCAACACTCCTTCAAAAGAAGTCTTTTAGCACGATCCCTGTCTGTCAAGGTCAAAAAACAATAGAATCTTATAGTGCGAGTTGTGGGCCTCTCCGGCACGCGAGGAAAAAATGGAAGCAGCTGACCTTCACTGTAAACGACCATAAATTCTTAGTTTGCAACATTCTGTGTATAGCCATCTTTGAGAAATTGCTTTTTACACTCCATCTTTGTATATTGTTTGCGTGCTAATAAAAAACCTTTGTTAAAGGGACGTTATGGTTCCAAGTAAAACCGAAAAAAACCTGAAATTCGCCAGTTATGGTAAGCTAAGCAACCATAAGTCGTGCCACCACCGTGCACTGCTAAGACTAACACCCAGGACATCAAAGATGACATCACAAATGTCATTGATGACATCACTGATGACATCACATGTGTATGTACTTTTCATGAAATATGTGTACAAGGGATTCTTATTATAATGTTGCAAAAAAAGTGTCAAGGATCATTGCAATAAATATCATACCCTAATTAGTGCTTTGAACGATGCATTGATATAAATAGCATTCTATTATGGGGTTCTATCTAGTATACTAAGCTACTAATGCAGAAACATAGCTTTGTGTGCAGCGTACAAGATGAAGGTATAATATTCGTAATGTTAATATGTTGAATAATGAAATGATAATTGTTTTCTTAATAGATTTTTCTGTACTGTGAAATATGTAATAAGTAGCTAATAAAACCCATGTATTACATAATTGCATTACTACAGAAAAAACAGAAAGAGACAAGAACACATACCAATATACATATACATAGGGTAAATAGCAGCTTTGAAACTGAGAAATCATCATTTATTTGCTTGAAATGAATGCTGTCTTTAAAGCTTGTGTCTTCCCCTATGTATATGTACATGTATAATTTTTACTTCCTGACTGTTACTGAAGAAAACTATGTGGCCTAGATATGTCAGTAAAGGGAAAAAAGGGAGAGCCAGACATGTGATGTCATCAGTGATGTCATCAATGACATTTGTGATGTCATCTTTGATATCCTGGGTGTTAGTGTTAGCAGTGCACAGTGGCGCGAGTTATGGTTGCTTATCTTACCATAAGTGCCGAATTTCAGGGGTTTTTCGGTTTTACTTTGAACCATAACGTCCCTTTAACAAAGTTTTTTCACTGAATTTCATAGGTTTTTAGTAGCGAAACTTAACCATAACGTCCCTTTAACAAAGTTTTTTCACTGACTATATATATATATATATATATATATATATATATATTACACAGCCACGGTAGTGGGCGTGTAGTTATGGTTAAGTTGCTGTTTCCATAGGAAGAACACTTTTTGGGCGGCTTATAACTTCGCTCCCCCTGGACGAATCCTCAACAAACTTTGCAAAAAAAGTATATGGGCCACTCTGATTATTTTTCCAAACTTTGGTGAGGTTTGGTCCAGGGGGGGCAAAGTTATAGGGGGGACCCAAAACTTCTGTTTTTCCCATAGACTGAATGGGGAAAAAACTGGATGGATTTTCACCAAATTTGTGGTAGGGGCGGGGGCTTGGTCCAGAAAGTGTGCTTTTGTAAATATGGTGACCTTCCGTGCAGTACTTTACATTAAAATGACCAAAAAGTAGGTGTAAAAAAATTAGTGATATCTATGTCCGCTTTGCGGTCACACTTCCCTGTTCGGTCCACGGACAAGATACCGATTGGCTGCAGCGAGACGTGTCCTGCGTCAGATTGTTTGGATGTGCCCGACATGTTGGATCCGCCGATAGCAGAGCGACAACCAGCGGAAACATGCTATATTTATAAAACTCTTTTGCTGTGTCATAGAGCGTTGGGAAAGGTTCAGACAGTAAGATTTGGGTGATGAATGCTTTTGTTCTGGCGGTCGGTCTTCATGATGTATTTTATATGGCCACCTTGTACGCACAGAAAATGAGGGGTCTTATAACGGTAGTATTTCCGTCCATGCAGTGCACAGGGAACTTGTAACTGTTGTAAGGACACGCGTGGTGTTAGCGAACATTGAAATTGACAACATGCCGTAATTGCATTACTTTTTCCTACGTATATTGCATTCATTAGTACGCCGCCATGGGTGTGACATGCTACGGTGGTTGTGGCCAGGGCCTAGAGTCTTGGATGCATGGCCGTCGGCTGAAGGCCGAAGGCCTGACTTCCAAGACTGTAGGCCCTGGCCACAACCACCCCAGCATGTCACACCCATGGATACACCCGTAGTAATGCGTATCGATTGCCTGGTTGTAGGGAGTGTGTGCAGTCTTGGGTGCATGGCCGAAGGCCATGCACGCAAGAACAAACCTGTAAGCACTGCACGTCCCAGCCACTGCACACCCTAACATGTGATATCTATGGACATACAGCTAGGACTGCAGCCTCTGGCCAGAAGCACTGAA
Organism: Ambystoma mexicanum; assembly: GCF_040938575.1. NCBI lineage: Eukaryota > Metazoa > Chordata > Amphibia > Caudata > Ambystomatidae > Ambystoma > Ambystoma mexicanum. The sequence goes on along the minus strand of NC_090923.1, from coordinate 584,737,179 downwards.
GGATACCACACCTATAGAAAAACCCCAACTTCCACACATTACAGAGGTGGTTGTGGGGAGGTGCTGCACTTTTGGGTGCATGGCCAAAGGCCATGCACCCAACAACAAAGTTATATTCTCTTCACTTACAAGCCAACATGGGTTTCATCTAGTGCAGTGGTTGTGGCCAAGATGTATACTTTTGGGTGCATGGTTGCATGCTGAATGCCATACACCCAAGCATGTACACACTGCCCACAACCACTGCAGCTTATCACATTTATACTTGACACCCACACAATCGATTATATATCTGGCAGGTGTGGCCAGCTCCCAGAGTTTTGGGTACATATTCAGTACATGCTACGTTTACAATGTTTCCGTCTATGGGTATGATACTGATTTTTAAGCAACCGTGGGTGTGATATGCTGTGGTGATTATGGCCAGGGCCTACAGTGTTGGGTGCATGGCCGTAGGCCGGACGCCATACTTCCAAGACTGTAGGCCCTGCCCACAGACACCGCAGCATGTCACAGCAATGGGTACACCTGTAGTATTCATTATTGATCAGATGGTTGTGGGGAGTGTGTACAGTCTAGGGAAGGCCATGCACCCAAGAAGAAACTTCTAAGCACTGGAGTTATAAGCTACTTCACATCCATAGATTTAAATGTATGGACATACACCTAAGATTTTAGGCCCTGCCCACAACCTCTGCAGCATTTCACAGCTACAGAGACACCCCTAGTATTGAACATCACTCAGGTGGCTGTGGGGAGGGTCTGCAGTCATGACAGCACAGTTATATGTAGTGTACTTACAAGTCACAATGGGTGTGATATGGTGTGGTAGTGCATCACTCAGGCGTCTGCGGCTATGGGGAGGGCTGCAGTCATGGGTGCATGGCCGAAGGCCATGCCCCCAAAAGCACATTTGTACGTTGTGTAGTTATATGCCCCAATGGATGTCATATGGTGTGGTAGTAGTGGCCAGGATGTAGAGTATTTGAACAAAATAATAAGCACTGCAGTTGTAAACAACTATGGATTTTATATCCGTGGGCCGTGTGTTGTTTTTCTGCCCATTCTTGGGCTGCTGCCATTGGTTGACTTCCATCAGGCAGAGCCGGTGACTGCAGGCCCCCAGATTAAGGTATTTGAGCCCTCCGTGGGCCGTGTGTTGTTTTTCTGCCCATTCTTGGGCTGCTGCCATTGATTTTTCCCCTCGTGTGTTCTCCCCAGCCCCCCTCTCTCCCCTTCCGTGTTTCTCCTTGGTCCCCTCCCTCCCTCCCGCCTCCAATCCTCCCAGCTCCCCCCTGATTGGCTGCCGGCCCGTGTGTTCTCGAGGCTAGGCTGCCTGCAGTCCACCGCGCTCGCCACTTCCATCAGGCAGAGCCGGTGACTGCAGGCCCCCAGATTAAGGTATTTGAGCCCTCCGTGGGCCGTGTATTGTTTTTCTGCCCATTCTTGGGCTGCTGCCATTGTTTTTTCCCCTCGTGTGTTCTCCCCAGCCCCCCTCTCTCCCCTTCCGTGTTTCTCCTTGGTCCCCTCCCTCCCTTCTGCCTCCAATCCTCCCAGCTCCCCCCTGATTGGCTGCCGGCCCGTGTCTCCTCCTCCTCTTATTGGTGCTACCAGGGCAGCCCCTGCCCGGCAGCCCCAGCGGCTAAGGGCCCCCTTAGGCAAAGGGCGGCTCCCTCCTTTGCGGCTTCCGGTGTGTCTGCAGGTGTCCGCAGGGGACGCCAGGGCCATTCCACCGCTTCATCTTGTGAGCTCCACCTGCTCCCTCGACCCACCCCACCCCTACCTGTTCACTTCCTCGCAGTGTGGCTACACTTCTTTGTGTTTCGAATTTGTGGTAAACTAGGGTTTTTCTCCCTCTGCAGGATTTTCAAACTTAGGTGGCCTCTCCACTGTGTACCTGATACACCTTACTGTGTTCACTGTGTTCCGAATTTGTGGTAAACTAGGGTTTTTCTCCCTCTGCAGGATTTTCAAACTTAGGTGGCCTCTCCACTGTGTACCTGATACACCTTACTGTGTTCACCGTGTTCCGAATTTGTGGTAAACTAGGGTTTTTCTCCCTCTGCAGGATTTTCAAACTTAGGTGGCCTCTCCACTGTGTACCTAATACCCTTTACTGTGTTCACCGTGTTCCGAATTTGTGGTAAACTAGGGTTTTTCTCCCTCTGCAGGATTTACAAACTTAGGTGGCCTCCCCACTGTGTACCTGATACGCTTATTATGTTCTGAATTTGTGGTAAACTAACGCCTGCCGCTCTCTTCCTGTCCGCTTGCGCTTGTCCTGTCTTCCCCCACCCACTCCCTCCTATTCTATGGTGCTCTATCTCACCGATCTTTTCTAACTGCTTCTCCATTGACTATCCTGCTCTCCTCACTAAATCTGGTAGGAAAAAGTTTAAAAAGGACATCCTGGTCTCCAACCCAGGCCTCCCTATCGCTGACACCTACACTAGTGCCTCCTCCAAGGAAACTCTCACTGACATCCTCTTTTTCGTGCCTTCTCCTGACCTATGGACCCTTCATATGGTCTCTGTGCTCTCTCCTTTCTCCTCTTCTCCCATTAATGGTGGCACCCGTTGGGATGTCCTCTTGGCTTCCTTCCACTCCTCTAAGGCCATCATTAATGTCTATGCTAATGGGACCGTCTTGGTCTAAGGCCCTCAGGCCAACCTTCACCTCTGCGATAGACGCTTCCCACGCCTCATCAACTTCCTTTCCTCTCCTGCTGTGCCCCCTCCTCGACTAACTTGCCTCTTCCCTCCCTCCGCACCCCCTCCCGTGCTCCTTCTTCACCTCCGCAGGGCGTACCTCTGATCTGTACCCCTCCCCGGAAGTCCTTCAAAGATGGCAAACTTCTCCACATTGCCACTCTTAACTCTTGCTCTGCCGTCAAACATTCCTCTGATATCTGCCGCCTTCTTGAGGAACTTGACCTTGACGTACTCGGTCTCACTGAGACATGGTTCACGGCCAGCTCTGTCACCAGCTTTGACACACTCCTACCCGACGGTTACAAGATCCTCTCTGTGCCTAGGCCCAACTGTGCGGGGGGAGGTGTGGCCCTTATCTTCCCTGAGTGGATTCCTGCCACTGTTACTCCCGCGCAGACCTACTCCTCCTTTGAATGTCTTGTCTGCCGACTCTCTCTCTCTCCTAGCCATTCCCTTACCGTGGCTACTATCTATCGGCCACCTGGTCAAATTTCCTCCTTCCTCTCCGAGTGGGCGGACCTCTCCTCCTCACTCCTGTCCTCAACCACTCAACTCCTCTTTCTTGGAGACTTCAACATCCACCTGGATGCCTCCTGTCCCCCCTCTGGACTCTTTCGCAACCTCTGCGAATCTCTCTCACTCTCTATTCTCCCGTCTGGGCCAACTCATTCTGCAGGGCACACTCTTGATGCCCTGATCTCCTCTGACCTTCCCCTCTCTGTCCCTCTCTCCACTCCTCTCTCCTGGAGTGATCACTTTCTCCTCTCCTCCCACCTCACCCTCCCTACCCCACAGGCAAAGCCACCCCCATCACTGCCACCTTCCTTCTCGGTTATCCGACCCATGAAGCGCGTGTCAGTTGAGGCTTTCGCTGCCACCTTCTTGCCCCCTCCTCCCCCTTCGGCTGACTCCCACCCTGACACAGCCCTCTCCACTCTCCACTCTGCTATATCTGATACTCTTGATATCCTTGCCCCTGTCATGAGAATCCGCCTGAAGCCCAAAGCCAAATGTAACTCCTGGTATGACTCAGATCTCATCACCCTTAAACGCAAGTGCAGGGTGGCAGAGAGGAAATGGCGTGCTTCATGTTCATCCTCTGACAAACTGGCCTGTCGCCTGCTCCAAAGGCAATACCGGCTCTCCGTTCTCACCAAGAAGAGAGCCCTTATCCAAACCCGCATCTCTGCGGCATCTAACAATTCGGCCGAACTCTTTAAAATCTGCAAGGAGCTGGCCAACCCTGCTGCAGTCTCTACCTCTCCTGTCCCCTCCCAGGCCCTCTGCACGGCACTGGCCTCTCACTTCATTTAAAAAACTCAGGACATCCTGTCCTCACTCTCCTCCTATAACCTCCGCCCCTCTATTCCCTGCCCTTCCTCTGGCTCTTCTGCAGCCACCCCTCCTCTCTCCTTCTCTTCCTTTCCCCTTTTTTCTGCTGACGAGGTTTCAAGACAAGTCTGATGTATGAAAGTCTCGTCAAAACAGGTCCACCCCTGTTCCTCCAAAACTATCAAGGACCACATTGACTCCTTGGCTCCTGCCCTTGCTGACTTCTGCAATCACTCCTTCGCCTCTGGAGTCTTCCCATCCCCTCTCAAGCACTCCCTTGTGCACCCCCTTCTTAAGAAACCCTCTTCCGACCCTTCCTGCCCAGCTAACTATCGCCCAATATCTATCACTCCCTTCCTGGGCAAGCTCCTGGAGAAACTGGCCATCTCCCAGCTTAATCTCCATGCTGAATGTGTTGGTAGTCTTCATGACCATCAGTCTGGCTTCAGAGCTGCCAGAAGCACGGAAACTGCTCTCCTGAACATCCGTGAGGACCTGCTCTCGAACCTTGACTCTAACATTCCATGTGTTCTCATTTTGCTTGATCTCTCTTCTGCCTTTGATACTGTCAACCATACCATCCTGCTCAACCGTCTCCGTGATATCCTCGGTATCACTGGTCATGCTCTGGAGTGGCTGACCTCTTTCCTCTCAAATCGACCCTCCCAGGTCCAACTGGGGTCTTTCCTCTCTGACATCTTCTTCTCTACCTGTGGTGTCCCCAGGGATCTAACCTCTCTCCCTGGCTGTTCAACCAGTATCTGGCACTTCTCGCCCACCACATCCCCGCTCTCTGCCCCTACTTTCAGTGCTATGCGGATGATACCCAGCTCATTTTCAGGCTACCCTCGGCCTCCTCTTCTCCTTCCCTCATCTCTGACTGTCTTTCTGCTATCCAGGAATGGTGTGCCGCCAACGACCTCTGCCTTAATGCCAGTAAGACTGAGATTCTACTCATCGGCACTCCCACTCCCTCCTTCCCTGCTGCTCTCTGGCCGGCCTCTCTGGGCCCTCTTCCTGCTCCTACCTGCAAGGCAAAAAACCTTGGGGTCATCTTCGACTCCACACTCTCCTTCTCTCCTCACATATCCGACGTATCTAAGAGGTCACACTACCAGCTACACCTCCTCAGAGGTATCCTTCCTTTCCTCTCCTTCCCCCAGAAGCTCACTGTCTCTAGAGCCCTGGTTCTCTCTAAACTGGACTACTGTAACAGCCTCTATCTAAATCTGCCCGCCTCTACTCTCCGCCCTTTGCAACTCATCCAGAACAGGACTGCAAGACTTGTCCTTGGCCTCAAGCCCAGGGACCGTATCTCTCCAGGACTGAAATCACTACACTGGCTCCCAGTGACTGCGAGGATCAAGTTCAAAACCCTCTGCATTGTCCACAAAGCCGTCTGGGGCCTTGGGCCAAAATACCTTCAGCTCTCTCTTCCTAAATATCTTCCTTCTCGAGCTCTTCGCTCATCCGCCTCCAACTCCCTCAGGGTCAGCCGCTTCTCCAAACAACGAGTTGGGGGCAGATCTCTTTCCACTGCAGGGGCCTCCCTCTGGAACAGCCTTCCTGCCTCCCTGAAACTTGAGGAGAACCACCTCCGGTTCCGGAAGCACCTCAAAACCTTCCTCTTTGCCTCCGCTTTCTCTCCCCCTCTCCCCTGCTAATACTACTGAAACTGCACTGAATCTGCAACTGGGCCATTCACCGTTCTCGGCCCAGCCACTCTCCCCTGCACTGCCTCCACGGCAACCCCTGCACTACGGGACTGTGTCTGTATCCATACAGCCCCCCTTCCCAGCACTTGTCTGCACTTACCTCGCACTTGCCACCAGCTGGCCCTTGGTATTTATCCTGCATGCTGTATGCTAATAACCCTGTACTGCACTTTCCCCTCTCCCTTTCCCCCATGCACTTTTCCCTTCCCCTCTACCCTTGCACTTGCGCAATCTGAATGACACCTGGCCTAGTAAGATCGTTGTCTGTCTACCCTTGTTTCCACCCCTGCCTCGTCGCGCCTGGAAACACTTGTGTATAGGCGCGTTACAAATGCCTTATCATATCATATCATATCATATCATATCATATCATATACTGTATACCCATACATTGATAAATCTGTGGCCTCACACTCACAACTGTAGCCTGTGTCTACAAACTACTGCAGCATATCACAGCTATAGGTACACTTGTACTATGTAACATCATTAAGATGGTTGTGGGGAGGGCGTAGCGTTTTGGGAGCATGGCTGAAGGGCATGCTCCCAAAACCAACTTTGTATGTAGTGAAATTACAAGGCACAATGGTTCTGATATGCTGTGGTGTTTCTGCCCAGGACCCACAGTCTTGCCTGCATGCCCAAAGGCCATGCACCCAAGACTGAAGTCATAAGCAGTAGGGTTATAAGTGAATATGGGTGTGGTGTAATGCGGTAGTTGTGTGCACGTCCTAGCGTCTTGGCTGCATGGCTGCAGACGATGGTCCCAAAAGTTAACTTATAAGTAGTTAATTTACAAGGACCATGGTTTATGCAGCGATGGTTGTGGGTAGGAACTATACTCTTTGTACCTTGGTCGTAAGGCGTAGGTGGTAGGTTACACAACCAAGATGCAAGGGCTAGCCTACAGCAACTGCAGCATATTAGTACCATAGATTAGACGTGTAGGTTCACATGTGTACAAATTGACTGCCAAAATACTTACTCCTTACTTGGTTCAGAATCCATATATGTTCCATAACGCTTCATGGACGTCGGCCATCATAGTCCCCATCTACAAAAAAGGAGATCCAAACAATCCTGCAAACTATCGGCCAATAGCCCTATTAGACCCTATTGGAAAGGTCTATGGCTCCCTGCTTCTGAAACGTTTCCAAACCTGGGCCAACGAAGCCCCATGCAACGACCATTTCCAATCTGGATTCAAGAAGAACACGGGAGCAACCGTTAACATCTTGTCACTGAGCCTTCTCAAAAGTAGAATGATGGAAGGAGGTTCCAGGCTATACTTGGCGTTCATTGACTTTACTCAAGCTTTCGACAGGGTCGATAGACTACTCTTATGGGAAAAACTTGAAGCTTGGGCATGCCCAAAAGAAATCTTGGATCCCATCAAAGCCCTCCATACGAACACACAGGTTAGAATTCGCTTAAACTGTAAAGGATCTCTCACTACAGCTATCGCGACAAACAGAGGAGTTAAACAAGGATGCCCCCTGGCACCTGCAATCTTTCTTGCTTACATTGGAGATTTTCAGCTAACCGAACCTATGGTAAGATCCTTCCCACCAAAACTGGGGGCGCAAAAAATAAGCAGACTCCTTTATGCGGATGATTTAATCTTGATAGATCAGACTCCAGTGGGCTTGCAACGTCAGCTGGATAATCTTGACTCCTACGTGACAACAAATAACTTAGAGGTAAACAAGGAAAAGACAAAAATCCTTGTTTTTGAAAGAACAGTGAAGAAATTTTGACAACAATAAATGGTACTACAACTCGTGCCCGATTGAAAAAGTTCAGAGCTTTAAATATCTAGGTGTGATTCTGGATAGTACAAAAAACGACCTAGCTATGCAGGAAGCGCTCCTTTCAAAAATGAGAAAACTAGCAACAAAAGGCAAAGCAATCGATAGAAAATTTGGACGATTCTCGATGATTCCAGCTTTGAACTTCTATAAATCCAAAGTTGTGCCCTCTATTACATACGGAGTGGAGGCTATGTTACAGCTTCCGATTACTATCTGGCACAAACTCGAAGCCTACTACTGGAGAACCGTCCTGGGACTGCCCTCCTCTACGCCTGTTGCCTCGATTCGTAGGGAACTGAGCTTACTGTCCCTGTTAGGGTCAGTGGAATGTAGCTCTCTAAGACTATACAGAAAATGTCTGATGCCAACGAGCCCCTTCTTGTTTAAGTTAATAAAGAGGGAGCTGGACCAGGGCACCAACAAACCGCTCCAGCGCTGGAAAAAAAGGATGCTGACACTACTGGAATCAATCGAGAGTAATGAAGAGGAACTGCGGTCTAACCCATCAAGGATCCTAAGAAAATTGAAAGATCTTGATTGGATTCGGACATTGGATAAAGCCTCAGAAAACAAACTAACGCTCCATCTGCCTCCAAACATAAAAAAATTGAACGACCTCCAGGGCTACGTAAAAAAATTTCCGAACAAGCAAGCAAGAAACTATCTTTTGCGAGCCAGGCTAAACCTGCTTCCAACGAACGAGATCAATTTTATTAGAGGCTTAACAGCTACTAATGACTGCAGACTTTGCAAAATACCAAACGAAAAAGAAACAGTAAGGCATCTTCTCCTTAACTGCACAGAAACCGGCAAAGTCAGGTCCAGTTACATGCAACATTTCACATCTGACCTAACGCTGGAGTCCGAACCATGTTGGTGGTCAAGGATGATTAGTGGAGACAGATCAACCTGGCAAATCGCGACTACTAAAATACTGCAGTTCGCTCTGAACAAAATAGAAACTAACTCAACATAAGATGTCAAACTCAAAGGGCCACGAGTTGGCTGAAATTCCCAGTGAACCCATAAAACTTCGACACATCGACAAACGGAGAAGTATTTGTAAAAATCATTTGTTTGATTAAAAACACAAAAAAAAAAAAAAAAAAAAAAAAAATATATGTTTTAAATGCCTTCAGTACTTGGCAGGAGTATCCTTTTTTAATTTCTGTGATAAAAGAAAAAGTATAGTCTTTGCATTTTATGAAAACTTACTACATTGCATAATAGACAGTTTACATTTTTTTTACCCTCATATTTAGTATACAAACCAGTGTACTGTGCATTCTTCTCAGTTTCTGTGTTTGCTTTTCTAATCCTTGGGTCTGGGGAAAAAAAATCCATGTCGGATTAAAAAAAACCTTTATTTGCTGTAGTGCTAACTACTATCTTGTTTCCTTTGAATGTTTCCTTCATCTTTCTGATTAATGTTATGTTTGTTGCCTTGCTGTCCATTTTTAACAACAGTTAGATACCTGTAGGTGTAGTCTAACTGTGCATTTGTTCTTACAGTTCTGTGATATTCATTTATTTGTGTCGTTGTTATGTCCTCTTGGGCAGTTACATGTTGGCGTATTCTGTTTGTAGTCTTTTCCATAATTTGTTGGTACTCTTGAAGTACACATTATTAATTACGTTTTGGCTTTAAGAAGATTAAGTACGCATTTGTAAGATTAGCTGTCAATCTCTGCTTTAGAGTAATGGTGCTATCATTACATTCGAACCATCCACATTTCTTTTTAATGTATGCAGTGTAGTGACCTGCATTGGTTGTAGCTCCTGCATGGTAGATTATACCTATTGTTGTAAAGGTTTTCTTTCCAATGACACTTGACCATGTGTAAATCCAGTCAGTTTGCAGTTGTTTTTGGTATCGTCTGCATTATATCGTAGAAGCATAAGTATTATGTATGCACTATGCGATTGTATCAGTAAGGTGGAGGGATTGTCTGAATTGTAAAAAAAAACCTTTATTTGCTATAGTACTAACTACTTCCTTGTTTCCTTTGAGTGTTTCCTTCATCTTTCTGATTAATATTATGTTTATTGCCTTGCTGCCCATTTTTAACAACAGTTAGATACCTGTAGGCGTATTCTAACTGTGCATTTATTCTTACAGTTCTGTGATATTCATTTATTTGTGTCATTGTTATATCCTCTTGGGCAGTTAGATACCTGTTGGCGTATTCTGTTTGTAGTCTTTTCCATAATTTGTTGGTACTCTTCAAGTACACATTATTTATTACGTTTTGGCTTTAAGAAGATTAAGTAAGCATTTGTAAGATTAGCTGTCAATCTCTGCTTTAGAGTAATGGTGCTATCATTACATTCGAACCATCCACATTTCTTTTTAATGTATGCAGTGTAGTGACCTGCATTGGTTGTAGCTCCTGCATGGTAGATTATACCTATTGTTGTAAATGTTTTCTTTCCAATGACACTTGACCATGTGTAAATCCAGTCAGTTTGCAGTTGTTTTTGGTATCGTCTGCATTATATCGTAGAAGCATAAGTATTATGTATGCACTATGCGATTGTATCAGTAAGGTGGAGCGATTGTCTGAATTGTAAAAAAAAAACTTTATTTGCTATAGTACTAACTACTTCCTTGTTTCCTTTGAGTGTTTCCTTCATCTTTCTGATTAATATTATGTTTATTGCCTTGCTGCCCATTTTTAACAACAGTTAGATACCTGTAGGTGTATTCTAACTGTGCATTTGTTCTTACAGTTCTGTGATATTCATTTATTTGTGTCATTGTTATATCCTCTTGGGCAGTTAGATGCCTGTTGGCGTATTCTGTTTGTAGTCTTTTCCCTAATTTGTTGGTACTCTTGAAGTACACATTATTTATTATGTTTTGGCTTTAAGAAGATTAAGTACGCATTTGTAAGATTAGCTGTCAATCTCTGCTTTAGAGTAATGGTGCTATCATTACATTCGAACCATCCACATTTCTTTTTAATGTATGCAGTGTAGTGACCTGCATTGGTTGTAGCTCCTGCATGGTAGATTATACCTATTGTTGTAAAGGTTTTCTTTCCAATGACACTTGACCATGTGTAAATCCAGTCAGTTTGCAGTTGTTTTTGGTATCGTCTGCATTATATCGTAGAAGCATAAGTATTATGTATGCACTATGCGATTGTATCAGTAAGGTGGAGCGATTGTCTGAATTGTAAAAAAAAACTTTATTTGCTATAGTACTAACTACTTCCTTCTTTCCTTTGAGTGTTTCCTTCATCTTTCTGATTAATGTTATGTTTGTTGCCTTGCTGCCCATTTTTAACAACAGTTAGATACCTGTAGGCGTATTCTAACTGTGCATTTGTTCTTACAGTTCTGTGATATTCATTTATTTGTGTCATTGTTATATCCTCTTGGGCAGTTAGATACCTGTTGGCGTATTCTAACTGTTTGTAGTCTTTTCCATAATTTTTGGTACTCTTGAAGTACACATTATTTATTAAATTAAATTTTGGCTTTAAGAAGAATTAAGTACGCATTTGTAAGATTATCTGGCAATCTCTGCTTTAGAGTAATGTTGCTATCATTACATTCAAACCATCCACATTTCTTTTTAATGTATGCAGTGTAGTGACCTGCATTGGTTGTACCTCCTGCATGGTAGATTATACCTATTGTTGTAAAGGTTTTCTTTCCAAGTGACACTTGACCGTGTGTGAATCCAGTCAGTTTGCAGTTGTTGTTGGTGCCATCTGCATTATAACGTAGAAGCATAGGTAAGTATTATGTAGGCACTATGCGATTGTATCAGTAAGGTGGAGCGATTGTCTGAATTGTAAAAAAAAACTTTATTTGCTATAGTACTAACTACTTCCTTGTTACCTTTGAGTGTTTCCTTCATCTTTCTGATTAATGTTATGTTTGTTGCCTTGCTGCCAATTTTTAACAACAGTTAGATACCTGTAGGCATATTCTAACTGTGCATTTGTTCTTAAAGTTCTGTGATATTGATTTATTTGTGTCGTTGTTATATCCTCTTGGGCAGTTAGATACCTGTTGGCGTATTCTAACTGTTTGTACTCCTTTCCATAATTGTTTGGTACTCTTGAAGCACACATTATTTATTACATTTTGGCTTTCAGAAGATTAAGAAGGCATTTGTAAGATTAGCTGGCAATCTCTGCTTCAGAGTAATGGTGCTATCATTACATTCGAACCATCCACATTTCTTTTTAATGTATGCAGTGTAGTGACCTGCATTGGTTGTAGCTCCTGCATGGTAGATTATACCTATTGTTGTAAAGGTTTTCTTTCCAAGTGATACTTGACCATGTGTGAATCCAGTCAGTTTGCAGTTGTTTTTGGTACCATCTGCATTATAACGTAGAAGCATAAGTATTATGTATGCCGGACCACATTCAAAGAGGTAAACTTTCTTTCCACCCTAGCTCGTCTACACTCAGTCAAGCCATGCACACCATAGACTGCGCGCCACACATCACAACTTGCACTGCTGTGCTATGATCATTCAGCCTGTGTAAGCCATCCCCTTAAACTGGCCCAACAACGTGACCTGACTGCCCTCTGCTTGCTTTCCTCGTACCACCTACGAGGCACCCATGCCCAGTGTTTGATCACCCTAAGCTACCCCCAGTGATTCTAAATATGTCCATTTGGATTCCATCTGCTGCCAAAGAGAACTTACCTACGGTACACTGCTTAGCCCTGCTTTTCTAGCATATGCTATACTGTCAGTAAAACGAATCTGCACATATTTGTATGCTCTGTAGACAATTGAAGTTGCCTTAATTTGCACACTGTATAGAAATTCGAATCTGCACATATTTGTATGCTCTGTAGACAATTGAAGTTGCCTTAATTTACACACTGCTTAGAAATTCGAATCTGCACATATTTGTATGCTCTGTAGACAATTGAAGTTGCCTTAATTTGCACACTGTTTAGAAATTCGAATCTGCACATATTTGTATGCTCTGTAGACAATTGAAGTTGCCTTAATTTGCACACTGTTTAGAAATTTGAATCTGCACATATTTGTATGCTCTGTAGACAATTGAAGTTGCCTTAATTTGCACACTGTTTAGAAATTCGAATCTGCACATATTTGTAGGCTCTGTAGACAATTGAAGTTGCCTAAATTTGCACACTGTTTAGAAATTCGGATCTGCACATATTTGTAGGCTCTGTAGACAATTGAAGTTGCCTTAATTTGCACACTGTTTAGAAATTCAAATCTGCACATATTTGTAGGCTCTGTAGACAATTGAAGCTGCCTTAAGTTGCACACTGTTTAGAAATTCGCACCTGCCCATACTTATATTCTGCCCCGCCACGCCTCTTGCCTGCGACACATTGCCTTAGCAAACCTGATTCTGCCCTGCCCGTCTCCACAATATCCCTAGCATATGGTGCCCAGTTGTGCCCGGTTGTATTTCAGTAACCAAGTTGCACCTTCTAGAGTGACCCTCTTGCCCTAAGCACCACTAACTTTGATGCTAAAACATCACCATAATTGTACCGTAGTCCCTACAGGATTAGTTTAATATACCAGCCATTGTGTCACTCTCGCCCATTATGCACACATTACAGACTTGCCGTCTATACACATCCTGGTCCATAGCCTGGACCATCCTAACCATCACCACTATAATGGCCCTCACCAATACCACCCCATGCAATCTACAAGAGAGAAACCTGCGACTTAGAGCTAGGCTGCCCCGACTTTATGACATTAAAAACAAAAGAACCAGTCCACCAGCCCCTACACGCACCGCCACTAATCCTGACCTCCCGGCCTCAGTGACGGTAAATCGTCCTGAACTACAAGGTGACCCATATCACAAACAGAGGAGACCCAACTACCTCAGTCTAAGATCTGTCAAAGGCACCACTACAACTCCCACCTTATCAGGAGCCCTTATTGATGCTAGGTCCCTTATAGCTCACAATACCGAAATAGCTGATTTACTGGCTATGGACAATTTAGATATCCTTGCTGTTTCCGAAACTTGGCTCCACGATGCAGCTGGCCCTGCCCTCATGACCGCCATACCGGACAATTACAATATCCTAAGAGTCGACCGGCCTAACACTAAAGGAGGCGGCCTGGCCATCATAACCAAAACGCAGTTAACTGCTAGACTTACCCCACACCCAGCAATCACATGCTGTGAACTTCTCTCAGCTAAAATACCGATCTCTAACAACAGCACACTAACGATACTCCTAGTGTACAGACCTCCAGGCTCACTAGGCAATTTCGAGGAAGACCTATCCAGTCTCCTTACTAACAGCATTAAAGACTCCACCCAGCTCCTTTTACTAGGTGACTTCAACCTATCCAAACTATTTTAGTCAATCATGACATTACCCAAAAAGTCCTAGCTCCTACTCACATAAAAGGACGTACACTAGACTGGATAGCCAACCACAACTGTGACATCACCATTTCTAGTATTCTACCACAAATATGGACGGACCACTATCTTATATGCTTCGCAGCCAGCATAGAGCCCCCCAAACCTAATAAGAATAAAATAGTACTCCCCATGCCAACGAGAAGTAAAAAAGAAATCACGGCTGAAAAACTTCTCCCACTACTCCTACCAGCTCTCTCCGCCAGTGAATCTAACCCTAGCGATTTAGTTGAGGCATTTAACAATTCCATGACCAAAGCTCTAGACTTGATTGCCCCTATCAAACTCCATAAAAGTAAACATGAAGCTCACCTTAACTCATGGTTCACCCCCCAACTCAAAGAAATGCGTATCCAAAAACACAAACTCCAAGCTATCTGGAGGCACACTCCCTCTGCTGACAATAAAACCACACTTGCCAACTTTGCAAAAAGTTACAAGAAGGAAATAATTCAAACTAAAAAAGACTCATTTAATGAAAGAATTAGTAAAGCCAACTCGAACTCTAAAGAACTCTTCACTATTCTCCGGGAATTGGAAAACCCAATTGCCCCCACAGACAATGTCCCCAAGGTCAAACCTTGGTGCACTAGCATCCAAAATGCCCTAGCTAATAAAATTACAACCCTTCAATCTAAAATTGCAAAGAAAAAAGCCTCCCTGAGCCCTAGTGGAACTCATACTACCCCACTGAAAGCGACACCCAGTATATCCACCCAAAGCAATAGTAATCCCTTCAGGTTTACTAACATCTCTATACTGGAAACTGAAAAGGTTATTCTATCGCTTAAACCATCGAACTGCCAAGGCGACAGCTGCCCCGCGCAAATCATCAAGGATGCAGCCAGAGATTTAGCACCCTTCATCTCGAAATTAATCAACGCATCCTTCAATACGAGTACTGTACCTACTAACCTCAAAGAATCCTGGTTACTGCCCCTACTCAAAAAACAGACACTTGACCCAGCAATCCCCACTAACTACAGGCCCATTACTACGGTCCCATTTCTCCTTAAAATCATCGATAGATTAGCATACCTCCAGATCCAAAACTATCTGGAGTCACACCAACTATTAGGCTCACGGCAATCGGGCTTCAGACCACTTCACGGTACTGAAACGGCCCTAATTGACCTCAAGACCCAAATCGACGAGTTGAAGGATAAAGGTAGAACAGCTATGCTCCTCCTCCTTGACCTATCAGCGGCCTTCGACCTGGTGGATCATGCAGTATTATGCAACCACTCAGCGTCCGCCGCTCACTTCTCAAGTGAAGCTATAGCATGGGTACAATCCTTCCTAGCCAACCGTACGATGAGATTGTTCTCCCCTGTAGCTGCAGCGGACCCAATCCATATCACTTGTGGTGTCCCACAAGGCTCATGTGTCTCCCCAACTATGTATAATATCTTTACTAAGCCACTCTTCGACAAACTTGACAGATTAGGGGTAACCTATACCAATTATGCGGACGACACGCAGATTCTCATACCTTTATCAGGCAATTTTGTCGAAGACACAGCTCTAGTAAACAAAATCTACCTCCTCATTCAGTCATGGATGGCCTCCCACGGCCTCTGCCTAAATGACGACAAAACTGAGATACTGATCCTGGGCTCCGACTCCTCCCTAAAAAAACTCAGCGCCAATTATCGCAATTTCAACATAGATGGTAATACAATCAAGGTGGCGACCGAGGTAAAAACACTAGGCTTTTACCTCGACTCCACTCTATCTCTCAAAAAAACAAATCAATACCCTGGCATCTTCGACAGCGTACACCTGCAAATTAATCAGGAATTGCAGACCTTACCTCTCTAAAACTAAACGCACTAGTAATGTCGAAGCTGGACTATTGTAACGCCCTCTATGCAGGAGCTAATAAAACCATCATAAATAAAATGCAAATCCTTCAAAACAACGCTCTTAGAGCAGCCCTTGACATACCCCGTAGAGAACATATTTCCAACATCAGGAAAGACCACCACTGGCTAAAAATCAGCGACAGAGTCCTACTCAAGACACTTTCTCTCACACACAAAGGGCTTAACAACACAGCACCTCCCTACATCTCGGCCAGACTGACTAGAAAATCGTCCAGCCACTACACCAGAGCTACTAACCTCTTCTTGCTAGAAACCCCTAGATTTAGATGATCCAAAGCAGGCGGAGCAAGCTTCCCTGTTAGAGCTGCCCAGGCTTGGAATGCATTGCCTTCTGCATTAAGAGCAAGCCTATCCTACTTCAGCTTCAGAAGCAAGGTAAAAAACTGGCTCTGGTCCAACGACAACTAACCTTGTTGCACCTAACGGTCATGATATTCCTGAAATCCGGTTCCATGACCACTCGGCCCTTACCTTCCTACCTCTGCATACATGTACCCTTAAACATTGTAAACTTGTTAGCTATCATCTCTACTGTTGTACTGACATATATGTATTGTTTTGGATATGTTTCCTATCGTCCATATGCATGGAACCTAAGCTTAAGTAACCTTGTACCTGCTGCGCCCGGCTACCCCTGGGTTTTGTGCGCATTATCAAATAATAAACTAAACTAAACTAATTATCAAATAATTATGTAGGCATTATGCGATTGTATCAGTAAGGTGGCGATTGTCTGAATTGTAAAACTTTATTTGCTATAGTACTAACTACTTCCTTGTTACCTTTGAGTGTTTCCTTTATCTTTCTGATTAATGTTATGTTTGTTGCCTTGCTGCCCATTTTGAACAACAGTTAGATACCTGTAGGCGTATTCTAACTGTGCATTTGTTCTTACAGTTCTGTGATATTCATATATTTGTGTCGTTGTTATATCCTCTTGGATAGTTAGATACCTGTTGGCGTATTCTAACTGTTTGTAGTCTTTTCCATAATTTTTTGGTACTCTTGAAGTACACATTCAGGGTAATTCATAGAATTTCACACAAAAGTGGCACACGCGGCTGGCGCACAGTGTCCCTGTGCGATACACTACGCCAGCCGCATGCGATAAAATCCATTTCACCGCACAGCGTATTCATGGATTCCAGCCTCCAAAACCAGCCGTGGCGCAGAATGGTGCAGCGACCCTGCAGCAGCGCCAGTTATGCCCCCAAGAACGACCTTGCGCAAGGAAAACCCTTCAAAATTCCCAAATCATTGCAAAGGGCTGCGCTAACCCTGGACCAGTTCACAGGGCTGCCAAACAGCAAACGCCAAGCGGGGAACGTGTATTTCAGTGGTTCGCGGGAACTATCACACGCGATTGTCCTGGGTACGTGTACATCAGGGGTGCGCGTGAAGTAACACACGCGATTCCATCAGGGCACGTGTATTCCAGGGGTGCGCGGGAAGTATCACACGCAAAATCAGCAGGGTACGTGTATTTCAGGGGTGCGCGGGAAGTATCACATGCGATTCCATCAGGGTACGTGTATTCCAGGGGTGCGTGGGAACTATCACACGCGATTCCATCAGGGCACGTGTATTCCTGGGGTGCGCGGGAAGTATCACATGCAAAATCAGCAGGGTGCGTGTATTTCAGGGGTGCGCGGGAAGTATCACACGCGATTCCATCAGGGTACGTGTATTCCAGGGGTGTGCGGGAAGTATCACACGCGATTCCATCAGGGCACGTGTATTCCAGGGGTGCGCGGGAACTATCACACGCGATTCCATCAGGGCACATGTATGCCAGGGGTGCGCGGGAAGTATCACACGCAAAATCAGCCGGGTACGTGTATTTCAGGGGTGCGCGGTAAGTATCACACGCGATTCCATCAGGGTACATGTATTCCAGGGGTGCGCGGGAAGTATCACACGCAAAATCAGCAGGGTATGTGTATCTCAGGGGTGCGCGGGAAGTATCACACGCGATTCCATCAGGGTACGTGTATTCCAGGGGTGTGCGGGAAGTATCACACGCGATTCCATCAGGGCACATGTATTTCAGGGGTGCGCGGGGAGCACTACACGTAAATTGGCCGTGTGGGTCCTCCCAGGTGTTCCCTCTACACCCTCCACGGCCCCTGCAGCCAGCCGACACCACAGGGGACCACCCTGCACCCCTGCCCATGTCCCGCAGGCAGCCCATCCACCATGGCCATGCCCCCCAGCCAAGCCACATGTCACCATGCACTACTGATCAACAATGCATGTCTCCCAGCACCCTCACCCCCAGCACTGTGGGGCAACTGCCAGCAGGCCCCCACACATGTCCAACTCATGTACCCCTGCACCCTCACCCCCCAGCACTGTGGGGCACCCTCCACCAGGCCCACACTCATGTCTCCCTGCACCCCCAGCCCCCACCAGTCAGGGGCACCCTCCACCAGGCCCCCACTCATGCCCAACTCATGTCTCCCTGCACCCCCACCCCCCAGCATCCAGGGGCACCCTCCACCGGGGCCCCACTCATGTCTCCCAGCACCCCCACCCCCTGCATCCAGGGGCACCCTCCACCAGGCCCCCACTCATGTCTCCCAGCACCCCCACCCCCAGCATCCAGGGGCACGCTCCACCAGGCCCCCACTCATGTCCCCCTGCACCCCCACCCCCCACCAGTCAGGGGCACCCTCCACCAGGCCCCAACTCATGTCCAACTCATGTCTCCCTGCACCCCCACCCCCCTGCATCCAGGGGCACCCCCCACCAGGCCCCCACTCATGTCCCCCTGCACCCCCACCCCCCTGCATCCAGGGGCACCCTCCACCAGGCCCCCACTCATGTCTCCCAGCACCCCCACCCCCCTGCATCCAGGGGCACCCTCCACCAGGCCCCCACTCATATCTCCCAGCACCCCCACCCCCCAGCATCCAGGGGCACCCTCTACCAGGCCCCCACTCCTTCCTACCATCCCCCCACCCCCCAGCAGTGCGATTCGCCTTTGTACGTGTATATCAGGGTTGCGTGTGTAGTTTGACATGCGATATCAGCAGGGTACGTGTATTACGGGGTTCGCGGGTGTTAGGGAGAATTCTCTGTTTAGGCTGAATTTCCTAACCTAGTGAGTCCCCCAGCAGCTTTGCTGGATTTCTGGAGTTTGTTTTTTTTCCATCCTGCCAAGAGTGAGACTCTTTTTCTCCCACTCTTGGACATGAATGTGTGTAATTCCTTTGAATGTCAATGTGTTCTATGGGCTATGGGGTCTTTTACTCCATAGGGTCTCATATATTTTTCTATGTGTGTTACACCGCACCCTACGTGCCGTAACACTGGGGCGTCGTAGCGGACCTCCATCATAGACTCCATACCCGGGGACTGACTACTGTCTCCCCGGGCATGTAAAGTCACCAATGGCTTTACTAGACCTAAATTTACTAACAGAACTAGTACAAACCATCCTATTTTGGACGTACTAGAAGGGGTAATTCGATTACCCCTGGGTCTGTTATTCGAGAGGGCACTGTCCCGTCCCCCCTCGTCGAGTTTTGCCTGGTGGCAGTGGAAACTACTTGTTATATTCGACCCCGAATATAACCCTATGGGATTCTTCCCATTGTTGGAGATTAATACCTTTTTCCCGTTAATCTCTAACATACCACCGGTTTACTTATCTTAAATAAGTCTATCGGATGGTATTTTCTGCCAGAACACGGTTTTTAAAATGGCGTCTGTGTTCATCTCTGTGACTCCTAAACCAAAGGTTGAGCCCTTTGTTCCACTTTTGGCGGGCTCTGTACAGAGACCCTCCAAAGTGGTGCCATTCTGTCTGGGTTACCACAGAGGGTGTGGGAGGGGGTTTAGGCACCCTGGACTGAGTTGCCTTGCCAACTCCGGTCGCACTCTGGTGTGATTGGCCCAAGTGGTGAGCCTCCCCGCTCACCACTTAGCATGTTTTGAGTGACAGCTAGGCTGAATGAATGGGGGTTTTCTGCATAAAAGCAGTGCTTTTGGGACTGGATCTTCAGAAGTCGCCACAGGACCTAAGAATCCGACGAGGGTAAAGCTGAGCCGACCTGCAACGACGACACCACCGGTGGAGCCCTGCGGAACGGACTCACCACTTCCCGCGACAGAGGAGATCTCCCTGCCGGAGAGTCTCTTCCCCTTACTGGTGGGAACAACCAGTCCCCTTTGCTTTTTCTTCGCTCCAGGACGCAGTGGTCGAATTGCCCGTGCAGAGCACCTCGGCAACCGGATAGCCACTGCCCCTGTACCGCGACCAAAAGGTGGTGCCTTGTGACAGAGCACTCCGCGGCTGGTCTCTTCCCTGGTGGTGCAACGATCTTCAACTTTCCTTCAACGACGAGATCATCTCTTCTCTTGGCAAAGACCGGACGTGCATCCACCACCAGGAACAACTGCCCCCGCCGGAGCTGTCTCTCCACAAACAAGGTACTGTGTCCGCCTGGCTTCCCTTGTTGCCGGATAGAGTGGGGTGTCTTAATCCTCGCCTCTCCATAGGGTCGCCTCCAAGCTTCTCTAACGTTTTGTTCTGAACTGATCCAATGTACCTATAACAATTTGCGACAAAGACTCGAAGCGCATTTCCACCAAGATACTTTTTGGGACATATCGCCTTGCCTCTCTCCCAGTGGGCCTGGCCTCTGAACTTTGGAATCTACAGTGGTTCTTGTCTTCTTGCCTTGCATCTTTGTTCTTACAAGTATTGGTATCGAGTTGATTTTCTTAACCCGCCTTTTCTCTCCCGTCCTAACGAATACTAGAGTGCCATCTAGGTTAAAGCATACACCTCTGTCTGCAAATAAGAACCTAGACTTGTCGAACTATTGTTAGGGGGATTGATCTTTTTCTAATAGTAATTACGATTGAAGTTGTTTTGCCGTATTAGTGCCAGAGTGTTTTCTATAGATGTGTTGTTATAAATAAATACCTTTATATCTTTACACCGAAGCCTTGTTGCGTGTTTGCTTGTCTTACTGTGTAGAATTGCCCTATGTTGTATACTCCACATACTGCCTAACTCTTCTTGAGAGAGGTCTGACTGCTCAGCCACAGCTACCAAGTGAATCTGTGTGGTACAGACTGCTACTAAGTGGGTTTACTGCCAAACATGTGTAGTCCTAAATCTTTTGCAGTGGTCCCAGAGGGAACTGCACAGGTTTCCGCCTAACACTGGTGTACAGCGGTGGGATTTGTATCGAGTATACAGTTTAGAGTGCTTTTCGACACTTTAGGATAGCTAACCACAAAGCTTAGCACTAAAAAGCAACTTTCAAAAACATGTCTACTATGGAAGCTTACAGTCAAGAATCCTTGTCAGGTGAAAATACTGAGAGTTTACGAGCTCTCTGTAGGCAAGAGAATCTTTCTGTAAGGGGCAAGAAGTTAGAACTAATAGAGAGATTGTTGGAATTAAAATAATATTATTCCTCCTATCGCAGTAATTGAATGTGTATTGGCCTACGCCAAGTTGTCTAAAATATCATGTAAATAGACTCCGCGGCAAGGTCTTGACCTTAATGAAAAGTAATGTAAGTTGCCATCTTGGATTTAGCCGCCATTTTAGGTTCTCTTGTAATGTGGAAGTCACCCTGAACATCAAAATGGAGGCTGAATGACATTCTGAGTGAGATTCTGGCCGTTGTGACCTCCGCACACACGAATAATTAATATGCCTGCAGGCCACTTGTCGGGGTCGCAAACTGAGACCTTGTCCTATTACTGACCTATGTGTAAATGAACAAGTGTATCAGCGGAACTGATCAAAATGCATACATTATAGGATTGACCTGGCAAGGAACCCTGGGCCTGATCCCAAGAATGGTTAACCCGCTGTTAGGCGGAAACCTGTGCAGTTCCCTCTGGGACCACTGCAAAAGATATACGACTACAGGCGTTGGCGGTGAACCCACTTGGTAGCAGTCTGCACCACACAGATTCACGTGGTAGCTGTGGCTGAGCAGTCAGACTTCTCTCAAGAAAAGTTGAGCAGTATGTGGAGTATACAAAATAGGGCAATTCTTCACAGCAAGACAAGCAAACACGCAACGAGGCTTAGTGTAAAGATATTAAGGTATTTATTTATAACAAAATGTCTATGAAAAACACTATGGCAAATCACGGCAAACAAATCACACACAATTACTCTACGAAATAGATAATCAATCCCCCTAGCGATATCGACAACTCTAGGTTCTACTGGTACCACTTATTTTCAGACAGAGGTGTCTACCTCAACCTAGATGACACTCGAATATTAGTTAGGACGGGAGAGAAAAAGATAGGCAGGTTACGAAATCAACACAGTTCGTTCCTATCGGATAAAATGCAAGGCAGGAAGGCAAGAATCACAATAGATCGTAAAGTTCAGAGGCCAGGCCCACTCGGAGAGAGGCAAGGCGCGATGTCCCAAAAAGTCTCTAGTGGAGATGCATTCAAGTCTGTATTGCAAATTGTTATCGGTGGATTGAACCAGTTCAGAACAACGAATGAGAAAAGCTTGGAGGCGACCCAACGGAACGGAGAGGATTAAGACACCTCACTCGAACCGATCGAAATGAAAACAAGGCGGACACGGTACCTTGTTGTGGAGGCAGCTCCGGCGGGGGCAGTTGTTCCTGGTGGTGGATGCACGTCGGGTCTTTGCTAAGAGTAGAGATGATCTCGTCGTCGAAGGAAATGAAGTCCAGTGCACCACCAGGGAAGAGACCAGCCGCGGAGTGCTCCGTCACAAGGCACCACCTTTTGGTCGCGGTTCAGGGGTAGTGGCTATCCGGTTGCCGGGGTGCTTCTGCACGGGCAATTCGACCACCGCGTCCTGAGGCGAATAAAAAGCAAAGGGGACTGGTTGTTCCCACCAGTCAGAGGAAGAGACTCTCCGGCAGGGAGATCTCCTCTGTCGTCGGGAAGTGGTGAGTCGGTTCTGCAGGGCTCCACTGGAGGTGTCGTCGTGCAGGTCGGCTCAGCGTTACCCTCGTCGGATTCTTATGTCCTGTGGCGACTTCTGAAGATCCAGTCCCAAAAGCCCTGCTTTTATGCAGAAAACCCCCATTCATTCAGCCTAGCTGTCAATCAACACATGCTAAGTGGAGAGCGGGAAGGCTCACCACCTGGGCCAATCACTCCAGAGTGCGACCGGAGTTGGCAAGGCAACTTGGTCCAGGGTGCCTAAACCCCCTCCCACGCCCCTGTGGTAACCCAGACAGAATGGCACTACTTTGGAGGGTCTCTGTACAGAGGCCCGCCAAAAGTGGAACAAAGGGCTCAACCTTTGGTTTAGGAGTCACAGAGACGAACACAGACGCCATTTTACAAACCGAGTTCTGGCAGAAAATACCACTCGATAAACTTATTTAAGACAAGTAGACCGGTGGTACGTTAGAGATTAACGAGAAAAAGGGTCAATCTCCAACAATGGGATGAATCCCATAGGATTGTGCTCGGGGTCGAACACAACAAGTAGTTTCCACTGCCACCAGCCCAAACTCGATGAGGGGGGACGGGACAGTGCCCCCTCGAGTAACAGATCCAGGAGTAATCGAATTACCCCTACTAGTACATCCACGATAAGATGGTTTGTACTAGTCCTGTTAGTAAATTTAGGTCTAGTAAAGCCAATGATGACTTTACATGCCCGGGGAGACAGTAGTCAGTTCCCGGGTATGGAGTCTATGGTGGGGGACCCGCTAGGGCGCCCCCGTGTTACGGCACGTAGGGTACGGTGTAACACACATAGAAAAACATATGAGACCCTATGGAGTAAAAGCCCCCATAGCCCATCGAACACATTGACATTTCAAAGGAATTATACACACATACATGTCCAAGAGTGGGAGAAAAGAGTCTCACTCTTGGCAGGATGGAAAAAACAAACTCCAGAAATCCAGCAAAGCTGCTCGGGGACTCACTAGGTTAGGAAATTCAGCCTAAACAGAGAATTCTCCCTAACACCCGTGAGGGGGTTGGCCAAGGGCTGGATAAAGGATATAAAAGCCCAAGTATTCCAAATATACGCTCTCTCTACTAATGCATCGAACCCTCGTTGAAGTTCGTTACGTTACTCTGAGAGCCGAATAGCTATCCGTTTGTCAATTGACTTTGGTAACTGTTGTAGCTTTTAAATAAAGCACTTGTATGTCCTTTGTAACCTGTGTTGGTGTGTTTCTTTTGGGCTTCCCAGCCTCATATCAATTTTTATGTTTTCACAGTTGGCGCCCGAATAGGGACCCTCAAGATTGATGCCGGATCATTGAAGGTTGACGCAGACTATCGAACCGGGATCGGACGGTGTGATTCTGCTGGCCCGACCGAACGAGAATCGATACCTCGGCAGCGCTGCACGATCCGATCCTTGGACGATAGTCGTCTGGTCTGACAAGGCATCTTGACGAGGGTCCATTTTTGAGGCGGGCAGATTTGTCGAAACCACCAAACACAAGGTAAAATTCGTTAGGTAAGTTCTTTGATAAACCGTACGGGCCTCCTTAGGTTTGGTCAGGTGCAGTCGTGACCCGGCTCTTAATTTAACCCTGACAATTTGAATTTGGCGTATTGTATCTGCAGACACAATTATTGACCAGGTAACACCAATTTTTTGTGAAATTCCTGGGAAATTGTCTAGCTGCTTTAGGGCTCTGTTCCGCAGCGATCGACAATCTTTGGAATTTAGCCACCCGGCACCACAGGAGGGGTCGCCGGCATGTACTATGTACTGTAAGTATGGCATTGGTAGTATAGTATTTAATGATATTTGGCACAAACAGACCAGACATGCCTCCGAATTTCAGTGGCCAATCAATGGCAGTTTTGAGATCTCCCGTATTGAATACCTAGAATCGGTCTTGCTAAAAAAGAAGGCTAGACCTGCAGCCTTTGATGTTTTACAGAATTGGAAAAAAGAAGCGTTACAGCAGCTTAAAAGTAGGGATAAACATGCACGCCGTCATAAAACAAATGCCGAAAAAGTGTTGTTATATGATAAAGAAAAACATTTAGAATCAGTTAAAAATATGGATAGGGCTTTTTCACTTGGAATCCAGAAAATTTACCCCTCTAAAGATTTTCATGTTTCCGAAGAATTTATTGAAAAATTATTAAACGAACGCAGGCTTGGTGTCTCTGCGCCACCTCCATATGATCCTTTCTTGGGCGCTCTGCCCATTCCTGCTGTTGTTCCTGCTGTTATTCCTGTTCCCCCTGTACAACCTATTTTTCCTATTCCTCTAGTTGTTGTTCCTCCACCTATCGCACCGCCCCTTCCTCCTGCGCCGATAGTTGCACCTTTATTAAATTTACCTGCACCTCCGCTCCCGAGTGGTCCCGTATTGACTGAAGTTGATCAAGGTGCAGGATCAAAGATCGTCACTCGTAATACTGTTTCTGCAGATAAGAAACAGGAATTGTTTGCATGGGCTAAGCACTGTATGGAGAAAGGTGATCAAGTTAATGTTTTTTCCACATTATCTAATTTGAACAGTTTTCCCAAGAAAAATGTTTTTATCGAAGGCTTGGGGACTCATTTATGTGTGATGTGGGGTAGATTACCAAATTCGGATCTTCCACAAGGGGTGAGAGATCTAAATGCTTTGGCACTTTCGAGGGAAACAGAGCAGAAAGTATATGGTCATGTTGAAAGACTGTTTGAGTATAGGAAGGACTTTGAAAAGTCACGAGATGAGGATGACGAAGACGATAGTATGTATGTACAGAAACGGTTCCTTCCGTGTCGTAGATCGGCACCTGAGGAAGTACGAATTTGTACCAAAGATGCGATTCGATGGATCTCGGATTCATCGATTCCGCCAGATGAAGAATATGACACGTATAGTCAGTATACAGTAGAGATGCAAAGAAAGGTAATTCAGGTAATGGTACAGTACCTGCAAGAAGAATGTGTGAGAAAGAAGGTTAGTTGCCCCATAGAATTGTTGGGGATTTGTAAAAGGGCTTTCTCGCCCGACACTTCTTCGGCTGCCTTAACGCTCGACCTGGCTCTGTTGCTTAGTAAGCGGCCGGAGGTACCTATATCTCAGTTGCCTATGAGAGAGGTTCCTCCGACCTTCGTCGAGATTCCCGCCAACGCTGGGACTGGTGCACCCGCTGTGGATATCCCTGCACATTATGTATCGCAATTCGTTCATGTCCCGTTTTCATGACAGGAAGTGAACACTATTAGACAATCAGTTCCCGATATCAGGAAAAACCCGACGGGGTTTTACAAAGAGATAGAGTCCGTCTTGCAGTCCTCTGTGTTCACCTTAAGTGATATTGACTTGCTATTCCCTGTACTCCTACCCGTAGATGTATGGAAGCAGGTTCGGACAATAGACGATGTGCCAGGGTTGGGAGATACGTGGGCTAATATGATTAGGATTGATGGGGAAAGACCAGCAGGTGAGAAACCACCACAGGTAATACTTACTTTGCCTGATGGAATTGTCGCAAAATTAAAAACTATAATTCCAGAGAAAAGAATTATTTGGGACAAGCTTACGGCCTGTGTTCAAGGGAAAAATGAAGGTGCCACTGAATTCTTTAACAGATTCGAGCAGGTATTTTCTGACTTCAGTGGGCAGGATTTGGGTACAGAGTCTGGGAAAAGGTTGTTTGTGGACAAATTTGTACGTGGATTGTTGCCCGACATCCAGTCACAGATTATGTCCTCTGAGAGCGCTTGGCAGAAAAAATCTCAATTTGAGGTTTTGCACATGGCTCAGTATTATGAGAACCGTGTTAATAATGAGAAGGAGAAAATAGAAAAGAGGAAAGGAGATTTGAAAACCAAAGTATTATTACAACAAATTGTTAGAAACCCCAGAGGAGGCACGACACAGATTAGAGGTCAGTATCTCCCAAAAGGAAATGCTCCTTTGGGTTCTGTGAATATTAATCAATGTGCTTATTGCCGCCAGGAAGGTCATTGGCGAGCACAGTGCCCCGTCCTTCGACAAAGGTCAAGCAGTGCGTTTGGGAATATGGGTAGACGACCTAGGGGCCGCCCTCGAGCAGGGGGCCCTGATAGAGGTCAGTTTTTTCAAGATCCTCAGCAACCTATTCCCGTTAATCAGAAAGGCCCCTACGTTGAATTAATAGTAGGGAATAGGAAACATCAGTTTTTGATAGACATTGGAGCACAGAAGTGCTCCATTGATCATTCTCGGGTTCCAAACATTCCACTGTCAGGGCAAACGAATGTTTCCGTATGGTTTTCTGGTATACCAATTGTCTGTCCGGTTTCTTCACCGGTGTCTGTTTCTTTGGGTCCCTTTACGGACCATTGCCCTTTTCTTCTGACTTCAAACTGTGGAGAGAATTTGCTGGGGTTGAATTTGTTAAAGAAATTGAATGCAGTAATTCATTGTTCCTCTGATGGAGTACGGCTGACGGTTTCACCACAGCAACTCCCTAATTCTCAGTTTCTGATTCGACCTTTACCTCCTGAGTTTAGCATCGTCCCGGAATGTTTATGGGCGGTTGACGACGATGATGTCGGGGTACTACAGATTGAGCCCGTTAAAATAGTTTTGAAACATGGAGTTAAACTACCACGCATTCCGCAGTATAAAATATCAGTTGAGGGCGAGCGTTCTTTGAAATGCATTGTCTCCGATTTTGTGCATCGTGGGGTGATTGAGGAGATTACAGGTAGTTTGTGTAACAGTCCGATCTTGCATGTATATAAGAAAGGCGACAATGCAATCCCATACCGGTTCATAATTGATCTTCGTGCTATTAACAGAGTTATCGCCCCACAATTTCCAATCGTATCTGATGTAACGACGATATTGACAATGATCCCTGCTACGGCTACGCACTTCGACGTTGTGGATTTAAAAAATGCTTTCATAAGCATTCCTATACATAAGGAAAGTAGATATTTGTTTGCGTTTACCTTGGGGGGACGCTCATTTACATTTACTAGGGCACCTCAAGGGTATACTGAAAGTCCAAGCATTTATAATAGAGCTTTGAAAGAGCAGCTCTACACCCTTGAATTGCCACCTACTTGTACACTGCTTCAATATGTTGATGATTTGCTCTTGGCTGCAGACTCTGAAAGTGCTTGTAAAGAAGGCACTATACTGTTGCTTGTTCATCTAGCAAAAAATGGTCAAAAAGCTTCGCTCAAAAAATGTCAATATTGTTGTCAGGAGGTCGCCTATTTAGGCTACCTCCTGTCAAAGGAGGGGAGAAGATTGACACCTGAAAGAATAAAACACATTTCTGGCATGTCTGTTCCAAATACACAGAAGGAAGTCAGAGCCTTAATAGGTATGGCTTCTTACTGTAGGTTGTGGATCCCGAACTTTTCGCTAGTGATAAAACCGATGTTGGCTTTGACGAAGAAGGGCATTTCTCTGCCACTGCCATGGAAATCGGAACATCAACGATCATTTGAGCTTCTCAAAACCGCGTTATGCTCTGCACCGGTTCAGGGTACTCCAAATTATGATAAGGCCTTTGTGTTGTTTGTGCATGAATGTGATGGATGTGCTTTGGCTGTGTTAACACAGGAACACGGAGGGAAGAATAGGCCGTGCGGCTACTACTCCTCCGCCCTTGATCCTGTCGCATGCGCTTTGCCAAGATGTTTGCGAGTTGTCGCTGCTGCTGCCGCGTCTGTAAAACAGAGTGAGGGAATGGTCCTAGGCCATGATTTGATTTTGATGGTACCTCACTCTGTAGATATCCTATTGAACAAAACCCAAATGCAACACCTCACCTCTGCACGGTTAACAAGGTATGAATTAATTCTGTTTGCCCCTCACATTCAAATTAAGAGGTGTTGTGTTCTTAATCCGGCTGAAGTCTTACCTTTCCCGCAAAACAATGTTTGCGGTGACGAAGAATTACATGACTGTCTGTATACCACTGAACAAGAAACGAAGGGAAGGATAGATCTTATAGATACTCCTTTGGACAATGCAGAAGGGGAGCTGTTTTGTGATGGCTCCTGCTTCAAACTTTCAGATGGTACATCTACAGCTGCTTACGCAGTTACTACATTGAGTAAAGTTGTTGAAACTAAGAGAATTTCGCATAACTCCGCGCAGGCCGCAGAGATTATAGCATTGACCCGAGCTTGTGAACTCTCCGAAGGGCGTATAGTAAATATATATACTGATAGCCAGTACGCCTTTGGGGTGGCTCACAACTTTGGGAGGCTCTGGTCGGAAAGAGGGTTCCTGACCTCACATGGGACCAAGATTCAGCATGGCCCCTTGATAGTGCAATTGCTCTCGGCACTCTCGCTCCCTAGGCAGTTAGCGATCATGAAATGTGCAGCACATCGTAAGGTCATAGATGATGTGGGAAAAGGGAACGCCTTTGCGGACCTGATAGCCAGGCAAACGGCCACAGACCTTACACAGACATGTATGCGCTAAGAGAAACAAAAGATGCCTATGTAATGGATGAAGGTATTGGGTCTGTGCGGGATATTCAAACTGATGCTACAGTAGAAGAATCTAAAAGGTGGGCCGAAGGAATGGGGAAACTAGATGATGATGGGTGTTGGGTGGATACATCTGAAGGAAAATGGTTGCTCCCCGATTCATATGTACTGGCAATGGTTACGATGGCACACAGTCCTACACATGTGTGTGCTCAGCAGATCACGAAAATGTTAGAACAAGTTTGGGTGAATAACAAGATTCTGGAGACTGCAAAACGTCATGTTCGGAACTGCATGATCTGCTTACAGCACAATGTGGGTAAGGGGACAGTAACTCCAAGGGGAAGCTTTGGGCCCCCTTCTGTTCCCTTCGAGGTCATTCACTTTGATTTTATTGAGATGGAACGGTGTAACAATCTGAAATATGTTCTTGTAATTATTTGTGCCTTTAGTAAATGGGTCGAGGCTTTCCCCGTTAAAGATGCTACCGCCATGACCACTGCAAAAATTATGGTAAAAGAATTCTTTCTTCGATTTGGGCTCCCAAGGGTAATTTGGTCGGACAATGGTCCTCATTTTGTTGCAGCAGTAATTTTGCAGATATGCACAGCATTACATCATATTGAGAAACGATTTCACTCAGCTAGACATCCTCAAAGTGCTGGGTTGGTGGAAAGACATAATGGTATCTTAAAGAATAAGGTTGCAAAAACATGTGCCGATACCAAACTGAAATGGCCAGATGCCTTACCTATTGTATTATTGGCTATGCGTACCACACCTCAAACTAAGACTGGGCTTTCTCCATTTGAGGTAGTGATGGGGAGACCTGCTAACATTTGGGGTCTCCCAAAACCTAAAGCCCTTAGAGAGGTGGAAAATGTATTGCTTGTAGACTACTGTAACCAGTTAACTAAAAACCTGTATTTCATTTATCACCAGGTATATTCAGCTTTACCTGTATGGTTCACGGGCCCAGGACACGATATACAGCCTGGAAGTTGGGTCCGAGTGAAGGCCTACGAAAGGTCTTCCTGTCTCGCTCCTCGTTGGAAGGGACCCTACCAGGTGCTGTTGGTCACCCGGACAGCGGTGCGGTTGGCTTGGAAGAAACACTGGATCCATGCGACGCATGTCAAGAAACTTCCTCACCCGACGCCACACGTTACAGAAGAAGCAGATCCCCTCGCTGATGCTACAGTCCCTGATCTTGGAGTAGCAAACAGCGCTGTTAGTGTGTCAGAGAATTTCTCTGAGCCCGTGGAGCTTGGGGAACAGTCCATTTCATCTCCGCACTCTTTTGAAAAATCACTTCCGGAAAACACTGTTTCAAGTTCTGCGACTTCCGTCGCCTCTGATACGTCGCTTCCCTCTGGAAGTGACGGCACCTTATTTTCCGATCAAACAATCTTGGGTACCACCAGGTACAACCTTCGACGAAGAAAATAGAACTACGGCACGGGTCTTTCCGTGCATTTGGAAAAGAGAAGTGATTGAAAGTTTTCTTTTGTATAAGAAAGTTTCTGTTGAACAACAGGAAGAAAAAGGGATTCTGCTGGCTAGGGTTGGGAAGGACTAAGAAATCGCGCGACCGTAGCGTCACCAGCAACGAACATTGGGGTCGTCGATTGAGGAACTGCAATGCCTTCCACCTCCACAGCTGCTCCCCGCACTGGACTTGTGAATAAGGGGGTGACCAACTTGGACAATGAACAATGTGCCTGGGCCCCGAAAACGTATTGCTGTGTTTTGATAATGATAATTGTTATTTTTGCAATTACTGCTGTAGGACTTTGGTACTTTGAAGAAATCTATCCTCTAAAACCTCTACTACCGACCGAGATTGTACCAACTGCTTTGACTCCCTCTGTACACCTTCACACTCTTGTCCCCTAGAGACTCCCAACATAGACAAAAGTATCATAATAACACTCTAATGATAGTAATGAATGCAACGCATGCCATTTTTAATAAGAGTAATTGTTGGATCTGCAGTCATTTACCGCAACATGGGAACAAGGGACTAGGATGGTATATTCACCCTTTACCTTTAACGACTGCATGCTATGCCTCTCTTAGAGCACTATTCTTTGGCCATTGGAACGATAGCATCTCAGGGAACTTTGATGGAACTAATTTGAATGATTTCGAGAAACGTGAATTAACTCCCCTGGGATACTCGCTTTTTGCAAATAGAAGTAAACCTAATGTCGCTTCTATTAGGCCGTCTGATAAACTGTCTCTTCCTTTTCAAACTTTAATTTCCTTTAAAATGGCTCCGATAGGCAATAAGGACGCCGTGCCTCCTTCTTACTCTATAAATCATAGTCCTGATTCGGTCCCCTTTTGTGTACAAAGAAATGGCACTCGGCCAATGGGAGATTTTGAAGGTTGTATGAACATTGTAAATTTGACTGGAGAAAACAGGCCTCTGTATGTAGGGGGGCCTGTTTATTTTGTTTGTGGTAGTTTAGCATTTCCCTAGTTGCCCAAGGATTGGCAGGGAACCTGTTATTTAGGAATCCTGTTACCCGGGGTATTTGTAGCTAGTATATTGGAGGTTTCTAAGGCTCGCCCATGGCAGGACAAGAACGGAGATACCCCTGGGCAAGTATTGGGAGATATAGCAAAATCAGTTGTGCCCTTTTGGGGACAAATAACAAACTCTGAGAACATTAGGGGATTAGCAAGGGTACTGGAGAGAACAATCAACCGGACCACGGACATACTCTACAATATGACACTAGAACAAAAAGCAATAAGATTGGTAGCACTCCAAAATCGGATGGCATTAGATGTCATTTTGGCAGAACGAGGTGGAGTATGCAAATTGGTGGGGTCCGCTTGCTGTGTTTTCGTACCAGATTCCTCGCCGACAATTTTTAAAGCAATACAGAACTTGCATATCCTTAGTTCTGAAGTACATATCCCTGTAGGAGATTGGAATCTTAGCACCTGGTTCTGGGATTCTTTACGATCTTGGGGTTGGAAGGTGCTTTCTGTTATTCTGGTTATTTTGGGGATCCTGCTATTTCTTTGTTGCTGTTTTCAATGTCTTCCGAGTATATGTAGAATGCTAGGGGGATGTTGTGCCCAAGCAGTGAGCACAATAGGGCATAGAATGTATGCCCCAGATACAGCATCCAAAGAGTTTGTGTTACAAGAGGTTCTGATGAACGACCTAATGGCTATAGATATTACAGACAATGATTCGGGATGTATGGATGACAATACATGGAGTTATTTGCAAAAGTATTAGAAATGATATTAGCACTTGGCATAGGCCAAAAGGAGGGTCTGTTGGAATTGAAATAATATTATTCCTCCTATCGCAGTAATTGAATGTGTATTGGCCTACGCCAAGTTGTCTAAAATATCATGTAAATAGACTCCGCGGCAAGGTCTTGACCTTAACGAAAAGTAATGTAAGTTGCCATCTTGGATTTAGCCGCCATTTTAGGTTCTCTTGTAATGTGGAAGTCACCCTGAACATCAAAATGGAGGCTGAATGACATTCTGAGTGAGATTCTGGCCGTTGTGACCTCCGCACACACAAATAATTAATATGCCTGCAGGCCACTTGTCGGGGTCGCGAACTGAGACCTTGTCCTATTACTGACCTATGTGTAAATGAACAACTGTATCAGCGGAACTGATCAAAATGCATACATTATAGGATTGACCTGGCAAGGAACCCTAGGCATGATCCCAAGAATGGTTAACCCGCGAGGGGGTTGGCCAAGGGCTGGATAAAGGATATAAAAGCCCAAGTATTCCAAATGTACGCTCTCTCTACTAATGCATCGAACCCTCGTTGAAGTTTGTTACGTTACTCTGAGAGCCGAATAGCTATCCGTTTGTCAATTGACTTTGCTAACTGTTGTAGCTTTTAAATAAAGCACTTGTATGTCCTTTGTAACCTGTGTTGGTGTGTTTCTTTTGGGCTTCCCAGCCTCATATCAATTTTTATGTTTTCACAAGATTGCTGGCGAACCAAAGTCTGGGTACTGGTTCAGAGGAACCAACTTCTCCAGCAAATGTAGATAACAGTGATGGTGTTGATCTAAATCATAATCCTGATGATAGTGATGAAGAGGCTGAAGAGGAAGGAGAGGCTAACGAAACTGTCTCCCCTGCTCCTCTACCTGCCTTACCAGCTGTACCTACGGGGCCCATTCCAGGTCCAACATGTAACCCTGCTTATTTTGAACTTGAAAAAATGAAGCTCGAATTAGAATACAAACAGTTCTTGGCTCAATCTGAAAGAAACCAAGAGCTCGAGTTCAGACGGATGAATGCCCAGGCTGAGCAGAAGCAAGCTGAGTTCAGGCTCAGGGAAATAGAACTTAATCACGAGTTAGAGATGAAAAAGTTGTCTGTGGAAAATGCTTCTCTCTCCTCTGGTTCCTCTAGGAGCTCCAGTCCCAAAAGACCCCAGATGCCGAAGGAATTAGTGGGTATGTATGAACCGAGATTGGATGTGTTGGATTGGTTAAAGCTGTTTGAGTACAATCATGGGCTCCAGGACATCACCGGGAATGATTTACTTCCATGGTTGTTCTCTAGGCTTCCCCCTGTTGCGACTGATGTGGTAATGGAGTTGGGGGAGGCGGATAAGACGGATTACGAAAGTGTGAAACTAGCTTTGATAGCTAGATTCGGGAAGACCCCTTCCCAGTATCTTAAGAGGTTTAGAACCCTCAAAAAACATGATGGTACCCCTTGGGCTACCTGGGTGAGTGAAGGGTTGAAAAACTTAGAGGGATGGATTAAGGGTTACAAAGTGAACACTTATGAGGGTATGAAGAATCTTTTTATGTTGGAGTCTATTTATGATGCCTGTTCTCCTGAGCTCAGACAGCACTTGGCTCATTCGAAGGAATTGGATTCCCGGAAGCTAGCTAAGGCTTCTGACTTATGGGTTGCCAACAGGGCTACTCATAAGGATTCCGGGGCAACTCAGAAAAAGGATGAGGGAAAACAGCCTAAAAAAGACTCAAAAGAGAATTTGAATAACTCAAATTCCAAAGAGGGCCCCAAACAAAATAACCAGGGTAAACCCCAGGGAAAACCACAACCGAATAGTGTACCTTCTGGCCACAAACCAGAAGGAGGTCAGAACAAGCCACCATTCCAGAGAGTATTTGGAACATGCTATCTCTGTGGGGCAACTGACCATATCAATGGAGATCCAAAATGTAAGGGTAAACCTACTGGGATCAGCACAGTCTCCTTAGCTTTCACTCCTGAGGAGGAAGTCCAAATGACTAGTGCTCACTTTAAAGTCTTTGCTGAAGAACCTTGGGTTCTTCAAGCAATGTGTATCAGTAGAGTCGATGGATCTGGTTAGTAATCAGAATAGGAGTGTGTATGACTCTATACCAGAGAACTCTAAATTTTATTATGTGGACAGTGTTCTTGTCAATGGCCAGGATTCTCCTGCCAGGCGAGACTCTGGGGCCAGCAGAACAGTAGTGGACAAAAGCTTTTTCAGGCCTGAGGATGTTGCTAAGGCACCCAAAGGTCCCACTAAGATGTCTGGAGGCCCAGTCCAAATGGTTCCAATTCTACCAGCCCTCATTCAGTGTAATGACATGACAGTGTTGATTCCTGTCAGTATTCAGACTGAGGTGCTTGGGAGAGTCCTGTTGTGGAATGATCTAAAAACTCTAGGAGTAGTATCCAGTACTCCCAGGCCTCCCAGTATGGAGACCCAGAACCAAACCAAATTGGCTATAGAGGCCACCTTAAGAAACCGCTCTAAGCCTGTGTGAACCTCTACTGAGAACCCCGCTACCAGCCCTGGTGTTGGTAAGTTGACCTCTGACCCAGGCACTTTTCAGGCTAACATGTTAGGGAAATGGGAGCCCCAACCAAGCTCCATCATTGTTCCCCCAGTTATAGAGTCTGTGACTCCCCCTGCTTCTGAGGAAGAGGTGGATAGACCTACTGGAACCCTAACTAGGCCTAAGAGAACTGGTAATTCTCAGTGCTGGTGGAAAACCAGAAAAGAAAAGTCTAAGGCCAAAAACCTTCAGACTGTTGGACCTTCCACTGAAGACTCCAACCCACTTCCTAGACTAAAGGGGGAAACTCCTAAAGTAGGTAAGGTAAGATCTCAGAGGAAGGAGAAGCATGTACTTTGCTTATCTCCATCCCCTCCAACTAAGAGGCCTAAAACCCAACCTTCTCCCAACCGAGAAGTGGTGAGGACCTCTGGAGGCCCCTCGAGATCTAAGGGAATCCTTTATAAGGACCCCTTGAAAAAGCCTAACACAGGTTCAAGAGTTGTAACAACTTCTGAGGGACTGGTCCACCAGATCCCCTATAACTTGAAAAAAACAGATGTCTCTCAAAGGGTGTGTAGGTCATATAGCTTGCAAAGGAAAACCTTTGATTTGACCATAGAACATAGGTCAGGGTGTCACCACCAAAATGCTGATGGTCTCTCTAGGATGTATGTCATCGACTAGAGGTATGAGATTCATTCAGGAGTGGATTAAATCCTCCTGTCCCTTAGTCTGAGGGGGGCGAGTGTTAGGGACTATTCTCTGTTTAGGCTGAATTTCCTAACCTAGTGAGTCCCCCAGCAGCTTTGCTGGATTTCTGGAGTTTATTTTTTTCCATCCTGCCAAGAGTGAGACTCTTTTTCTCCCACTCTTGGACATGAATGTGTGTAATTCCTTTAAATGTCAATGGGCCTCATTACGACCCAGGCGGTAAGGGGTTTACGGCAGCGTAAACAGCGCCGACCCTTACCGCCTGATTACGAGGTCCCTTAGCGCCATGGAGCTTTTAACACCTGCTTTTAGCAGGTGTTAAAATCCATGGCGCTAAGGGACCATGGAGTTAATTACGCCACCGTAATTTACGGTGGCGTAATTAACGCCTTCCCCACTCCCATTATGCCCTATGGGGCAAAAATGGGAATGGGGAAGGGTAAATGGGGATTAGGGACTTACCGCCCCGCCAAGGTCGGAATGGGGCGGTAAGTCCGCCAACCACCATGGCGTAAACATAGTTTACTCCATGGTGGTAAAGTCACGGCCCAGGCGGTAACTTACCGCCTGGGTCGTAATGTGTTCTATGGGTTATGGGGTCTTTTACTCCATAGGGTCTCATATGTTTTTCTATGTGTGTTACACCACACCCTATGTGCCATAACACTGGGGCATCCTAGCGGACCTCCATCATAGACTCCATACCCGGGCACTGACTACTGTCTCCCCGGGCATGTAAAGTCACCATTGGCTTTACTAGACCTAAATTTACTAACAGAACTAGTACAAACCATCCTATTTTGGACGTACTAGTAGGGGTAATTCGATTACTCCTGGGTCTGTTATTCGAGGGGGCACTGTCCCGTCCCCCCTCGTCGAGTTTTGGCTGGTGGCAGTGGAAACTACTTGTTATATTCGACCCCGAATATAACCCTATGGGATTCTTCCCATTGTTGGAGATTAATACCTTTTTCCCGTTAATCTCTAACATACCACCGGTTTACTTATCTTAAATAAGTCTATCAGATGGTATTTTCTGCCAGAACTCGGTTTTTAAAATGGCGTCTGTGTTCGTCTCTGTGACTCCTAAACCAAAGATTGAGCCCTTTGTTCCACTTTTGGCGGGCTCTGTACAGAGACCCTCCAAAGGGGTGCCATTCTGTCTGGGATACCACAGGGGGTGTGGGAGGGGGTTTAGGCACCCTGGACTAAATTGCCTTGCCAACTCCGGTCACACTCTGGTGTGATTGGCCCAAGTGGTGAGCCTCCCCGCTCACCACTTAGCATGTTTTGAATGACAGCTAGGCTGAATGAATGGGGGTTTTCTGCATAAAAGCAGGGCTTTTGGGAGTGGATCTTCAGAAGTCGCCACAGGACCTAAGAATCCGACGAGGTTAAAGCTGAGTCAACCTGCAACGACGACACCTCCGGTGGAGCCCTGCTGAACCGACTCACCACTTCCCGACGACAGAGGAGATCTCCCTGCCGGAGAGTCTCTTCCCCTGACTGGCGGGAAAAACCAGTCCCCTTTGCTTTTTCTTCGCTCCAGGACGCAGTGGTCGAATTGCCCGTGCAGAGCACCTCGGCAACCGGATAGCCACTACCCCTGTACCGCAACCAAAAAGTGGTGCCTTGTGACAGAGCACTCCGCGGCTGGTCTCTTCCCTGGTGGTGCAACGATCTTCAACTTTCCTTCGACGACGAGATCATCTCTTCTCTTGGCAAAGACCGGACGTGCATCCACCACCAGGAACAACTGCCCCCACCGGAGCTGTCTCTCCACAAACAAGGTACTGTGTCCGCCTGGCTTCCCTTGTTGCCGGATAGAGTGGGTGTCTTAATCCTCGCCTCTCCATAGGGTCGCCTCCAAGCTTCTCTAACGTTTTGTTCTGAACTGATCCAATCTGCCTATAACAATTTGCGACAAAGACTCGAAGCGCATATCCACCAAGATACTTTTTGGGACATATCGCCTTGCCTCTCTCCGAGTGGGCCTGGCCTCTGAACTTTGGAATCTACAGTGGTTCTTGTCTTCTTGCCTTGCATCTTTGTTTTTACAAGTATTGGTATCGAGTTGATTTCTTAGCCTGCCTTTTCTCTCCCGTCCTAACGAATACTAGAGTGCCATCTAGGTTAAAGCATACACCTCTGTGTGCAAATAAGTGATGCCGTTGAACCTAGACTTGTCGAACTATTGTTAGGGGGATTGATCTTTTTCTAATAGTAATTACGATTGAAGTTGTTTTGCCGTATTAGTGCCAGAGTGTTTTCTATAGATGTGTCGTTATAAATAAATACCTTTAGATCTTTACACCGAAGCCTTGTTGCGTGTTTGCTTGTCTTACTGTATAGAATTGCCCTATGTTGTATACTCCACATACTGCCTAACTCTTCTTGAGAAAGGTCGGACTGCTCAACCACAGCTACCAAGTGAATCTGTGTGGTACAGACTGCTACCAAGTGGGTTTACTGCCAAACACCTGTAGTCCTAAATCTTTTGCAGTGGTCCCAGAGGGAACTGCACAGGTTTCCGCCTAACAGCGGGAAGTTCCACACGCGATTGGCCTGGGTACATGTATTTCGGGGTGCGCGGGAAGTTCCACATGCGATTTCAGCAGGGTACGCGTATTCCAAGGTGCGCGGGAAGTTCCACACGCGATTTCAGCAGGGTACGTGTATTCCAAGGTGCGCGGGAAGTGCCACACGCGATTTCAGCAGGGTATGTGTATTCCAAGGTGCAAGTGAAATTCCACACGCGAATCCAGCAGCCTACGTGGATTCCGGGGGTGCCGGCCAGCCCTACACGTGAATCCGCCGTGTGGGTCCTCCTAGCTGTTCAACCGACACCCTCCACGGCCCCTGCAGGCGGCCCACACCACATTGGACTACCCTGCACATGTCCCGCAGGCAGCCCATCCACCATGCCCATGCCCCCCAGCCAACCCACATGTCACCTTGCACTACTGCCCACCAATGCATGTCTCCCAGCACCCCCACCCCCCAGCACTGTGGGGCACCTTCCAGCAGGCCCCCACACATGTCCAACTCATGTCCCCCTGCACCCCCACCCCCCTGCATCCAGGGGCACCCTCCACCAGGCCCCCACTCATGTCTCCCTGCACCCCCACCCCCCAGCACTGTGGGGCACCCTCCACCAGGTCCCCACTCATGTCTCCGAGCACCCCCACCCCCCTGCATCCAGGGGCACCCTCCACCAGGCACTCACTCATGTCTCCCTGCAGCCCCACCCCCCAGCATCCAGGGGCACCCTCCACCAGGCCCCCACTCATGTCTCCCAGCACCCCCACCCCCCTGCATCCAGGGGCACCCTCCACCAGGCCCCCAAACATGTCTCCCAGCACCCCCACCACCCAGCATCCAGGGGCACCCTCCACCAGGCCCCCAC
Source organism: Ambystoma mexicanum (assembly GCF_040938575.1). Lineage (NCBI taxonomy): Eukaryota > Metazoa > Chordata > Amphibia > Caudata > Ambystomatidae > Ambystoma > Ambystoma mexicanum. The sequence continues at coordinate 584,698,018 of NC_090923.1, read as the reverse complement.
TCATGCCTCCATGCACCCCCACCCCCCACCAGTCAGGGGCACCCTCCACCAGGCCCCCACTCATGTCCAACTCATGTCTCCCTGCACCCCCACCCCCCTGCATCCAGGGGCACCCTCCATCAGGCACCCACTCATGTCTCCCAGCACCCCCACCCCCCTGCATCCAGGGGCACCCTCCACAAGGCCCCCACTCATGTCTCCCAGCACCCCCAACCCCCTGCATCCAGGGGCACCCTCCACCAGGCGCCCACTCATGTCTCCCTGCACCCCACCCCCCAGCACTGTTGGGCACCCTCCACCAGGCCCCCACTCATGTCCCCCTGCACCCCACCCCCCTGCATCCAGGGGCATCCTCCACCAGGCCCCCACTCATGTCTCCCAGCACCACCACCCCCTGCATCCAGGGGCACCCTCCACCAGGCCCCCAATCATGTCTCCCAGCACCCCCACCCCCCAGCATCCAGGGGCACCCTCCACCAGGCCCCCACTCATGCCTCCATGCACCCCCACCCCCACCAGTCAGGGGCACCCTCCACCAGGCCCCCACTCATGTCCAACTCATGTCTCCCTGCACCCCACCCCCCTGCATCCAGGGGCACCCTCCATCAGGCACCCACTCATGTCTCCCAGCACCCCCACCCCCCTGCATCCAGGGGCATCCTCCACCAGGCCCCCACTCATGTCTCCCAGCACCCCCACCCCCCTGCATCCAGGGGCACCCTCCACCAGGCCCCCACTCATGTCTCCCTGCACCCCCACCCCCCAGCACTTTTGGGCACCCTCCACCAGGCCCCCACTCATGTCCCCCTGCACCCCCACCCCCCTGCATCCAGAGGCACCCTCCACCAGGCCCCCACACATGTCCCCCATCCAACATGTCATCACAATCTAGATCCCTGGCCCTTATGGTCAGCCTCCAAATGCCAAACACTCACCCGAGTATTGCATCCACCCACTTAGAAATGGAAATAACATGATAGAACCCCAAGTGCAAGTTTGGAAATTAACACATGTCCCTCACATACACACAATGGGTGTCAGTGAATGTCAAAACCCATATCATGATATGCATGAAACCAATGAGATGAAACTACACATTGGCCCTCATTACGACCCTTGCGGAAAGTGACTGACCGGAGCGCCCCAGCGTAAATAGCGTTTCCGCCATTGCACGAAGGAGCAAAGTGCGGCCCATTCCGACCCATCGGGCACGAGCACCACGCCACGGCGGAAGTGCAAAGTCCGCGATGGCGGAAATGACCCCAAAACGGCCCACACCGCCGCCGTACGGCGCCCTAGGTGCAATACCGCCACCCCTCTTAGCGGTCACCGCAGTGTGCGCCTACCGGAAAGTACGGTGACCGGAAATATACGGAAACGGAAGTAAAAACATGGGCCCGGAACGGGAAACATCCCGGCGTACACCTATAAAACCACTAAAACCACACAACCACTAAAATCACTACCCTGAAACACACCCCAACCCGTCACCCACCCTAGCGAAACCAAGACAAATGGGAAAAGTAGCGAAGAAAGCGTGCGACCGCAAGCGGCAGGTCCACTTCTCCCGCGAGGAACTCACCGTGCTAACCGAGACCCTCCAGGAGAATGCTGCCGTCGTCTTCTCCACGCAAATGACCAGAACGGCACTTGCAAACAAGAAGACCATATGGGCTCTGGTGGCACAGCGGGTAAGTGCGGTGGGGACCGCACCCCGCACCCCACAGCAATGCCGCAAGCGATGGGACGACCTGCGGATACGCGTCCGCAGCATACTCTCTGCCAACCGCAACATTGCCACAGCCACCGGGGGAGGTCCTGAATCACCCATCAAGTTGACCCCCTGGGAAGAAATCTGTGCCTCCACCATCGGAATGGAGAGCATAGAGGGAGTCGGAGGGATGGAGAAAGGAGTGCAGACATCCGAAGATTCAGGTAGGTGTACCAGATAAAACAATGCCAAATCCACACAGTCCATCCATGTGAAGTACCATGCGTCCACATAGTGCAACAGAAACACATGTCCAGGAGAACGGCCACACACATCGGCCTGATAGCGCACGTAAAAACCCACAATAAATACATAAATAATTAAAAACCCCTAATACACGCACTACACGTGCAGCAGGCACACCCTAACTGCAGGCTGCCAAACAACTGCACCCTCACTCCACACACAAATCAAAGCACCTCCAAGGACCCGACCCAAATCACCCTCAGGTACCACCCCAGAGCATGTGATACAATGCCATTCCAATTCCCACAGACCCATCATTAACCCTCGCCCTCCTTTACTCCACCACAGGGTCCGATCCAAACGACGAGCTACAGGACACCCCTACCAGCACACCTGCAAAGAGGGCCAAGACCAACGGCCAGAGACCCTCCACCTCAGCTGCACGCATCAAGACACGGCAGCAGCACAAATCAGGTGGCAGCACAGAGGAGGGAACATCAACAGGCACCCCAGCAGCCAGCATGCCCACAACACCACCACCACAGGTCCCCCCAATGGATGCCACAGAAGGCACTGCCTCTGGTGGCAGCAGCACCATAGGTGACACCCCATTGATGGCAGCATGCTCCGACACAGAAAACGGGGATGTCGAAGTCAGATCCATCCATGACCTGTCCCAATCCCCCTGTCTGTCCCATCCCGTACAACATGAGGATACCACGCAGGGGCACCCACAAGACAACGACTGGCCATCCCCCACAAGCCCTGTGGCAAGGCAACATGAGGACAAGAGCCCCTCTGTGACACCCCCGCAAATGGGCATGGCCCAGCAGAGGCAACAGTCCCTCGACCAGTTAATCGTGCAACAGCAGCAAATGGCCACGCTCCTCAAGGACCATGCCGATGAATGTGGGGGCACTAAGGCAGACATAGAAACATCAACTGAGACACTTAGGGCAGAAATGGAGAGAGGCACAGAGACGCTAAGGGCACAAATGGAGAGTAGCACCGAGAGCCTGAGAGTCCAAATGGAGAGAAGCACCGAGAGCCTGAGGGGGGAACTGCATGCGACGTCCAAAGACGTATGTGCCGAACTTGCCGCAGTGCGCCGTGTGCTCACTGAGCTCTCGCAAACCCTTAGGGACATGCATGGACGTGAGCAGGCAGACACATCATCCGTTGCAAGTTCCGTCCAGGGCAGCCCCCAACGTAGATCTGGAAGGAACCTGCGCTCCACAGGCAGGGGTGCCCCTGATACCCGCAGAGGGGGCTTGCAATAGCGACAGCCCACTGACAATGAGCATCTTTGGACACTGGGGTTCGGGGGGGAGGTAGGAGGGTGGAGGGGGTGTGTTGGGCTCACTTGGGTGGCGGGTCGATAGGGTGTTCAACATGACATCACATATGCCATAAAAAGTGCACGATCAACCAATGAGATGTGTGGACATTGATTTTTGTGTACTAGGCCATCATAGGCGTACAGTCCATATTGTGCATGTCCCAGACACGCACAGTGCCACGAGTCCCGTGTCCATGTATCAGCCACCAGGCGTGAGTGCTAGAAGCATACATCAATGAGATGCTGACGAATGTCACGGGCCTCCGGTGCCTCGCAGACTCCATGAGGTGCTGCCACATCCCCACCCTCATCATGACCATCATCAGGTGCTTGCAGTTCTGCGTCAGGGGGCATGGGCACATTTCTACGTACGCACATGTTGTGGAGCATGACACATGCCATCACCATCTTTGCAACCTTCTCATGGCGGTACAGGAGTGCCCCGCCAGACCTGCTGAGGCAGCGGAAACGAGTCTTCAGTAGGCCGAATGCCTGTTCAATGACTACACGGGTACGTGAGTGGGCATGGTTGTAGTCCTCCTCATGCTGGTCCCGTGGGTTCCGGACTGGTGTGAGGAGCCATCTCTTCAGTGGATATCCAGCATCACCTGTATGTGGACGAGAAACGTATGATGTGGAATGCCATTGCTACGTACGCACACCCCCCCCCCTTCTTGCCAGGTCATTGCCAAATCACATTCCCCACATAATCATGCATGTAATGAGACTCACCGAGTAGCCAGGATCTGTTCCCTGCGTGTCGCTCCATGTAGCGTGGTATTGTAGAGTTCCTCAAGACCATAGAATCATGGGTTGATCCAGGGAATCGGGCACAACAATGTGTAATGATCCTGTTGGAGTCACACACCATTTGTACATTCAGGGAATGAAATTGTTTTCGGTTGCGGTACTGGGCCTCCATGGCATGTGGGACGACCAATTCCACATGGGTGCAGTCGATGGCACCAATGCAACCCGGTATGCCGGCAAGTGCATGGAATCCCACTTTTGTGTTGGTAATTTCCTGCTCCGAGCGTGGTAGAGAGATGTAGTCGTCTGCGTGCTGCAGGAGGGCATCGAGCACTTGCAATAGTGTCCGTGAGAACAGTGGCTGAGAAATGCCATGCAACTGTCCGACTGTGTGCTGGTAGGTGCCTGTGGCCAGGAAGTGGAGTACAGACACGACCTTCAGTAGGGGTGGGATGGCGGTTGGGCTATCTATCATGCTGACAAGGTCAGCCTGTGTCATGTCCACAATGGCGGCTATGGTGTCCCGGTCCAGACGGTAGAGGGTGTGGATCTGCTCATCAGTGAGGTTGAACGGATGTGCTCGGAGGCGTGGGATTGCGGGCTGCCTGCGTGGTGGTAGTGGCTGTGCTGGCGGCCCTTGCTGGCCCTGCCTTGACCTCCTCCTCCTCCTGCGTCTCCTTCGTGCGGCCGGTTGCAGTTGGTGTTCGTCTTCTTCTTGGAGTTGGAGTACTTGCAGTGCTATCAGGTCCCCCAGGGCCAACATCGCGAGTCCTGCCGGTAGCATTTCGGTGTGGTTGTGGGAGGAGACTGGCTGTGCAATTTATGTGTTTTCAGGCTGTATGGCCTCCACCTGTGGTGATTAATTCCACCTGTGCAAACTGCTCTCCCCTTTGGCCGAGCACGTCCCGCGCACAACGCTGCAAATCGGGGAATGGCATCTTGCTATTGCAATCATGTATTTGTACCCGATGGCCGTGTAACATTGGTTGACATGTTCATTCTGCTGTGGTCCCATTGTTGCACATACTATCTGTGCAGTCGCGAACAGACTTGTGAAGGGTCAGTGGAACGTAGTACTCGAGTAACGGTGGGCCCTCATGCATCACTGTACCGAGTTGCAATGACGGGCGGGGCGTCCCATTTGTGGGTGAAGGCAGTTGCCATTTTCACACACAGCCGCACTAGATGGATTAATTAGTGATTTCAAACGGCCACAGATGCCTCTTCGACGTGATGTTGCAAATGTGGAATGCGAAGGGCGGCGCTTTCGGTTTCCAGCTAGCGGCGAGGAGATGCCCACAGGTCTGACTGCAAATATAACGTTCTGTTGTTCAATGTCCTTGAGACAGGGCCCATGGCGAGGAAGCAATGATTGATATGAATAGTTTGGGATGCGCAATTGCTACGTGGGCGATGAGGCCGGCCGTTCCCAAATACATGTTACTTCACAACACTGGAATTACGGGCTGGGGCACTGTGGATTTTGCAGGCTGCATAACGCACAGACTCAATGGATGTTTCTAATGTTATGTGAGTAATTATTCAGGCGTTTTGATTCCGGGATGAGGGAATGATGCATGGATGCATGGGCAGGTGATTTGATACAGAGTTTGCCATGTACAGGGCTTCTTGGGATCTATCCGCCTCCCCTACGCTATGTGATGCAGGGCTGCCATGGTGGGAGCATCGTCTATCTGGCCTTGTTGAGCCCTCCCTGTCTCGACACGCCCTCAGTCACTTGTGTCCATGCACATTAACATTCCCATCTGATGGATTCTGTTTTGACAGACGCATGCACAGGTACACTCGTTTGTGATGGTGTTTGCACCTCGATATAGATGGTTAGGAGTCGCAAGTGGTTTTGGGGTGGTGATGATCCTTTGGAGTGGGCTAGCATGCATATGGCTGTGGATTTCGTGTGATCATTGAAGTGAGTTGTTGGAATGTAGTTCTGATGGCCATTCTGTTCTTTTTCTTTTCTTTTGGTTGACAGGTATCTCCTCCCCTTTTGCCACTGCCATCTGTATGCCACTCCTGCAGATGGGTTTTACTCCCGACACCTGCTGCTTCGTGTTAATCAGTGGAGCAGCATTACGATCTTATGGGACGATCGCCAATGGCCCACATGCCCTTACGCAGTACTGGTGGCTCGGAGCAACATTTCGGCCTTTCAGCTGGACTAGTGCCTCCCCATTGGGACGGCCCTGCGGTTCTGTGCGCTTCCATGTTGCCTTTTCGTACGTGAATGTGGCTCTGTGTACCATGAGGGAACAGGACGACACACAAGTAGTGGCTGGTCATTTCTTGCGGATGCAGCCCACAATGGTGATTGGTGTTTAGGAGTTCATGGCCTGATGGCTGTATGGGCTTGGTGACTTTGATGTGCATTAAATTTCTATTCTGATTTGGCCCGTGTAGCGTTTTTCTTTGCAAGTGATGTGGCATATGCCTATTTGGGGGGCGATGTATTGTGAGGAGATCTGCATTGGGTTCCAGCTTCGGAGTTTAGTTGCGTGGTACTGTACTGGGCGCGTTTGCCTACTAAGCCCGTGAGGTCAGGGATGGGGGCTGCCAATATGACAGTTTGAATGTTGTCATGCTCAGGGGCGGGGGATTGGGTTTTGTGTAACAGATGCCGGTCAGCCAGGTGGACTGGTGGAATGATGTGATTCTCGGAATATGGCTGGTCACAGGTGCCTGTGTTTGCGTGCGTTTCTTGGTGGGGGACTGTGGTCATGTCCATTGGGATGGCTTCTGTATTCGTGCCATCTGTGCCCTGCAGCTCCCATTGGCCCCTCTTGTGTTTCTTTTGTTCGTTGCCATGCATGGGTGACTTGTACATTTCAATGGTTGCATTGTGGCTTCATTGCACCTACGGGGAGTTGTACTTTGTGGGCAGGGAGCGGTGTACAGGCACTCAGTGGGGCCGTTTACGGTTGATTCGCGATGCCGTACTTCTCACCATGGCGGAATGGTACATTACGCCATGCCTGATGGCGTTAGGTACATGTCCGCTAGGGTCGGAATTGGCGTACCGTTGCGCCATGGTGGTGTTTGCGGTTTCGCATGGCGCGCGCGCGCGTGCTTGGTGCAGTTAGCGTTGGCGTTCACTACGGTGTCGCTAATGGCTTCGTACTTTGCGGTGACGGGTCATAGTCGCACCGAGCGCTATTCGATGGCGGTATTGCATTTCCGCCATCGTTTTCCGATTTCCGCAAGGGTCGTAATGAGGGCCATTGAAGTTTGAAGAAAAAATATGTATTAAAAGCAACATAAATTGAATCAAAAATAAACAAACAAAAATGGGAATTTAAAAAAAAAAAAACAGCATGTCCGTGAACTAATGCAAAACCACATATCATAATCCAAAGGAAAGGTGTCCAAAGTCACAGTCCCCAAAAGTAAATCCAATGGAAAATTAAAATCGAAAACCATTGCTCCATGGGTAAATCATAAAAAAAATGAAAATCCAACAGTCAACTATATACAGATAAACAATCCAGGGTCCATGATCCCAACAGAAGAAATGAAACCTATCTAATAACACTACCTAATAAAAAAAACTATATACAAAAATGTGGCCCATTGTCCAAAAGGTCCAAAAATAATGCAAAACCAAAGGAAACCTAACACTAACTACAGAACTATTCACAAGGGCAGCGGGCTAGTCCGACAGCTCATTTCGGATGTTCCGGGCCAGGGCATCATCGAACTCCTGCTCAATGTCCCGGAGGCGGTCCTCCTCCATGGCCCCGAGGGACCGCAGGGCCGTCGACATGTTCACCTCCAACTCCCTGCGGATTGCCTCGAGGCACTCGGCCCGCCTCAGGGCCCTCCGCATGGAGTTCTCCGCCCTGACCATCGTGAGCCGTGCCTCTTCCGCCCACTGCCGCTCTGCATCTATGGCGTGGCCCAACCGCTGCCACACGGAAGACACTTCCCGTCCTGGGTCCTCCTGCCCTCCGGCCGATGCCTGCCCCTCCGATGTCGAAGGCCCCGAGCCATCATGGCTCCCACCTCGTTGCTGCTGCTGCTGTGCCTCTGCCCATGCCCTGCCTCCTGCTGCCTGCACATCCTTCACTGGCTGGGGTGCAGTCATTGATGTGGCCACCCCTGCTGGACGTCCGACTCCTCCTCCACCAGCCTGGCCGCACCGTCAGAGGCAGCTCCACAGGGCACCCAGATGACTAATGGGTGGGAAGATGGCACAGAGGACGACTGGCGCATAGGGGGTTCAGTTGAGGAGGGGGTCTGAGCAAGCCCCATCAAACATCCGGCCTGGGTGACCTGTCCAGTAGGCCGACGCGGTCAACGAGCCATTCGAGATGACGTGCAGTCTCCTCATGAAAAGACTGCAGGTCACCTCGCATGGCCCGTTGACGCAACGCCACACCAGTCAGGAGAGGCTCAACCCGGACCCGGATAGCCACGTCTGCAGGCAGAGGAAGGCCAGTTGTTGTGAGCTCATCCCCTGCCTGAAAACAGGTCTGGACGTAGGCATCCCTGCTGGTGCAAGATGATGCAGTGACAGGATCAGGGACAGGATTGCACACAGGCACCTCCGCGGCGGCCTGTGCTGCCTCCTGTCCCTGGTCCAGCACTGCACCACTAGCACCAGTGGAATCCCTACCTCCAGACCCCGTCTCTGTTGCTTGCACGGCCTCCTCCTCCACCAAACCCCCCACCAACCTGGATGACTCCGTGCCACCTTCCCCCGTTGGGCCCTGTGGGGTCCCAGCTGCCCCTTCTGCTGCCGAGGAGTCCAACTCCGACCTCCGCCTCTTGGACCTCCCCCCAGCAGCTGCGGCCTGGGACGCGGCACCGGACTCCTCACTCCCCGACGAGATCACAACCTGGGAGGGGAGCCGGGCCTTGCGTCTCCGGCTGGCGGTGCGATCCCCGCCGCTGTGCTCCACAGCACCTTCTCCGCCCTCTTCATCAGTTGACGCTGCAGACAGGGAGAAATAAAACACAGGCATCAGGGCACTGTACAATGGACACATACACACATGACAGTTGTACATGAGTGGCATTGGCGAACCTCAGACATGGCATCACAATCGCCAACACACATGTCATTTCAACTTGCACACATGAGCCATACCACAGCCATATCGCAACTGCCAGCACCATCCATACACATACAACAACATGAGCAGGCAAAGGTGAGCCAGACATCACATGCAACACAGGGAGTGCACTACACATGCACACACACCACCACACTTGCATGCATGTGTACACCTCTGCCAACTGTCGCAGTGTTCAGGTGGGCATCCATGTCACATCTGCCAATCAGGCTTTCACATCCCGCTGTCACATGCATCCATGTTGCATCACTGTTGCACCCTTGTCAAATACACACACATGCACATGTACACAGTGCTGATACATGCAGCTGAAAACAACATCCATGTGTGACATCAGGAACATGCCTACTTCCATACACATTCATCCAAACATGTGTGCCCACACAACTGCATTTGGCATGCAAGCCTACACACACAAGCACCATCCATGTCTCACACATGACAGCCCTCGCATGTGTTAGCCTCACGGCCCTGTACACCCCCACCCATACTCGGCCCCATAAAAACACATGTGCAACCTGCACACTACTGGCACATCACCACACGCACAGCTTACAATCATGATGCATGTACACTTACTGCTCGACTCCAGATGGGTCTGCCTCTCAAGGACCTGGACGTGGAGCGCTGGGGATATGCGTTCCAGGACCCTCATCTGATCATCCGACAAGTGGCCCCGGCGCCCCTGAGCATCCGCTGCCTTCAAGAGGCGCCGGGCCTTGTTGAGGGTCCTGGACCTGAAGTCCTCCCAGCGCTTCTTGACATGTTGGAAGTCGCAAACTGCCACCCCCTCCGCGTTGATGGCAGTCTCGATGTCCGTCCAGATCCGAGTCCGTCCTTCCTTGTCGGCACGCAAACTTCCGAAGAGGGCATCATACTGCCCCAGTACTTGCTCCACCAGGACACCAACTTCGGTGGCAGTGAAGCTGGTGCCCCTCTGCCTCTCTGGCCGGGGGTTGTCAGGGGTGCCAGATGTTGCAGTGCCCGACATGACAACCCCAGAGGCAGGAGTGGGTGGGCAACTGGGTCCTGGGGCTGGGCTGTGGAACGATGGAATCCCAGTCGGGAGTCTTCGGTTCCAGCAGGGGTGGTCACAGCAACAGCACCCCTGGCTGATGTGCAGGCAGCAAATGGCAGGGCACGTGGGCAGCAGGCAATCAGGCAGCAGCAGATGGCAGGTGGGAGCGTGCTCGGGGCTCTGTAATTGGAGGATGGGGCCTTAGCGCGTACACGCGGAAGTGACGCTGGGCGTGTGGGCATGTTTAAAAGGTACGTGTAGAACGCCTTTTCCTTGTACGTGCTTTTCGTGGAGAGCGAGTGGGTGAAATCTGTACCTCTTGTCGGTTCACACGCGATTTACTTCACGGCGTTCCAAGTTCGTACTCCCTGTTACCTCTGACAGCTTTTTCTCTTCTTGTCTTTTTCCTGGGCCTGTTTCCTCAAACAGCGTTCACTTCTCCTGTTGTCCTGTCTCCTCACACAGCGTACAATTCTTCTTTTGGCGGGGGTGTTGCCAACGCGCACACGTGCGTATTTTACACGCGATTTTTCCTGGCAGATGGTGAGTTGCGCACGTATTTGACATCTGTGCTTGCCCCATGTGTTGCCTACCCCTTCAGAGGTCAGTCTAGGCTGTGTGTGACACGCATACGTTCATTTTTGTGTTTCTGGGTGCCACAGCGTAGTGCAGGTTATTTTTCCACGCATGTGGTCTAGGAGGGGTTGCGTGCACATTATCTCCCTTTTTCGGGGTGCCTGTGCGTTGCGTGAGCCGTCATCTTCCCCCAGGGGTCACATACAGCCTTGCTAGAGCACTAGGGTACGAATTCCATCTAGTACCCTACCCCTTTGACCCCCAATTGCCCAGGACAATAGTTTACTGCAACTCCCATACGCACAACAACATCAGTGCCATGGTTGGAAGGCGAGCACGCGGTAAGGGTGGCAAAGGTGGGCGAGCCACAAGAGGTGGCCGTGGTGGATACGTTAGGGGACGTGGCCAGGACTTGCAGGGTGCCCCTAGCCCCCCATGTGTGGGTGACCAGTCAGGGACACCCATCCCCCCCTGGTTGAGGGTAACGTGGCTGACACCATCCCTGCTCAGCCCTTGTTGGACCAGCCCATTGTGGCACCAGACCTGGCACTGGGTGACTCCATGGCTGACTTCCAGGTCAGCAGGTCTAGGCCACGTGTGGCGTTGCACGTTGGTGTCACCAGCCCACGTGGTACAGGGGCAGCTATGTCATCTGCTGCCCCGAGTAGGCAGGGTGGGGAGGCTGCAGGGGCAGCTGCGGCTCCATCCACCCCAGCTCTGAGTGTCCCAGCCAGGACAGTGTCGGTCCTAGTCCATCCTGCTGACGTTCCCCCTGACCACATTACTCTTCAGCTAATGCCTGCACCAACTCCCATGGTGAGTGTTCATTCCCACACTCCTAGTCCACAGTCCACCGGGGCTCCTGCCCCTAGTGTCCAGGGCGGCGTAGGACACTCAGTATCACCACCACCTTCCAAGCGGAAGAGGAAGAGTGCTCGTCCAGTACAGGCTGATGCCCCAGACACGGCTACACAGTCCGGCCCACCAAGGAAGCCCTACTTCAATCGGGTCGAACTTGATGCACTTGTGGAGTATGTGTCCGCACATGACAGCAAAATGGTGATTACTGCAGGATGCAACACCACACCTGCACAACGTCAGGCATACTGGCAGACCATTGCGGAACTCATAAGTGCCCTTGGATTTGTGAGGCGCACAGCTGATTGCTACAAGCGCTGGAATGACCTTAAGCGCAGGGCAAAGAATAAGCTGGCCTCAAGTCATGCCGCTACTCTAGTGACTGGAGGTGGGTCTCCAGCAGAGGACATAGAACTCACTCAACATTAGCATGTTGCTGGGACCTACGTCACAGAGGAACAGATCCAAAGCGTGGGAGAACTGCCAGATTACGAGGCATTGTCCGGTGAGTGCACATGCATGTGTGTGTCATCCATGTGCATGGCGTGTGTGTGAGTGCTTCTGATTGAGTGCCAGGTGAGGGGGTGTGTGCCTGAGTGGTTTGGGTCACCCATGTGCTTCATCCAAAACAATATGCGCACCAGGATTTGGGTGGTGCAGTATCCCTTCTGGCAACAGTAGACATTCAGCCCAACCTCATGCCAGTTGCCCTTGAATTGTCATCTTGCCACAACATAGTTGCATGTCATTCTGTGTTCATTCAGGCTGATTGTCTGCATTCCACCACTTTCACTAGGCATTTCTCAGTCCTATTGTCACATGTGTGACATGGCTAGGGTACATGCCATCTGTCTGATGGCATGTGTCATGTATGTGTATTGGACATGCCAATCACAGGCCAATGTGTGAGGGCACTGCTAGGCATGCAGCACATTTGTTGGTCTTCCATCTTGGTGTCATCAATGTGTGCCATTTGCCTCCCCTTCATACGCAGTGACAGTGCATGCATGGGAGGGTTATAGTCATGTGGGACATGTGTCAATGAAGTACTGTTTCTGTTGCTTCTCAGCCCTAATTGTGTTCCATGTTGCTAATGCCTGTTCCCATTTCTTTTCTTTCATGTCTTTGCAGGGGATGACGCACTTGATACTGCTGGGGTTGTGGAGATGGTGCAGACCCAGGAGGGGTCTCAGGCCCGACCGGGCACCAGTGAGGGACGTGGTGGGGTGGTGGGTGAGAACCCACACTTGCTGCAGGCTGTCATCTCAAGGGGTGTCTCTGGGTGCACCTCCCCTGAGCTCTATTCAGGTGTCGATTCGGATGATGAGACCTATGTGCCTTCGCAGGTAAGTGTCTCTGGGAGGGATTCTGTACTGTCCAACCCACCTGCACCAGCGGTAGAACCCTCAATGGGGATGTCAGTGTTGGTAGGTCAGCCTTTGGTGGTTACGGATGCAGGGTCACACTCCGCTACATCTGATCCTGTTCCTGGGCCAGCAGATCAGAGGGGGAATGCAGTCCTGCAGCCTCAGGCAGTGCTGGAACAGCAAGGCGCAGTTCGCCGTGCCCCAGACAGGTGTGGTGCCCGCCGACGCGGTGGCCGTACGCCACCTGGCAATACCGCATGGGAGAAATCCATATACGGTATGGCAAACCAACAGGCAGCATCAACTGAGATGATGGCTCAGGCCATGGATAGGGTGGCCACTTCCATTGTCCCCCAAGAAAGGCTAATTGAACAACTACAGCAGGCAACAGACTCCATTAGCCAGTCACACAGGGAGGACATGTTGGCGTCCAACATGACAGGCGGGCGGCACTGGAGACTCTGCGGGAAGCCATTTCCATTGAGTCCCAGGGCCACAGGGAAGCCCTGAGGGTGGAACTCCGTCAGCTCAGGGCAACTCTGGTTGAGCTTGAGGCTTCAGCTAACACGAGGACAGAGCAGCAGCTGGAGCGGCTCACACGTACGCTCTCAACTGAGATGCAGGCAACTAGGGCGGAGGTCTGGGCATCCCGTGAGTTGTTGCATGGGACCTCCGCACAATTATCCTCCAGAACCAGACCTTCCACACCCGCATGCTTGCTGCCATGGAGGACCAGACTAGGGCTTTGCGTGGGCTGCCTCCCATAGTGCCATCACCTCCTGATGCAGCTGCAGAGGGTGAGGAGAGCGACAGCAGCGATTCTCCCACAATAGGGTAGCCGTGCAGGCCATGAGCCCATGGAGGTGTTTTTTTTTCCGCAAGATCCACACAGGTGGGTTTTGGTGTGCACCCTGTCCTCAGACCTCCTGGGTGTCCTCCCCCACCCCCCCAGGCCCATTAATGGCCATTTCTGATTTTTTTTTAAAAAAAAATTTTTATTTTTGATTTTTTTGACAGTGTGTTGCCTTGTGTGGCTCCCGTGGGCATACGCTGTATTGTGGCTGGGCACATGCAGGCTTGTCCTGAATTTGGGTCAGATGCTTGGGTTTGTGTGACACACACCCCTCCTGCTTCCCGTTTCCATGGGCTTGCAAAGGGTGTGCCCAAGTGACATTGACTTACACGGTGACGTTGGACTCCCATTTGATGTGTGGGCAGTCTGTAGTCAATACTGTGTATTCATTCCTAGTGCATATTGTTGTTGTATTGTACACTGCATGGTGTATTGATATGTGCCTCTGCATCCATCTCATCCTCCTAATTTGCAGGTCCATTTCTCATGTCTTCACAAGGCGGTCTACTTTGGGACTGGAGTCCATGTTGTAAGCAGTGCACCTACACTCTTGCGTGGCGCTAACACTGTATACTTGGAAGTGTTCGAAGTGCTGCCATTATCAGGTAGTGAGGATACCAATTTTTTAAGTCAGTACTGTCATGTTTATGGTAGGTTGGAGGATGTGTAGGTGATTGGTATTCTTGGTAAGTATTTGGTAATGTGTGTTGTTGGTCCTGCATTACTGTGAGCATTTCATTTGTGGCCAGTTTCCATTAGGGACACTGTAGTTGGTGACACTTGGGGCATGTTGTGGGGATTAATTTGTTTGCTCTCACATTGCATGACATGCCATGGTGTGTTGTGTGGCCGTGCCGGGGAGGGGTTGGGTGACATGGCACTGTTCTCATGTTGTATTTTGCAAGTGGGTATTCATTTTTGCTGCATGGAAGTGTGTCTTTTGATGACACTGCATTGGTGGTGTTTTGCCTCTTACAGGAAGATTCTCTTGCCTACAGAGAGCTTGCAAACTCTCAGTATTTTCACCTGACAAGGACTCTTGACTGTAAGTTTCCATCGCAGACATGTTTCTGAAAGTTGCTGTTTAGTGCTAAGCTTTGTGGTTAGTTATCCTAAAGTGTCGAAAAGCACTCTAAACTGTATACTCGATACAAATCCCACCGCTGTACACCAGTGTTAGGCAGAAACCTGTGCAGTTCCCTCTGGGACCACTGCAAAAGATTTAGGACTACAGGTGTTTGGCAGTAAACCCACTTGGTAGCAGTCTGTACCACACAGATTCACTTGGTAGCTGTGGCTGAGCAGTCAGACCTCTCTCAAGAAGAGTTAAGCAGTATGTGGAGTGTACAATATAGGGCAATTCTTCACAGTAAGACAAGCAAACACGCAACGAGGCTCAGTGTAAAGATATTAAGGTATTTATTTATAACGAAACATCTATGGAAAACACTATGGCACTATCACGGCAAACACTTCAATCATAATTACTCTACGAAGAAGAAACGATCAATCACCCTAACAATATTTCGACAAGTCTAGGTTCTACCGGCACCACTTATTTGCAGACAGAGGTGTATGCCTCAACCTAGATGGCACTCTAATATTAGTTAGAACGGGAGAGAAAAATAAGCAGGTTACGAAATCAACACAGTTCAATACTTCACGGGAAAAATGCAAGGCAAGAAGGCAAGAACCACAATAGATCATAAAGTTCAGAGGCCAGGCCCACTCGGAGAGAGGCAAGGCGATATGTCCCAAAAGTCTCTAGTGGAAATGCGTTTGAGTCTTTGTAGCAAATTGTTATCGGCAGATTGAACCAGTTCAGAACAATACTTGAGAAAGCTTGGAGGCGACCCAACGGAAAGGAGAGGATTAAGACACCTCACTCGAACCGATCGAAAGGGAAGCCAGGCGGACACGGTACCTTGTTTGTGGAGAGACAGCTCCGGCGGGGGCAGTTGTTCCTGGTGGTGGATGCACGTCGGGTCTTTGCCAAGAGTAGAGATGATCTCGTCGTCGAAGAAAAGTGAAGTCCGGTGCACCACCAGGGAAGAGACCAGCCGCGGAGTGCTCTGTCACAAGGCACCACCTTTTGGTCGCGGTACAGGGGTTAGTGGCTATCCGGTTGCCGAGGTGCTCTGCACGGGCAATTCGACCACTGCGTCCTGAGGCGAATAAAAAGCAAAGGGTACTGGTTGTTCCCACCAGTCAGGGGAAGAGACTCTCCAGCAGGGAGATCTCCTTTGTCGTCGGGAAGTGGTGAGTCGGTTCCGCAGGGCTCCACCGGAGGTGTCGTCGTGCAGGTCGGCTCAGCGTTATCCTCGTCGGATTCTTAGGTCCTGTGGCGACTTCTGAAGATCCAGTCCCAAAAGCCCTGCTTTTATGCAGAAAACCCCCATTCATTCAGCCTAGCTGTCAATCAACACATGCTAAGTGGTGAGCGGGGAGGCTCACCACTTGGGCCAATCACTCCAGAGTGCGACCGGAGTTGGCAAGGCAACTCGGTCCAGGGTGCCTAAACCCCCTCCCACACCCCTGTGGTAACCCAGACAGAATGGCACCACTTTGGAGGGTCTCTGTCCAGAGCCCACCAAAAGTGGAACAAAGGGCTCAAACTTTGGTTTAGGAGTCACAGAGACGAACACAGACGCCATTTTAAAAACCGAGTTCTGGCAGAAAATACCATCCGATAAACTTATTTACGATAAGTAGACCGGTGGTACGTTAGAGATTAACGAGAAAAAGTATCAATCTCCAACAATGGGACGAATGCCATAGGGTCATGTTCGGGGTCGAACATAACAAGTAATTTCCGCTGCCACCAGCCAAAACTCGACGAGGTGGGACGGTACAGTGCCCCCTCGAGTAACAGATCCAGGAGTAATCGAATTACCCCTACTAGTACGTCCACAATAAGATGGTTTGTACTAGTTCTGTTAGTAAATTTAGGTCTAGTAAAGGCAATGGTGACTTTACATGCCCGGGGAGACAGTAGTCAGTCCTTGGGTATGGAGTCTATGGTGGGTGTCCGCTAGGACGCCCCGGTTCTACGGCACGTAGGGTGCAGTGTAACACACATAGAAAAACATATGAGACCCTATGGAGTAAAAGACCCCATAGCCCATTGAACACATGGACATTCAAAGGAATTACACACATACATGTCCAAGAGCGGGAGAAAAGAGTCCCACTCTTGGCAGGATGGAAAAAAACAAACTGCATAAATCAGCAAAGCTGCTGGGGGACTCACTAGGTTAGGAAATTCAGCCTAAACAGAGAATTCTCCCTAACACTTGCCCCCCCCCCAGACTAAGGGACAGGAGGATTTAATGCACTCCTGGATGAATCTCATACCTCTAGTCGATGACATACATCCTAGAGAGACCATCAGCATTTTGGTGGTGACACCCTGACCTGTGCTCAATGGTGAAATCAAACCCTTGCAGGCAGATCGACCATCTCAATAGTTTTGGGTTTTCCCCTTTCATTTGCATTAACCATCTCAAGGGTTGGTGGTCAGTCTGAATGACAAAAGTAGAACCATACAAGTACGGCCTAAACTTCTTCAGAGCCCACACGATAGCAAAGCACTCTCTTTCGATTGTTGCCCACCTTGTTTCAGGATCCTTCAGCTTGCGGCTGATGAAGCAAACGGGGTGCTCCCTACCTTTCCCATCCAGTTGACTGAGTACGGCACCTATTCCTACATTTGAAGCATCTGTCTGCACAATGAAGTGTTGGCGGTAATCAGGAGCTCTGAGTACTGGGGCTTGGCAAAGAGCCTTTTTCAGGTTTTCAAAAGCCTGATTGCACTCCTCGTTCCATCTAAACTTCTTAGGAAATTTGGGCGAGGAGATGACATTCAGTGGAGAAGCTATGGTCCCATAGTTCTCTATGAAATTCCTGTAATACCCAGTGAGGCCTAGGAAGGCTCTCACTTGGGTTTGAGTAGTCGGTGTTGTCCAATTTTGCACAGCTTCAATTTTACTGAGCAAAGGCCTTATTTCTCCACCTCCTACCTCATGTCCAAGATAGACTACCTTACTCTGTCCAATTTGGCATTTACTCGCCTTTATGGTCAGATTGGCTCGTCCAAGAGCCTGCAAAACATCTCTCAGGTGGGTTACATGTTCTTCCCAGGAATTGCTGAACACTGCAATGTCATCCAAGTATGCCATGCAGAAGTCCTCCATCCCATTCAGAACCTGGTTTACCATCCGTTGAAACGTAGCAGGTGCATTCTTCAATCCGAAAGGCATTACCTTAAACTGGTATATGCCAACGGGGGTAGAAAATGCAGTTTTCTCCTTGGCATGGTCTGTCAGGGCTATTTGCCAATAGCCTGACGTCAAGTCAAATGTGCTGAGGAACTTGGCGCGCGCCAAGTTTATCCATCAACTCATCTGTTCTTGGCAAAGGGTGGGCATCAGTCTTGGTGACTGCGTTAAGAGCTCTATAATCCACGAAGAATCTAAGTTCTTTAGATCCGGCCTTTGGTACTAACACAACTGGGCTAGACCATGGACTAGTAGAGGGCTCTATTACCCCGAGATCAAGCATCTTGCTGACCTCACCTTTGATGTGGGTTTATACGTTCTCTGACATTCGGTATCCTCTGCTCTTGACTGGCAGACAGTCACCAGTGAGTATGTCGTGCTGGCCCCAAGGGGTCAAGCCTGATGAAAGCGAGAACAGGGAGGCAAACTGATTCAACATAGATTTGCACTCTTCTTGTTGCTCGGGTGTCAGATTGGAGGAGAGATTTACTCCTTCAATTTTTTCATCTAAAGGTAAGCCTCTGAAGAGATCCGGAAGAGCTTCACTCTCTTCTTCTTCCTCTGATGACGCTAGAAGCAACGCTCCTACATCAGGTCGTGAGACATACTCTTTAAGTCGGTTGGTGTGAAAGACTGTCAGAGCCTCCTTGGGATTGCCCAAGTCCACCAGATAGTTGACCTCTCCGAGTTTAACCACAACTCTGAAGGGTCCCATCCACTTGTCTTGCAAGGCCCTCTGCCTTGTTGGGATCATAACGAGAACGAGCTGGTCTTGAGCGAACTCAACCATGTTAGCCTTTTGATCGTGCCAGTGCTTGACCAATGCTTGTCCAGCTTTCAAGTTATCGCTTGCTTCCGTCATCATGTGTGACATTCTCCTCCGGAGACCTATCACGTAGTCAGTCACTCTGACTGGCTTGGGGGAAGGAGCACTCTCCAACCCCTCCTTAATCAGGGCCAATGGACCTCTGACGGGTTTGACCATAGAGTAGTTTGAAGGGAGAGTAACCTCCTGAGGGACTTCTCTATAAGCAAAGAGAAGGCATGGTAGTAGAAGGTCCCACTTACGCTTAAGAGGTTCTTCTAAAGCAGCTATCATGCTCTTCATGGTTCGGTTGAACCGTTCTACCAACCCATTGGTTTGTGGGTGGTACGCTGTTGAGAACTTGTAAGTAACTCCACAGGTTTTCCACATGGCTTTCATGTAGTGGGACATAAAGTTTGACCCCCTGTCAGAGATTACTTCCTTCGGAAACCCGACCCTAGTAAAAATACCAAGGAGGGCCTTAGCCACAGCCGGAGCTGTAACAGTCCTCATAGGAATTGCCTCAGGATACCTAGTAGCATGGTCTACTACAACAAGTATAAACCTGTTGCCTGAGGAAGTTGGAGGATCAAGGGGACCAACAATGTCAATCCCTACTCTCTCAAATGGGACTCCCATGACTGGGAGAGGCACTAAAGTTGCCACATTCTTGGAGCCAACCTTACCAGAGGTCTGGCAGGTGTGGCAGCTCCTGCAGTGTTTTTCTACTTCGGCCCCCATCTTTGGCCAATAGAAGTAGAGCGAGAGCCTTTCCTTAGTCTTCTTGAAACTCAAGTGACCAGCCAAAGGAATCTCGTGGGCTAACTGCAAGAACTGTGGTCTGTTCTCTTGGGGTACTACAAGTCGTTTGTAGTCTCCAGGTGCAGACTCGGTCAGTTCACTGTAGAAGAGGCCATCTTCCCAGTGCAACCTGTATTTCCCAGGCTCTTGCCCTTCAGCAGGAGCTTCTGCCTGGTGGTGAAGACCTTCCAGAGTTGGACATTCCCTCTGTCCCTTACTGAAGTCTGCCCTGCTGGGTCCACCTTCTGCCAGTAAAGACTGCAGCTCAGGATGGTCAACAGGATCCAGATCTCCAATGAGTTCCTGGCCTTCCATTAGCTCTTCCTCAGAGTCTAATTCTACCACACAGGGTTGTACCTCCCTCTCAGCCTTGGCTGGAGGTGGAGTTACGGGTGTAACTTTGGACAACCGCGGGGAAGTCCGTGTTGGCTTCACTGGAATGCTGGCTATTGGTTTCGGGATAGAAGTCTTAGGTTGCCCTTTCGCTTCTGATGTCTTGGAGATAGCGGCCGACAATTCCAGTGGAGCAGGAGTGATTTCTTTCTTCATCATCTCCTGGAGAGTACCGCGCATGGTCCTCTCTCTTGCGGGTCTGGTTAGCTCCTGTAACCGTTTACTAGGAGGTCTGGGAGTATGCGATACAACTCCGAGAGTTTTCAAATCGTTACCCAACAGTACGCGTCCTGGTACCTCACTCTGTATGCTGACAGGTATCTTCACAGTCATGTCGTTACACTGGATGAGAACTGGTAATTGGGGAAGCATCTGCACAGGCCCTCCAGCTAACTTGGTACTTGGTGAGGCGTTTGGGTGCCTTAGCAACATCCTCAGCCTGAAAAAACGATTTATCCACCACAGTTATGCTGGCCCCAGTGTCCCTAATGGCAGGAGTCTCCTGACCATTCAACTGGACACTGTCCTTATAATACTCTTTAGTATTATCGGGGATAGAATTATAGACATCTAAATTCTGTTGTTCCCACAACCCCAGAGATACTAAAGAAATGCTGACTGAGACTCCAATGGGTTCCTCAGCTAGCAGTAGAAAGTTTCCACTTGCCATTTGGACTTCCTCCTCTGGAGCGAAGGCTCTAAGGAGACAAGCTGGACCCCTGAAGGTTTACCCTTACATCTGGGATCTCCTTTCACGTGGTCAGTCGAGCCACAAACTAAGCATTTAGCGAATGCTTTCTGGAATGGTGGCTTGTTCTGACCTCCTTTTGGTTTGGCACCAGAAGACACACTATTCTTCTGTGGTTTTCCTTGCGGCTTAACCTTCTGGTTTTGTTTGGGGCCCTCTTTGGAGTTTGAGTTATTAGAATTCTCTTTTGAGTCTTTTTTAGGCTGTTTTCCCTCATCCTTTTTCTGAGTTGCCCGAGAATCCTTATGAGTAGCCCTGTTGGCAACCCATAAGTCAGCAGCCTTAGCCAGCTTCCGGGAATCCAATTCCTTCGAATAAGCCGAGTGCTGTCTGAGCTCAGGAGAACAGGCATCATAAATAGACTCCAACATAAAAAGATTCCTCATACCCTCATAAGTGTTCACTTTGTAACCCTTAATCCATCCCTCTAAGTTTTTCAACCCTTCACTCACCCAGGTAGCCCAAGGGGTACCATCATGCTTTTTGAGGGTTCTAAACCTCTTAAGATACTGGGAAGGGGTCTTCCCGAATCTAGCTATCAAAGCCAGTTTCACACTTTCGTAATCCGTTTTATCCGCCTCCGCCAACTCCATTACCACATCAGTCGCAACAGGAGGGAGCCTAGAGAACAAACCAGGGAAGTAAATCATTCCCGGTGATGTCCTGGAGCCCATGATTGTATTCAAACAGTTTCAACCAATCCAACACATCCAATCTCGGTTCATACATACCCACTAATTTCTTCGCCATCCGGGGTCTTTTGGGACTGGAGCTCCTAGAGGAACCAGAGGAGAGAGAAGCATTTTCCATAGACAACTTTTTCATCTCTAACTCGTGATTAAGTTCTATTTCCCTGAGTCTTAACTCAGCTTGCTTCTGCTTAGCCTGGGCATTCATCCGTCTGAACTCGAGCTCTTGGTTTCGTTCAGATTGAGCCAAGAACCGTTTGTATTCTAATTCGAGCTTCATTTTTTCAAGTTCAAAATAAGCAGGGTTACTTGTGGGACCTGGTATGGGCCCCGTAGGCACAGCTGGTAAGGCAGGTAGAGGAGCAGGGGAGACAGTTTCGTTAGCCTCTCCTTACTCTTCAGCTTCTTCATCGCTATCATCAGAATTACGATTTAGATCAACACCATCACTGTTATCTACATTTGCTGGCGTAATTGATTCCTCTGAACCAGTACCCAGACTTTGGTTTGCCAGCAATCTCTCTATTAGTTCTAACTTCTTGCCTCTTACAGGAAGATTCTCTTGCCTACAGAGAGCTCGTAAACTCTCAGTATTTTCACCTGACAAGGACTCTTGACTGTAAGTTTCCATCGCAGACTTGTTTCTGAAAGTTGCTTTTTAGTGCTAAGCATTGTGGTTAGTTATCCTAAAGTGTCGAAAAGCACTCTAAACTGTATACTCGATACAAATCCCACCGCTGTCCACCAGTGTTAGGCGGAAACCTGTGCAGTTCCCTCTGGGACCACTGCAAAAGATTTAGGACTACAGGTGTTTGGCAGTAAACCCACTTGGTAGCAGTCTGCACCACACAGATTCACTGTTGGTAGCTGTGGCTAAGCAGTCAGACCTCTCTCAAGAAGAGTTAAGCAGTATGTGGAGTATACAAGATAGGGCAATTCTTCACAGTAAGACAAGCAAACACGCAACGAGGCTCAGTGTAAAGATATTAAGGTATTTATTTATAACAAAACATCTATCAAAAACACTATGGCACTATCACGGCAAACAAATCAAACACAATTACTCTACGAATGAGAAACGATCAATCCCCCTAGCAATATTTCGACAAGTCTAGGTTTTACCCGCACCACTTATTTACAGACAGAGGTGTATGCCTCAACCTAGATGGCACTCTAATATTAGTTAGGACGGGAGAGAAAAATAGGCAGGTTATGCAAGCAACACAGTTCAATACTTCACGGGAAAAAAATGCAAGGCAAGAAGACAAGAATCACAATAGACCATAAAGTTCAGAGGCCAGGCCCACTCGAAGAGAGGCAAGGCGATATGTCCCAAAAGTCTCTAGTGGAAATGCGTTCGAGTCTTTGTGGCAAATTGTTATCGGCAGATTGAACCAGTTCAGAACAATACGGGAGAAAGCTTGGAGGCGACCCAATGGAAAGGAGAGGATTAAGACACCTCACTCGAACCGATCGAAAGGGAAGCCAGGCGGACACGGTACCTTGTTGTGGAGGGCAGCTCCGGCGGGGGCAGTTGTTCCTGGTGGTGGATGCACATCGGGTCTTTGCCAAGAGTAGAGATGTTCTCGTCGTCGAAGAAAAGTGAAGTCCGGTGCACCACCAGGGAAGAGACCAGCCGCGGAGTGCTCCGTCACAAAGCACCACCTTTTGCTCGCGGTACAGGGATAGTGGCTATCCGATTGCCGAGGTGCTCTGCACGGGCAATTCGACCACTGCGTCCTGAGGCGAATAAAAAGCAAAGGGTACTGGTTGTTCCCACCAGTCAGGGGAAGAGACTCTTCGGCAGGGAGATCTCCTCTGTCGTCGGGAAGTGGTGAGTCGGTTCCGCAGGGCTCCACCGGAGGTGTCGTCGTGCCGGTCGGCTCAGCGTTACCCTCATCGGATTCTTAGGTCCTGTGGTGACTTCTTAAAGATCCAGTCCCAAAAGCCCTGCTTTTATGCAGAAAACCCCCATTCATTCAGCCTAGCTGTCAATCAACACATGCTAAGTGGTGAGCGGGGAGGCTCACCACTTGGGCCAATCACTCCAGAGTGCGACCGGAGTTGGCAAGGCAACTCGGTCCAGGGTGCCTAAACCCCCTCCCACACCCCTGTGGTAACCCAGACAGAATGGCACCACTTTGGAGGGTCTCTGTCAAGAGCCCGCCAAAAGTGGAACAAAGGGCTCAACTTTTGGTTTAAGAGTCACAGAGACGAACACAGACGCCATTTTAAAAACCGAGTTCTGGCAGAAAATACCATCCGATAAACTTATTTACGATAAGAAGACCGGTGGTACGTTAGAGATTAACGAGAAAAAGTATCAATCTCCAACAATGGGACGAATCCCATAGGGTCATGTTTGGGGTCGAACATAACAAGTAGTTTCCACTGCCACCAGCCAAAACTCGACGAGGGGGGACGGGACAGTGCCCCCTCGAGTAACAGATCCAGGAGTAATCGAATTACCCCTACTAGTACGTCCACAATAAGATGGTTTGTACTAGTTCTGTTAGTAAATTTAGGTCTAGTAAAGCCAATGGTGACTTTACATGCCCGGGGAGACAGTAGTCAGTCCCTGGGTATGGATTCTACGGTGGGTGTCCGCTAGGATGCCCCAGTGCTACGGCACGTAGGGTGCGGTGTAACACACATAGAAAAACATATGAGACCCTATGGAGTAAAAGACCCCATAGCCCATACAACACATGGACATTCAAAGGAATTACACACATACATGTCCAAGAGCGGGAGAAAAGAGTCCCACTCTTGGCAGGATGGAAAAAAACAAACTCCAGAAATCCAGCAAAGCTGCTGGGGGACTCACTAGGTTAGGAAATTCAGCCTAAACAGAGAATTCTCCCTAACAGGGGGCCTGGTGGAGGGTGCCCCTGGATGCAAGGGGGTGGGGGTGCTGGGAGACATGAGTAGGGGCCTGGTGCAGGGTGCCCCTGGATGCAGGGGGGTGGAGGTGCTGGGAGACATGAGTGGGGGCCTGGTGGAGGGTGACCCTGGATGCAGGGGGTTGGGGGTGCTGGGAGACATGAGTGGGGGCCTGGTGGAGGGTGCCCCTTACGGGTGGGGAGTGGGGTGCTGGGAGACATGAGTGGGGGCCTGGTGGTGGGTGCCCCTGGATGCAGGGGGGTGGGGGTGCAGGGAGACATGAGTGGGGGCCTGGTGGAGGGTGCCCCTGACTGGTGGGGGGTGGGGGTGCTGGGAGACATGAGTGGGGGCCTGGTGGAGTGTGCCCCTGGATGCAGGGGGGTGGGGGTGCTGGGAGACATGAGTGGGGGCCTGGTGGAGGGTGACCCTGGATGCTGGGGGGTGGGGGTGCAAGGAGACATGAGTTGGACATGAGTGGGGGCCTGGTGGAGGGTGCCCCTGACTGGTGGGGGGTGGGGGTGCAGGGAGACATGAGTGGGGGCCTGGTGGAGGGTGCCCCTGGATGCTGGGGGGTGGGGGTGCTGGGAGACATGAGTGGGGGCCTGGTGGAGGGTGACCCTGGATGCTGGGGGGTGGGGGTGCAAGGAGACATGAGTTGGACATGAGTGGGGGCCTGGTGGAGGGTGCCCCTGACTGGTGGGGGGTGGGGGTGCAGGGAGACATGAGTGGGGGCCTGGTGGAGGGTGCCCCTGGATGCTGGGGGGTGGGGGTGCAAGGAGACATGAGTTGGACATGAGTGGGGGCCTGGTGGAGGGTGCCCCTGGATGCATGGGGGTGGGGGTGATGGGAGACATGAGTGGGGGCCTGGTGGAGGGTGCCCCTGACTGGTGGGGGGTGGGGGTGCAGGGAGACATGGGTGGGGGCCTGGTGGAGGGTGCCCCTGGATGCTGGGGGGTGGGGGTGCAAGGAGACATGAGTTGGACATGAGTGGGGGCCTGGTGGAGGGTGCCCCTGACTAGTGGGGGGTGGGGGTGCAGGGAGACATGAGTGAGGGCCTGGTGGAGTGTAACGCTCACCTGATTCTCGCAGAGGCGCCGGTCTTGACTGGGCGACTACCGTATCTTCAAAGGTGATGTGTAGCACCCGGTTGGCTCTTTGGGCTGGACCTCTGTGCACTGTATGCCTGACGTGTAGAGTAAGATGTCTGCAGATAGAAAATATGGGGTTAATGAACTGGGGTTATTGGGGTGTCCCTATCTCTTTCCTCTTCTCCTCTCCTGTAGACCCCCAAAGGTTAACGCTCTCACCTTAGGTAAGTGAATGCCGAGCTCTCCATCTGCCTCGGGGCAGGGTGCTGTAACCAGTTTCTTCACTGGATAGGTAGCGCAGGCCTCTTGACTTCAGAGGACTGCTGTCCGTCGTTTACTGCACGAACGGTAAGTTTCGAGTCATTCAAATGTCTTTAAAGTCTTTAGTAATGATGTCTCTTGTTTTGCAGGGTTCCGGCGATGGCGGATGACGGGCTGAAGTGAGTTGAAGATGGAGCCCGTGTGATGAATAGAAGCGCCTGGAAGCACGTAAGTAAGCGCTTGTTGCCTGCTTCACTATGCGCTCTAACTGTCTTTTTATTTTGCAGGTACGAGTTCGGAGCGGCTGCAGGGTGCCGGAATACCCACTGGATTAGATGTGGAAAGGAGTAATGGCACATGAGTATTAAAGTTCCCCAATGTCTTTAAACGCACCTTGTTTTGTCTTTCAGATGCGGGATGCAGCGCCGAAGAGTTGGTAAACTTTTGTCTTTCAGATGCCGGAATGCTAACCTGTTCTTTCTTGTCTTTATAGGTGTTGCTGAAGACTGGATTCAGGATGGTAAGCCTTTGCCTTTCAGATGCCGGAATGCTAACCTGTTCTTTCTTGTCTTTATAGGTGTTGCTGAAGACTGGATTCAGGATGGTAAGCCTTTTTCCTTAGGCCCAGGACCGGATGCAGAAGACACGATGAGCGTTCTGCTGCAGAGGTTGCAGAATAACGCAAAGCAAGATTCATCCACCGGGTGTGGTTTAAATAGCCTCCTGTAGTGCTTAGGTGTCTCCTTCCACAGCCACGCCTAAGTAAGAAAAGAGTTCCTGGTAAGAAAAGAGTTCCTGCCTTCCAGAAGAGTTCCAGTGTTCTGAATCTAGGGAGTGGCTCCAGCCCCACCCAACAGGAAAAGTAGTTCCAAACAGAAGAGGATCAGAGGCTCAACTGGCAGGCAAGTAAGCAGCATGGTCTGCTGAAGGTAAGTCCACCCAAGCATTATGAGCCCGGCGCTTCCAGCGCTGGGACTGGGCATATTTATGAGCCTGGTGCCACTGGCGCCAGGACTGGGTCCAAAAGGTCCCAATTGGGACTGGTTGGCACTCGGAACCTGGGTTATGGATCTGCTTCCAAGGGAGTTGGGAAAACCCTGACCTTTTGGAAGCAGAGATCATGACAGTACCCCCCCTCAAGGCCCCTCCCAAACCGGGCTTCTCCGGGGGTTTCGGCTTGTCAGGAAATGTTCGGTGAAATCTTTTGATTAGGCGAGGAGCGTGGACATATTCAGCAGGTTCCCAGGATCTCTCTTGGGGGCCGTAGCCTTTCCAGTCAATTAGGTAGAATAGTTTAGATTTGGAGATCTTGGAGTCCAGAATGCTTTTGACTTCAAACTCGAGTTCTCCATCCACTAGGATAGGTTTTGGAGATTTGGTTAGTCGGGTTTGAGGTTGCACGGGTTTTAATAGAGAGACGTGGAAGACCGGATGTATCTTCATGTGCGGGGGCAAGTCCAACTTGACCGCTACTGGGTTTACTATGGTAGTGATGGAATAGGGACCAAGGTATCTTGGGTTGAATGTGCGTGGCCCCTTTAGAGATAGATATTTGGTGGATAACCAGACTTGATCCCCTACTTGATAGTGAGGGGCTTCCTTCCGATGTTGATCTGCTCCTTTCTTGTATTGTTCTTTAGCCCTTTGAAGGTGAGAAGCAGCTTCCTTAAAGGCTTGGGTGATTGTAGAATGCAGGTAGTCTACTGCTGGTGTTTCAAGATCTTGGAGGGGATCCAACTCCGAGGTTCGAGGGTGACTGCCGTACAAAAGAAAAAACGGGGTTTTCCCAGTTCCCGAATGGACAGAGTTATTGTAGGCATACTCGGCTATCCAAAGGATATCTTTCCAAGTTTTTTCAGTTTGTTGCAGCATGCAGCGTAAATACTGTTCCAGAGTTTGATTGGTCCTCTCGGTTTGTCCGTCGGTCTGAGGGTGGTGACTGGTCGATAGTCTCACATCAATTTGAGCCGACCGACAGCAACTTCGCCAAAAATGAGAAATAAATTGACTACCTCGATCCGAAATTAGAACCGAAGGAAAACCGTGCAGTCGGACGATGTTTTCGAGAAATTCTCGGGCCAGAGTTGCTGCTGTTGGCAAGCCTTTGAGCGGAATGAAATGCGCCATCTTGGAGAATAAGTCCACGATTACTAGAATCGTATTGTATCCCGAGCATGGAGGTAGATCGGTGATGAAGTCCATAGAAAGCGTATGCCAAGGGCGAGGTGGGATGTCAATAGGGCGTAAGAGGCCTGCTGGTCTTTCCTTTTGACTCTTGTTTTGGGCGCATACTCCACAGGACATTATAAAGTCTCTGATATCTTTTTTCCAAGATGGCCACCAGAAGTAGCGCTTGATCTTTTCTGAGGTCTTGGCTATACCGGGATGACCTTCCATTAAAGAGTCGTGATAACAAGAGATTACTTTTTTCTGTAAATCTGTGCTGGGTAGGTATAATCGTTCTTGGAAATACAATAAGTTGTCCTTTACTGCAAAGTCCTTTCCCTGCAGATGCCAATTGTGTATGTCTGCTGGAGTTACAAGTTGCCTGGCTTTATCCTTAACTTCCTCTATGGATTCTGTGGCGATTACACCCAGAATTCTTTGTTCGGGAATGATTGGTACAGGTTTAGGGTTGACCAAGTGTTCTTCCACTCCCATCCGAGAAAGGGCATCGGCTTTACCGTTCTTTGTACCAGGTCGATAGGTAATTATGAAGTCAAACTCGGCAAAGAATAATGCCCAACGGAGTTGTCTAGAGGATTGGGCTTTTGCGGTCTTCAAATATTGCAGGTTTCGGTGATCCGTAATCACAGTAACGGTGTGTCGGGCCCCCAGCAGATAATGCCGCCAAGCCTTAAAGGCAGACTTGATAGCCAGAAGTTCCTTGTCAGTAATCGTGTAATTGATTTCAGGAGGCGAGAATTTGCGGGACCAAAATGCCACGGGATGCAACTGATTGGTTACCGGGTCCTTTTGTGATAGAACTGCCCCCATGGCAAGGCTTGAAGCATCAGTTTCCACGATGTAGGGGAGTTCGGGGCGAGGGTGTTTTAAGATTGGTGCAGAGATAAATTTAGTCTTCAAATCCTGGAAAGCTTGTTCCGCCTCGGTAGACCATTCAAAACGTTTGTTTTTCTTTAACAAGGCAGTGATGGGCTGGACTATTCGAGAGAATTCGGGGATAAACCTGCGGTAAAAGTTAGCGAAGCCTAACATGCTTTGCACACCTTTTACGGAGGATGGTGATGGCCATTTGAGAACTGCATCCACCTTCTTTGAATCCATACGCACTCCGCCAGGTGATAATATGAATCCCAAGAATTCAACTTCAGTCACGTTGAAAACACATTTTTCCAACTTAGCGAAAAGTTTGTGTTGACGCAATCTTTCGAGGACCATTTTCACGTGTTTCCGATGTTCAGATTCCGATGAAGAATAAACGAGGATGTCGTCAATGTAAACAACAACACATACATCTATGAGCTCTCTGAGGACATCGTTCATAAAATATTGAAAGGCGGCCGGGGCATTGCAAAGTCCGAAGGGCATGACCTGATATTCAAATAGCCCATACTTGGTGCGGAAGGCCGTCTTCCATTCATCGCCCTCTTTTACTCGGACCAAGTGGTAAGCTCCTCTAAGATCCAGCTTAGTATATATGCATGCTTTTCTGACTTGGTCCAGGAGTTCAGGGATCAAAGGTAACGGATATCTATTCTTAACGGTGATCTGGTTCAGGGAGCGATAATCGATACAAGTTCTAAGGTCTCCTTCCTTTTTTGGAACGAAGAACAAAGCTGAAGAAGCAGGGGACTTGGAAGGACGAATAAACCCATTTGCCAGGTATTGATCCAGGTATTGTCGAAGGTGAAGGTTCTCAGGCTCGGTGAGGGCATAAATTCTACTACAAGGAGGAGTAGATCCAGGTATCAGGTCTATCTGGCAGTCATAAGACCTATGAGGAGGTAGAGAGTTAGCCTGATCCTTCCGGAAAACATCTTGGTATTCTAGGTATTCAGGAGGTAACTGGGGAGTCTCTGAAGAAATTGCGGCCAGTGCAACACCAGGTGGAGGGTGCCAAGTAGAGACACATTCTGGAAACTGGACCGTTCTTGCTCGCCAATCGATCAGAGGATTGTGTTTCTCTAACCAAGGTATTCCTAGAATAATCTGAAACTGAGGGGCCTTGATCACATCGAACACGATCTTCTCATGGTGTCCATCTTGACTTACTAGCGTCACCTCTTGAGTGGTATGCGTTACTGGCCCGGAGGCTATCTCCGTACCATCCACCGTAGTAATGACGTCCTTTACAGCCTTGGGACAAAGAGTTAGATTCATCCTCAAAACCATTTCATGATCCACATAATTGCCGATGGCACCGCTGTCGACGTAAGCTTCAATTGCATGTAATCGATCCGGATTATCAGGGCTAATGAGGACCATAGGTATCACAAAATGCGAGGTCACGGAACTGGTTTTCACGCTCGGCAAGAGGACCTCTATTCTTGTCGGGCGAGGTCGTTTCCCTGCTCAGAGTTTGTAACTTTGGTAACTGCAGCTCCTACTGCCTTCTTGGCAGGTTTCACCGGACAGTCTCGAAGAAAGTGCCCTGAGTTTCCGCAATATAGGCATAATTGCAACTGTTTCCTCCTTTCCCGCTCCCTTTGTGTTAGAGGACCTTTCAGACCCCCTATTTGCATGGGTTCCCCGGAGTCTACTCCTTTGGAAGGAGTCGGCGGTTTGGAAAATACTCGAGCATCAAACTTGGAACGATCGGCCTTCCTGTTCTGCAGCCTGTGATCTATTTGAACGACCAAGTCTATATAATCTGAACAGTCTTGTGGGGGATTCACTACTTGGGCTAAAACGTCTTTGAGCTCTCCACGTAGACCTCTATGAAACAGCGTAATCCTTTTGTCCTCAGGCCATTGGGTTTCCACTATTAGTCTATTGAAAGATGCAATATAAGCCAACGAAAGAAGCTCATTGTCCAAGGCCTGCCCCTGTGAATGTCTTGCGAACAGTTTTTCCATACTAAGCTGAAAGGCTTGAAAATCATAGAGAACCGGATCATCTTGATTAACTAGAGGGATCGACCAGTCTGCCGCATTGCCACTAAGGTACGAAAGTACAAAAGCTACTTTTGCTTGATCAGTTGGAAAGGCTGCTGGCCGGCATAAGAAGTGCAACCGGCACTGATTGATAAATACTGCAAACCTCTTTGGGTCACCAGAAAATCGTTCGGGCGGAGCCAGAGGTACATTCCCAGGTAGGTTGATCTGCACTGGATTCATAGAGGATGTTAAAGGAAGATTTGCCCCTGATGCGGGTAACGGGGTCTGTCCGGCTTGTGACTGTAGCACTTGTCTAGCAAGATTGTCTGTTCTCTCCTTGGAAATAATTAGTTCCCTTCTTAGAGCATTCGTTTCCTGACGAGCTGCATGCACTTCTGCCCTTAGTTCCCCAAGTAACCGGGCTAGGGGATCAGTATCCGAGGTTTCCATAGCGCCTGGGCGAGAGTTTGCGGTAGGCTTTGCGTTCTGTAACGCTCACCTGATTCTCGCAGAGGCGCCGGTCTTGACTGGGCGACTACCGTATCTTCAAAGGTGATGTGTAGCACCCGGTTGGCTCTTTGGGCTGGACCTCTGTGCACTGTATGCCTGACGTGTAGAGTAAGATGTCTGCAGATAGAAAATATGGGGTTAATGAACTGGGGTTATTGGGGTGTCCCTATCTCTTTCCTCTTCTCCTCTCCTGTAGACCCCCAAAGGTTAACGCTCTCACCTTAGGTAAGTGAATGCCGAGCTCTCCATCTGCCTCGGGGCAGGGTGCTGTAACCAGTTTCTTCACTGGATAGGTAGCGCAGGCCTCTTGACTTCAGAGGACTGCTGTCCGTCGTTTACTGCACGAACGGTAAGTTTCGAGTCATTCAAATGTCTTTAAAGTCTTTAGTAATGATGTCTCTTGTTTTGCAGGGTTCCGGCGATGGCGGATGACGGGCTGAAGTGAGTTGAAGATGGAGCCCGTGTGATGAATAGAAGCGCCTGGAAGCACGTAAGTAAGCGCTTGTTGCCTGCTTCACTATGCGCTCTAACTGTCTTTTTATTTTGCAGGTACGAGTTCGGAGCGGCTGCAGGGTGCCGGAATACCCACTGGATTAGATGTGGAAAGGAGTAATGGCACATGAGTATTAAAGTTCCCCAATGTCTTTAAACGCACCTTGTTTTGTCTTTCAGATGCGGGATGCAGCGCCGAAGAGTTGGTAAACTTTTGTCTTTCAGATGCCGGAATGCTAACCTGTTCTTTCTTGTCTTTATAGGTGTTGCTGAAGACTGGATTCAGGATGGTAAGCCTTTGCCTTTCAGATGCCGGAATGCTAACCTGTTCTTTCTTGTCTTTATAGGTGTTGCTGAAGACTGGATTCAGGATGGTAAGCCTTTTTCCTTAGGCCCAGGACCGGATGCAGAAGACACGATGAGCGTTCTGCTGCAGAGGTTGCAGAATAACGCAAAGCAAGATTCATCCACCGGGTGTGGTTTAAATAGCCTCCTGTAGTGCTTAGGTGTCTCCTTCCACAGCCACGCCTAAGTAAGAAAAGAGTTCCTGGTAAGAAAAGAGTTCCTGCCTTCCAGAAGAGTTCCAGTGTTCTGAATCTAGGGAGTGGCTCCAGCCCCACCCAACAGGAAAAGTAGTTCCAAACAGAAGAGGATCAGAGGCTCAACTGGCAGGCAAGTAAGCAGCATGGTCTGCTGAAGGTAAGTCCACCCAAGCATTATGAGCCCGGCGCTTCCAGCGCTGGGACTGGGCATATTTATGAGCCTGGTGCCACTGGCGCCAGGACTGGGTCCAAAAGGTCCCAATTGGGACTGGTTGGCACTCGGAACCTGGGTTATGGATCTGCTTCCAAGGGAGTTGGGAAAACCCTGACCTTTTGGAAGCAGAGATCATGACAGTACCCCCCCTCAAGGCCCCTCCCAAACCGGGCTTCTCCGGGGGTTTCGGCTTGTCAGGAAATGTTCGGTGAAATCTTTTGATTAGGCGAGGAGCGTGGACATATTCAGCAGGTTCCCAGGATCTCTCTTGGGGGCCGTAGCCTTTCCAGTCAATTAGGTAGAATAGTTTAGATTTGGAGATCTTGGAGTCCAGAATGCTTTTGACTTCAAACTCGAGTTCTCCATCCACTAGGATAGGTTTTGGAGATTTGGTTAGTCGGGTTTGAGGTTGCACGGGTTTTAATAGAGAGACGTGGAAGACCGGATGTATCTTCATGTGCGGGGGCAAGTCCAACTTGACCGCTACTGGGTTTACTATGGTAGTGATGGAATAGGGACCAAGGTATCTTGGGTTGAATGTGCGTGGCCCCTTTAGAGATAGATATTTGGTGGATAACCAGACTTGATCCCCTACTTGATAGTGAGGGGCTTCCTTCCGATGTTGATCTGCTCCTTTCTTGTATTGTTCTTTAGCCCTTTGAAGGTGAGAAGCAGCTTCCTTAAAGGCTTGGGTGATTGTAGAATGCAGGTAGTCTACTGCTGGTGTTTCAAGATCTTGGAGGGGATCCAACTCCGAGGTTCGAGGGTGACTGCCGTACAAAAGAAAAAACGGGGTTTTCCCAGTTCCCGAATGGACAGAGTTATTGTAGGCATACTCGGCTATCCAAAGGATATCTTTCCAAGTTTTTTCAGTTTGTTGCAGCATGCAGCGTAAATACTGTTCCAGAGTTTGATTGGTCCTCTCGGTTTGTCCGTCGGTCTGAGGGTGGTGACTGGTCGATAGTCTCACATCAATTTGAGCCGACCGACAGCAACTTCGCCAAAAATGAGAAATAAATTGACTACCTCGATCCGAAATTAGAACCGAAGGAAAACCGTGCAGTCGGACGATGTTTTCGAGAAATTCTCGGGCCAGAGTTGCTGCTGTTGGCAAGCCTTTGAGCGGAATGAAATGCGCCATCTTGGAGAATAAGTCCACGATTACTAGAATCGTATTGTATCCCGAGCATGGAGGTAGATCGGTGATGAAGTCCATAGAAAGCGTATGCCAAGGGCGAGGTGGGATGTCAATAGGGCGTAAGAGGCCTGCTGGTCTTTCCTTTTGACTCTTGTTTTGGGCGCATACTCCACAGGACATTATAAAGTCTCTGATATCTTTTTTCCAAGATGGCCACCAGAAGTAGCGCTTGATCTTTTCTGAGGTCTTGGCTATACCGGGATGACCTTCCATTAAAGAGTCGTGATAACAAGAGATTACTTTTTTCTGTAAATCTGTGCTGGGTAGGTATAATCGTTCTTGGAAATACAATAAGTTGTCCTTTACTGCAAAGTCCTTTCCCTGCAGATGCCAATTGTGTATGTCTGCTGGAGTTACAAGTTGCCTGGCTTTATCCTTAACTTCCTCTATGGATTCTGTGGCGATTACACCCAGAATTCTTTGTTCGGGAATGATTGGTACAGGTTTAGGGTTGACCAAGTGTTCTTCCACTCCCATCCGAGAAAGGGCATCGGCTTTACCGTTCTTTGTACCAGGTCGATAGGTAATTATGAAGTCAAACTCGGCAAAGAATAATGCCCAACGGAGTTGTCTAGAGGATTGGGCTTTTGCGGTCTTCAAATATTGCAGGTTTCGGTGATCCGTAATCACAGTAACGGTGTGTCGGGCCCCCAGCAGATAATGCCGCCAAGCCTTAAAGGCAGACTTGATAGCCAGAAGTTCCTTGTCAGTAATCGTGTAATTGATTTCAGGAGGCGAGAATTTGCGGGACCAAAATGCCACGGGATGCAACTGATTGGTTACCGGGTCCTTTTGTGATAGAACTGCCCCCATGGCAAGGCTTGAAGCATCAGTTTCCACGATGTAGGGGAGTTCGGGGCGAGGGTGTTTTAAGATTGGTGCAGAGATAAATTTAGTCTTCAAATCCTGGAAAGCTTGTTCCGCCTCGGTAGACCATTCAAAACGTTTGTTTTTCTTTAACAAGGCAGTGATGGGCTGGACTATTCGAGAGAATTCGGGGATAAACCTGCGGTAAAAGTTAGCGAAGCCTAACATGCTTTGCACACCTTTTACGGAGGATGGTGATGGCCATTTGAGAACTGCATCCACCTTCTTTGAATCCATACGCACTCCGCCAGGTGATAATATGAATCCCAAGAATTCAACTTCAGTCACGTTGAAAACACATTTTTCCAATTTAGCGAAAAGTTTGTGTTGACGCAATCTTTCGAGGACCATTTTCACGTGTTTCCGATGTTCAGATTCCGATGAAGAATAAACGAGGATGTCGTCAATGTAAACAACAACACATACATCTATGAGCTCTCTGAGGACATCGTTCATAAAATATTGAAAGGCGGCCGGGGCATTGCAAAGTCCGAAGGGCATGACCTGATATTCAAATAGCCCATACTTGGTGCGGAAGGCCGTCTTCCATTCATCGCCCTCTTTTACTCGGACCAAGTGGTAAGCTCCTCTAAGATCCAGCTTAGTATATATGCATGCTTTTCTGACTTGGTCCAGGAGTTCAGGGATCAAAGGTAACGGATATCTATTCTTAACGGTGATCTGGTTCAGGGAGCGATAATCGATACAAGTTCTAAGGTCTCCTTCCTTTTTTGGAACGAAGAACAAAGCTGAAGAAGCAGGGGACTTGGAAGGACGAATAAACCCATTTGCCAGGTATTGATCCAGGTATTGTCGAAGGTGAAGGTTCTCAGGCTCGGTGAGGGCATAAATTCTACTACAAGGAGGAGTAGATCCAGGTATCAGGTCTATCTGGCAGTCATAAGACCTATGAGGAGGTAGAGAGTTAGCCTGATCCTTCCGGAAAACATCTTGGTATTCTAGGTATTCAGGAGGTAACTGGGGAGTCTCTGAAGAAATTGCGGCCAGTGCAACACCAGGTGGAGGGTGCCAAGTAGAGACACATTCTGGAAACTGGACCGTTCTTGCTCGCCAATCGATCAGAGGATTGTGTTTCTCTAACCAAGGTATTCCTAGAATAATCTGAAACTGAGGGGCCTTGATCACATCGAACACGATCTTCTCATGGTGTCCATCTTGACTTACTAGCGTCACCTCTTGAGTGGTATGCGTTACTGGCCCGGAGGCTATCTCCGTACCATCCACCGTAGTAATGACGTCCTTTACAGCCTTGGGACAAAGAGTTAGATTCATCCTCAAAACCATTTCATGATCCACATAATTGCCGATGGCACCGCTGTCGA